>NC_137260.1:58902395-59379214 GCF_053477335.1 Acartia tonsa | reverse complement strand
CCCTTTAACCATAATAAGGCTGTCAG
Organism: Acartia tonsa; assembly: GCF_053477335.1. NCBI lineage: Eukaryota > Metazoa > Arthropoda > Copepoda > Calanoida > Acartiidae > Acartia > Acartia tonsa. The sequence goes on along the minus strand of NC_137260.1, from coordinate 59,379,188 downwards.
AATCTATCATTAATTTTAGGCATAGGGAGGGGGTCGGCAGACCCCTTCCCCAGGACTCGGGGGAGGGCCCTCGGCCCTTCCCCGAACCCAGGTCAGGGTTGCCATAGGCATGGCTCACGGTTGCCGAATACCACACTACCATACCTAGTTTTATAATAGAATAATTATATTGTAATTCATCAAATTCTTTGTTGACTTCAAGGTGTCAAAATAAAATACCAAAAACTACTATAATGGCAAATGTAGATAAACGAAACAGATCCTGTAAATACAAATTACCTCCCATGTTAATAGTACCATAAGATAAACCAGCGGCTACGCCCCTAAAAGCCTCTAGGGGAGAAAGGGAAAACTCGACCACCATCCCATTTTCAATTTTAGTGTCACGTGCAGGGTATAGCAGCAGTATATATATTTTTTTCAAATTCCCTAGGTATGGTAAATTTTGTGGCATCCTGAGATTTGAATATAACTTGTAATGTAACCTACCTCATCAAAGCTGTCCATCATGAGAAGTGTAATGTGAAGGAAAACCACAGCTGGCTGGTGACGAAATTTTGGTGGAGCATCTCTACAAAAAAAAAAAAAATAGGGTATATATTCCCTTTCGTGGAAATGCCTCTTAAGGGGCGTTTCGTTGTATTTTCGCATAAGCTTTTAATAGTTTATTTTAGGTTACGTTAGGTGATTGCCCCACAGGGTTAGGCAATTGGTCCCGCAGGGGCTAGAAATAGGGGAAAAGCAACTGTGAAAATTCGACAAAACGCCCCTTAAGAGGCGTTGCCACGAAAGGGACTACACCCAAAAATTATATCTAATTTGCAAGTATTATATTATAATGTCAACTCTGTGCATGCTCATGTTTTTGCCAGGAAGGTGCGCGAAGTGCACCCAAAATTTTGAAACCTCACTATTTGTGACATATCTTACCAAATCGAAAAGCTTTAACTCCCTTAATCTTCCAGTGGAGTAGAAAACACCCTATCGGCACGTATCTGTGTCCAAAAGGACTTAAATTAGTATTCCAATTAAACAATGTCTGTTTATATAATATACAACCCCTCTTTCCTCATGAATATGCCTATTATTATAACATATGAAAACAGCAAGTCACGAATATAGATAAAATTAGATATATTAAAAACATAGATTTTTTCTATAAGCTTGGAGTTTTTGAATATAAATATTTTGAAGATAATTAATGGTTATCTCTGGAAAAATGTAAGGCAATATAAATTCAACTATTTTTTTTTTTTAAATAAAATAATTTTTTAGCTGTGTATCGTCTATAAATTAAACTTATACAATTTTTTATGAGTAAAGAAAAAAAAGTATGTGTTATGGATTAAAGAATTGTAAAATTGTTTCTTACCTGTCATAGGTGTTGGAATGATTCAATGGCAAAATATCACTCAGTCTCAACACACTAAAAGAAAATCTTTAGTTATAACAGCCTGAGTAACAGGATGTTTGTAGTTAGGATCTCACTAACCGCTGGACCGAATTGGTTCCGCTTTATATTAAGGCTTTGTTTAGGTTCAGGGAAGGTATATTGTGGTATTCGGCAACCGTGAGCCATGCCTATGGCAACCCTGACCTGAGTTCGGGGAAGGGCCAAGGGCCCTCCCCTGAGTCCTGGGGAAGGGGTCTGCCGACCCCCTCCCTATGCCTAAAATTAATGATAGATTCTGACAGCCTTATTATGGTTAAGCTGTATTGTTAATTCCCCCCACCCTTTCCAGGGATGGGGGATCATTATTGCCCAAACTGACTATTGTATATGTATTATATTGATTCTGTTTATGATTACTTATTCCAATCTGTGTATTTATTGTTTGTTGTATATAACTTTAGTAAACCTTAGACCCTGAATAAAGGAACAACTGAATAGACTCTGTTTATTATTTAGTGATTGCTAGAGAAGCGTAGCTTCTCTATAGTATAGGTGTCCACGTCTGTTCGCACTGCCGTAGTCATTTGAACTCTGGTGTCTGCCATTCAACTCTGTTTATTATTTAGTGATTGCTAGAGAAGCATAGCTTCTCTATAATATATGTGTCCACGTCTGTTCGCACTGCCGTAGTCATTTGAACTCTGGTGTTTGCCATTTAACCTAGGCGGATACCACAACTTTTGGTGACAGCTGTGTGAGATTACGGCAAACCACAAGTGTAGAGCAGACGCGCAGCTGAGGCTAAGGTACTCCCAGCAGTGAAACTGGCAAAACTGACACAAGCAACCTGAATTACCCACCCTGGATAGCAAGGTCTAACTCTGTATCCGGCAGTTGTGGAAGCGAAACCTAGCGAAAGACCACTAAGTGTGGCGGAACCCGACCTGCGGAGAGTAGCGAAATCGGACGAGAGACTGCGGAGAGCAGCGAAACTTGACGGAGAACCGCGAGAAACGCTGACATCTAACGGAGGATTGAGCGCTCAAGGGCTGAAACAGGCCTGCGGACGGGCTGAAACAGGCCAAATAAGTGCAAACGGCTGAAAATAGGCCAACATTTACTGCAAGAGATAGCAGGATCCGAACCAGCGGCGCTGCAGGAAGGGACATTCCCTGCCGCCACCAGCCGGATTCGGATACACGGCGCTGCAGGACGGGACATTCCCTGCCGCCGACAGGCTGAAACAAGCCAAATAGCTGAGAGCTGTGAGCGAAAATACGAGTGTAGTGTACCAAGCAGAAGAAAAACTACGTTAACTCCAAGTATCCTGAGAGGCTACAGCGCAGCCACCCATCTAGAAAAACAGATATTATATCAAATTTTAGGGATTACCACCCTAGTGTGAAAGCTGAACAATAGATTAATGGGCAAGGCTTGGTAAACAAATTTGTTGTGTATTGTGATAAAGCCAAAAATAGAACAGGCTTGGTAAGCAAATTTGTTGTGTATTGTGATAAAGCCAAAAATAGAACCTAGATGTAATATAACAATGCATTGATAAACAATCTGACCCCCAAGCCTTCAGCACAACAAATACACCCCTTATCCCAACGGAAGGGGAGGGGCCCACCATAAATTGAAGCAAATACAATTGAGGTGACATAACAATAAGCTCAGGATTAAGGAAAAGGCACAATTACCTCACCACCCAGTTACTTCAAACCTACAGCACCCCCCTCCCCATAGGGGGGAACGGAGGTTTTACCCCGTCCCCTCACGCGCTCCCCCTCCTACCCACACTTGAATAAGTCCGCCCACGGTGCGGAGATAGCGACCGGGAGAACAGAGCGCCATTTACGGGTCGCGCAGCAGAGCTTGGGACGCAACAAAAATTCAACGGACGAATAAGGTAAAGTGGACCAATGAGAGAGCAGATTGAGGGATAGGTGCGCGTTTTACCTGTGTGCGCAAATCTGACGGCGCGTAGGCGCGTTGCAAGGAAAGGAGATTTCACGCACACACACACACACAGGAGCGGAGCTACTCCATAGCATCCAACAGAGATATTTTTAGAAAAAAGACTTGCAAGCTCCTCCCTCCTATCTATAGTGTGATAAGGAAAACCAAATCAGTTCCTGACAGCAGTTCAGACCCTCAACAACTATCTACACCTACCAGCCTACTTTACAACTCAGAAGCTAGTGACAAGTACTCTAGTGTACACCTAATTTAGATCTTTGTAGTTCAACTACCAACCTAGTGATAAACAGTGTTGGCTGCTAGGCTAGAAAGCCCTAAGTGTAAACCACTTATAGTATTGACTTAAAACTTAGTGTCCCGCCGCTGAACCTTTGACCCGATGGAGCAGCCACAAGCGCAAGGAGGCGACCAGCTCCAAGGATGGCTCCAGGACGATCCCCAGCCGGCTCCAGCCAAGTACCGCAAGCTGATGCTGAGTAACCTGCCGGAGTACCGAGGACCGCCCAAGCAATCCTGGAATTCCCACATCCGGAGATTAGAAATGTCATGGGCGGCTTACTGTGTGCCCCCCCATGACACACTGAATTGCCGCAACGCCCTTTTACTATCCCTGGCGGGGCAAGCGGTGGAGATGGCCTCTCATCTGTTTGGCGAGGCAGGCCAAGCCTTGACATACGAACAAGTCAAGGCCGAGTGTGAAATGTTATTTCGTCCAGCCTATGAATCTCAGACCCTGAAGCAAGCCTTCAGAGATTACAGGCAGCACTCGACAGAACCTATACAAGCATACATATCCACAAAGTGTGCATTGTATAGGGAGGCCTATAGCCACGAGGACCTTGAATTATTGATAGACGAATTAAATCGTGGCATTCGTAACGCTAATGTGAAACGTGAAATGATGGGTCATGAGATCGCCTCAGTACCTGAGTACACGAGGCGAGCCATGTTTACCGTGACCATGATCACCAAGCAGCTGAAGGAGGGTGTGTGCCTAGTGGACGCCACCGACGGGCTCACGGGATCGGCCAGCGTCCAGTTGCCCCAATATGATGAGTCGGAGCCAATGGAGATTGGCGCCTTGGCTCCGGGTCTCCACCAGATGGGGAAGGTCGCCCCAGATGACAAGATTCCAGGCCGCTGCTATCGCTGCCATGGGAAGGGCCACCGAGTCAGAGATTGTCCTACGCCTATGGAGGTCAGCCTAGAAGAGAGACGCACCCAGCCACGCCGTGACCGTCCTGCCAAATGTGAACGTTGCCATTACGCAGGCCATACGGCAGCCGAGTGCAAGGCTGACTGGGACCAGGTAGCCGGCCGGAGACGCATCGCCGACAAGGGCGCTCCCTCAGGAAAGCCCAGCAGAGTAGCCAACATGGAAGGGAGCGCGCCCCCAGCAACACTCCAGCAAGCAGCCGCCCCCAATGCAGCGGGCCAAGCTGAAGGAATGCCGCAGTTTGGAACCATCCCAGCTAGGATCAACGTGCTGGGAGGAGTGGCTGAACCCAACCGGGTTGGCCTGGGCTTCAGCCTCAACCACTTGGGACCGGAGTTTGTGCAGCCAACCAACATTGCAGAGCCAGAAGTCCTGAGGCCTCAACCCTTCAGCCTCAACATGATGGGGCCTGCCAGACTGAGTCTACCCAGCAAGAGTGGAGGGGCGCTACCCAGCGCCACTGAGACAGTGTACGGGGAGGCCCTGGCGGCCGCTGAGCGAGAGAGACAAGAGGCGCTAGCCAGCGCATCGGAGTCGATGTATGGGGCGCCACCCGGCGCCGCCACGTGGGAAGGACGAGAGGTGCGCCCCCGCACCCCCAAGCTGATGTCTGGGGCGGCAACCGCCGCCGCCACCTGCGATGACTGGGGGGTGCTATCCAGCGCCCCCACCCTGGTGCATGGGGCGACAACCGTCGCCGCCACCGAGATACCTGGATCCTGGAACGAGCCAGCAGCCCCAGAGGGAGGGGTGACATCCGTCACCCCCAGTCAGCCAGCGCCACCAGCCAGCAGGGAGGGTCCAGCTATCCATCATCCAGCGCCACCAGCCAGCAGGGAGAGCCCAGCCATACACCATCCAGCGCCCCCTGCCAGCAGAGGGAGCCCAGCTGTCCACCATTCTCAACTGAGCCAGGATAAGTTAAATTTGACAAATGTATTGTATCCAAAGTATTGTAACCCTCCAGCCTTGCCTGTGCCTCCCGCACCAGAGGCTGGGGAGATTGAGATTTGGGATTATAAGGACTTGCCTGTGCCACATGCACCTGAGTTCCTAGGGCAGGGGAGGGATGTAATACAGGGCGAGCCTGTGCCACACGCACTCCAGCCCCATGCCACTTGGCATGCCATGGACAAGGGAAGGGACCCCTTGGGGCTAGGGGAGCCGACACCCAGGCAGGCGCCAGTCTGTCATTGGGGAGGGTATCGGGATGCCCCGGGCGCCCAAAGATAACGCTCAATGGAAATTTATATCTAGCCAGGAGCAGCCCAGCAGTGTCCAGCCCCAAGAAGCAGCCGTGGCCCGAGCCGAGGATCCCCAGATGCGTGCGCGAGGTCGATGGCTGTCTGGTAGATTCTCACACTGGTGGATGGTCATGTGGGGCCTACTGCTCGCAGCTGTGTGGCCTACAACTAGCTATGTCCTGGTAGGGTGGGACTGTGCCAACCCCACCCATGTCACCGCCTACAACAAGGAGCAGATGTGTAGCAAGGAGCCGCTACACCAGGAGGTGCCCTTGGGCCATGAGATACATGTCCTGCAGCAAGTCAAGATTAGGGAGACCACGGGATATAGCTGTCAACTCGCAGTGTCCCAGTGGACATTTAGGTGTGGAGTCTGGGGCCACCTCAAGGTGACCTCGGTCCCCACCCTCATGCGGCAAACCAAGATTGATCCAGAAACGTGCCGAGACCTGGCCAGGAACCGAGTCTACACCCTGCCAGGCAAGACCCAGCCATTGACGTTCCAGCTGAACCACCCCCTGTTCTTCACCCTCGATATGGTGGGCACCTTGGTCAACAGCCCAGAGGGGGTGGGTTGTGAAGGGGAGGATGTCCATTTCGAAGGCCAGCTGTACCGCAATGAATTAGTGCTCCAGGAGCGACGGCTGCTGGTCAAGGAAGAGACCTATGTAGTCGAGAATGGACGGGTGGAGTCCCAGTCTGACCACCTGACCCTAGAGTGTCCCCATTCCTAGCTGTCCTGCATCACTGGAGAGGCCACCTACGTGTGGGACCACCTGGGGAGAGATTGCCCCTTGAGGCTGATCCGCAGCATGACTACCCCCACCTCAATAGTGAACTGCGACTTTGAGGTCCATGCCACCAACCACCCAGCATTGTTCGTGGCAGCCGACCCGGCCGCGGCAGCGCTGCCCAGAGTATCGGCCAGGGACGTGGATGTCCCCCTGCAGGCCCAGATACATGCAGGTTACATCGGATTTACCCTGGAAACTCGAATGAGAAGCGCCGCAGCAGAAGAAGTAGCGGCCAATTGCTGGAAGCTCCAGCAGCTAGACCCGGCCCATCCGGTGCATGTCCAGGGGAGCACGTTCTCTGTGTTGAGGGAAGATGTATTGCTCCAGCTTACCTGCCAACGCAATAAGTATGTGGTTAGGGAGAGCAATGAATGTTGGGACAAGGTGCCGGTGACAAAGGTGTATAGCGGCCACGCCATCAAAATTCCCTGCTCCTCCACCTACCCCCTAACTGTACACGCTGAGGAAGGATGGATAGAGCTAACCCCCGCACCTAAGAAGAGGCCGCCCCTGCTGGATACACCCAAGCAGCTGCTGACCGAGCCCTTGGATGACTTCAGCTCGGGAGGATTGTATTCACAGGCCGAGCTGAACGACTGGCAGCAGCTGCTAGCGTTCCCAGCGTATAAGGCCGCCATGCTGACCGGCCTGTCGTATGGCTCATGTGTCCAGCAAGGTAGCTGTTCAGCCACCGGAGACCATGGGATCGTGTCCTACGATATTGACCGACTGGCGGAGGAAGGAGAAGCAACCCTGGATGTCTGGGCTGGGTTCAGACAGGCTATTCACGAGTGGGGAGATGGCGCAGCCATACTGTGTCTGCTGTTGTTGATCCTCAAGCTGCTTGGAGACTTAACCATCATTTCCCTGGCAGCCGCACAAGGAGGTGTACAGGCCGCCATGAACGCGATGTCACAAGTATTCCTGTACCACCCAACCTTGTATCGCAAGGCCTTGGCCAGAGCCAGGCTCACCCATGCCAAGTCCCGGGACTTTTCAGTAGACTGGGATGCCATTCCTATCAGCCGGGAAGCAGCCGAGGAAATGGTATCCATGCAATCAGCCGATAGTGGAAACGACCGCCCAGGCAGGCCTGGGCCACACTCTGGAAAGCCCCGCGGCCCCTCGGGAGGCCAGGCTGTTGCCCAGACGGTCAACCTGGTAGCCAGTGCCCCAGCCGCTGCCAACAACAACCAGAATGCCCCGTTACTGACCGGTCCCGCAGCGGCTGTGCCCCACGCCAACCTGACACCTGCTGGCGCCGAGCTACGTGTCCAACAAAAGCCAGCCTCTACCTTCTATCCCACGTTGGGGGCCCATCAGCCCTGAAAATCACCACTAGGATTCCATTGAATCGTTATCGCTTGTATATAAATTAGCCCTAAGGAGCGGGCCGAAGGCCTCAACCACTGTCGGAAGTCTGGCAGGGAAACCCCCTCCCAGCCTTCCGAGGGGAGAGTTGTGGTATTCAGCAACCGTGAGCCATGCCTATGGCAACCCTGACCTGGGTTCGGGGAAGGGCCGAGGGCCCTCCCCCGAGTCCTGGGGAAGGGGTCTGCCGACCCCCTCCCTATGCCTAAAATTAATGATAGATTCTGACAGCCTTATTATGGTTAAGCTGTATTGTTAATTCCCCCCACCCTTTCCAGGGATGGGGGATCATTATTGCCCAAACTGACTATTGTATATGTATTATATTGATTCTGTTTATGATTACTTATTCCAATCTGTGTATTTATTGTTTGTTGTATATAACTTTAGTAAACCTTAGACCCTGAATAAAGGAACAACTGAATAGACTCTGTTTATTATTTAGTGATTGCTAGAGAAGCGTAGCTTCTCTATAATATATGTGTCCACGTCTGTTCGCACTGCCGTAGTCATTTGAACTCTGGTGTTTGCCATTTAACCTAGGCGGATACCACAATATAACTATATTATAATAATGGGAGGGTATCTTTACACTTCCAAGAGAAATTGCACCTCCAAAAAATACCCCAATTTTTTTTTAAATTTAAAACTAATAGCGAATGGTCGACTTCACTCTAGGGGCTTAGCCGCAAGTTTACTAAGTTAATAAACATTCTGGCAGACTATAAGTATAGAATGACAACAATTAAATTGGCGTTCACAGCATAGAAATCACGCACTTTTAGGGATGGCTAAGCTACAGTTCATTAAAATAAGCTGCTCTTGGTCTTGAATAATGTTTAATTACTCTGTTAATTTAATTATCTAAATTATAAGGCAGCTTTTTCTCATTTCCATTTTATGAAGTAAACTAGCGGCTACGCCCCTAGAGGCCTCTAATGGCATTTAAATGTTTATTTTTATTTTAAATATCTAATTTGAGAAATAATTTGTCTATGGTCAATCAGCTGTTAAATTCATGTCTCTACGCAGCGCGACTACGCTAGCGACACTATGCGGCGGAAACATTCCAATTTTTTTTCGATTTTATTGTGATTTCTCTTGGGAGGGTGGTGGTACCCTCCCCCAAAATAGTTATAAACCTACCCAGGACATATGAGAAGCTACCCTGTTAAGGAGAACCCGATCGGTTCAGAGGTTAGCGAGATACTTCGGTACAAACACAGACACACAAACACTCAGACATCCTGTTACTTTAGTATAAGGATTGTAAAAGACTTACTCTTTGTCGGACACCCAGGTTCCTGCTGCTATGTCAAGCACTCCACACAATAAAAAGATATTTAACAAGAATCTATACATTATTACCAGTTTTATAATTTTTTTCACATTTTCTCTGAGAAAATAAAATACTTATATTTTCCTTATTAAAAATTTCTAATAATCAAATAAAAGACTTATTATTTTCTTTTAATTAATTAGCTGCTATAACAAAAGAAATGAATTTTCCCAAGATCACTCGTTTTAATCAATACATTTCTTATAATAATAATTATTGTAAATGTTCATGTTTTTTAAGAATTAAAACAAGTAATTATCCTGATTAAACTAATTTCCCCATCTATATATTAAACAAGGATGACAACATCCAGAAAAAGAGAGACGGTTGGACAAGTCTAAACAAAATTGTATGTGAATTTGAAGCAAAATTGTTAAAGTAAATGATAATTTTTAAGAACATACTTACATTTTTGAGACTTTTTTAAAGAGATTTTTAAAATGGACAGATGGACATTACGGTAACGATTACAGAGTTGCTTCGCTTTCTAGATAGTACCTGACTGTTACAGGAATCATCATGCAATGTTTGACATCAATAGGACAATTTTAACATGCCTAAATTAACTCTATGAGCTAACTGTTACTTTGACCTTTATTGTGGAAAAGCTTTGCTTAAAAGGAAAGAATTAAGTCTGAGGACAATAGACGATAATAGTTATTTCTCGCATCGTATTATAAACGGCTTTCCGCGGATATAGAATGTACAATTATAAGATTAAAACTAGTTTTTTTAGCCCCGAAGTGCCAAAGGCACCGGCTAAAAAAACTGGTTTTAATCTTATGATTGTACATTTTTATAATCGTAGAAAGCTGTATATAATACGATGCTAGACATAGTTTTTTCGTATGGATGAGAACCGGTTCCTATCCACCGGATTCGAATAAATACGAGAAAACAATATTCCCCCAGTTTGTCTAAACTTATACCAAATCGTCATTGTCCTTACTCTCCCTGATAAAAATTCAAATTAAAGCAGAGCATTGAAAGAACTTACATCATTTTTAAAAGCGAATCTTTTCTATAATTATGGTCGGTCCGTCTGTCCGTAACGGATAGCTTTTTTCGTTAATTTAGGCAAGTTAGAATTGTCCTATCGATTTTGACGTCCATGTTTTTTTATAACTTTTTTAACAACAATTTTTTATGTGATATAATCATCAGATTGATCTGATTTTTAGAGTACTAATTCCTATTGCAATGAGGTACAATATTACAATAGAAGCATCTCTATAATCAAGTCACAAAAATATCAGTATGTCCTTAAACATAATTATGTATTTAAGAAGTTTTGCAACAAATATGCGTATAATTTTGTCAAAACTTTTATGTTTTTATTTTGTAAATTCAGTTCTGATCGACACTTTATAAGCATTAATGTTCGTCTGCCATACCGTTACAGAGCTTCGCTTTTATGAATGTTGTCATCCTTGTTATATGTTAAATGCAATTTTTATTAGTCTAAAATACATCAATAGCCAAGAAATTTATTGATTTGTGCTATTTAAAAAATTGAGATAGATTCAGAAATCTAAAGGGATGAAACAAAGGTCGATAAATTGATGTACATCCCAAATGACGAACCCTTCTGTAGGATTAAAATTATTGGTTGAAAAGTATGAACACTCAACTTAATGAATCAACCAATCCAATGTCACAAAAATCCACGAAGGTGTTAAACCAACAAATAAGAAAACGTTATTATAACACTTTGGGGAATTTTTCCCTCTCTGCGATAAATTAAATTATAATAGATTATTTATATGATACAAATAAAATAATAAACATAGCAAAACAAATATGTACGTTTTCTTCAATTGGATATATTGTAAAATTTAAGCACTTTCTTCTAAACCAATTCAATAATATCTCGTCAATAATTATTGCATTTATATTTAATAATGCTTTAAAATTAATAACATAAATAAAAATCCACTTATTTCAAATTATAATTTAACTAGAAATGTATAGTTTATTTTAGATCTTATAGAAATTAAGTATATTGCAAACTGATTAATATTTTGTATCTGCATTTCTGTATCGTCCAACCAATACACTTGTATGGTTTCTTTGCTTGCTTGGCAAACAAAGGTAGATTCTTAAAAAGCTTTTGGCTCTCTGGCACACTAAAATCCTTGAGGGTCGCTAAAACATTTTGTAAAAAATCCTCTAAAATCATATTATATAAGATTTTGATTAATTTTTGTAGATTTTTTATGCGATTTTAGGAATTTTTCACAATTTTTTTCACCGATCCTCACTGATCTTAGTGAGCCAAAAAGATTTTTAAGAATCCACCTCTGGGTAATAGAGGGAATGAGAAATACGATTAAAATATTGATTATAATTTTATGAAAGTCTGTAAATTATTAGTTTGTTTGTACTGTGCTTTTTCTAAATAAAACTACTTATATTTTTAATGCATTTTTATGTATTGATCAAAATAGGTTAAGTTATCCAATAACATTAAATCTCATGAAAGTCAGACAAATCTAAATTCAATTTATATTTCCTACTTTAAAATTTATTTTGCTAGAGTGTTTTTAAAGGCGGATCTTTTCTTTTATTTTAGATTTTCTTTAAAGTAAAAACAATTTTTGGAGGGGCTATTTTTTTCTCTTAAGAGGGTGATGGTACCAACAAACCAAAATAGTTATGAACCTTCCCGGGACCTTTGAGAAGCTACCCTGTTAAGGAGAACCATGTCGGTTCAGCGGTTAGCGAGATCCATCGGTACAAACAGACAGACAGACATCCTGTTACTTAAATAAAAGGATTGATCTAGCTATCTTTTGATTTGGCCTGGTATATCCTTATCAAATCTTTTTTCACGCTTTTATACAGATCTGATTAAAAAACAAGTATTACAACATCCATAAAAGCGAACAGACAGGGCTATTCTACAGTGTGTTTTTTTTATGACTTGTATAGTGTCAGAACTGAATAATTAGAATATAAATGTATAAAGTCGAACAAAACAAACAGGTAAGTAAATCTGATGAAAAACTGCTTAAGTACAGGATATTGTTTAAGGACACGCTTACATTTTTAGAACTTGATTATAGAGATGATTCGCTTATAACAATGTACTTTGTTGTCCTAGGAATCAGTATTCCAAAAATCAGACCAATCGGTAATTTTATGACATAAAAATTTGATGTTAAAAAAGTTAAAAATTAACATGTTTATAATGGACGTACCTATTTTCTGGTAACGATTATAGAGTTGCTTCGCTTTCTAACTCGTACCTAACTCCTATAGGAATCATCATGCAAAGTTTGAAATCGTTAGGACAATTCTAACATGCCTAAATTAACAAAAAGAGCTATCTGTTACGTACGGACCTACCCTTATTATAGAAAAGCTTCGCTTTAAAAAAAAACCTTATTACTTAACTCGGTGTATTTTGTTGGAAATATTTATGAAGAACATTTGCGCGATAAAATCTTGTTGTCACTTTAAAAACCCCCAAATTCTTTGAAGAAATCTTACTTTTTTTTGCTTCTTTGATCCAGTACTGTTATAATAGATCAAACAGTGTCTGGGAATTTTTAAATCTCAGCTTGTGGGTCTTTGAGGAAAAAGCCTAACCATGTTAAGAAAATTGTATAACCCGGCCAACTTGAGCCTATATTTACAATTTAAATATTACTCAACGTTATCTTAAAGAATAAAGGTACTAAGAAAGAGAGGGAATGTCTGATTGAGCCAATAGGAGAATCGCATCGGAATTCACATTGGATCTCATTGGTTGAAATTATTTACACATTTTCCTACGAAGGCATGTTTTTTTTCATTTCATACATACATAAAAGTCAGCTGTTAACAGTATATTTTCTTAGTAGAAAGCTTTGCGGAATCAGAATTAATTGCCCAAAAATTTCGTTTACAATTTGAAAGCTTGAAACAAAGTTGGATTCTTAAAAAAAAAGTTAGGCTGGCAACTCGCTGGTGAGGGAAAATTATTTTTGTGAAAAATCCTCCAAAATCGAATAAAAAAATTTACAAAAATAAAATAAAATCTTAAGAGGGTTATTAACATATGATTTTGTTTAATTTTTGTAGATTTTTAATGTGCTTTTGGATGATTTTTCACAAAAATAATTTTGCCTCACTATCGAATAGCGAGTCTATCATTTTTTAAGAATCTACATCAGCTTGAGTCGAAAGTAAACAATACTTTTGTCTGCTAGGAATGTTCTCTCTTAGATTTGACGAAAAAAGGGTTCAGAATATTCTTCTACTCTTCTATTTCTATTTCTTAAAGAAACATTGGTCAATATGAACACTTTTTTGGAGACTAAATTTTCGTTGGGCAACGTGCAAACCGACTTTACAATTTTTTTAACTAGATATCAACCGCTGAATTCTAATTGATGTTGAAAAAAAAATGCTGGAATGCTGTTTCAATTTTGTCTATAAATTTGTAACCGACCAATATCACTTAATGCATTTAGTCTGTAACGTAGATATGACACATAATTTCTATGTACAAGACAAGACACGCTTGCAACAGCGATACTCAAGATACAAAAAATCTATGGAGCTACAAATTCTGAATAACAAGTCGCATTCAACCCTTGACCCCCCCCCCCCCCCCCACCCTTCCCTGAACCCCCATAATAATTGCATTAAACTTACAAAAATATGGAAAGTAAAACTATTGCGCGTATAATGTTCAGATGATCTTTTTTCTCCTCTTGGTAAATGGTAGAATATTATTTGTTCTCCTTACAAAATCAATATTGTTCTACCCGGTTACCATAACACATTTTTTTTGTAGAGCAGCTAATCACGACAAAGTTCGTCTGTCGTACATTGTTAGGATTGTTAATTTAGGCATTTTAGAATCGACCATCGACAAATCTTGTATTTCTAAAAAGTTAGGAACCGTGATATGGGAGTCTAAGCCGTGCGGCTTTCAGAAGCCACCCAATAAGTTTTAGCTGCAGCCACTTAGCAGTTTAGAAGCTGCAGCCGCTTTTATCTAATAATCTACGGCCGCAACTGACTCCTCAGCATTTTTTTAATTGAGTGGCTCTTTAGGGTGAAGACGCAGCCACCATGGAAGTCTAATACTTGCGGCTTTCAGACGCCATACAATAAGCTTTAGCTGCAGCCACTTGGCAGTTTAGAATCTGCAGCCGCTTTTATCTAAGAATCTACTAAATTTTCGGCATTTTTTAAATTGAGGGGCTCTTTAGGGTGAAGACGCAGCCACCATCATCCTAATTCAACGTGCATAAGACACCAAATTTTACTAATTTGAAACCAAGTGTATATAAACTCAGGAATCTTCAGGGATAAGACAATGGCCGATAAATTTATGTACATCCCCAATGATGACGCACAAAATTACCCCTTCTGCAGATGAAAATAAGTGGTTGAAACATTTGAACACTCAACTTAATGAGTCAACCAATCAAAATTTGGTAAAAGTCCCCAAAGTTGTTAAGCCAACGAATAAGAAAACGTATATAAAACTTTGGGGGCTAGTGTAATAAACAGCCCATTGTCCTCTCTCTCTCTAGTATAAACTTAAGATTCGTGATCAAATGTTAAGATACCTAATAAGATTTATAATAAATGGTTGTCCCTTATTGAGTTGTATAAATATATAATTTATTGATCTATGCCTTGATGGATATTGTCCTTGTTGTTGTGCTGAGGCGGGATAGCCACATCATTGTTAAAAGCGGAGCTTTTCTGTAATTAGGATCGGTCCTACGTGACAGATATCTTTTTTCTTTAATTTAGGCACGTTAGAATTGTCCTATCGATTTCAAATTTTGCATGGTGATTTGGTTAGGTACAATTTAGAAAGCGTAACAACTTTATAATCGTTACCAGAATTTCCCTACGTCCATTTTCAACATGCTGATTTTTTCACATTTTTAACAACTAATTTTTGTATGATCTAATCAAGTTGAAACTTAGACATTTATATTCTGCTTATTCAGTTCTGAGTTAATGTTCGTTTGTCCTACCGTTTTAGAGCTTCGCTTTTATGGATGTTGTCATCCTTGTTACAACTATATCATTATCTTTCATTAAAGACGCAAATAAAATGTGATCAATTTGTTTAAATGGATTGCAATTTTTATATAGTTGGCACAAGAATAAGGTATACCTAGACAACAAACGAAATAAATCTCAAATAATATTTAGGGGGCTGACAAAAAGGTCGTCAATTCTACAAAGTTTTGACCCCCAACGACAGCTGAAAATTACGTTTAGGTTTCGTGAGTTTTTTTCCGAATTAATTTCGTTGTTGGTATAAGCACAAATCGATGTGGGCACATACCTTATTCCTGCAATCTTCCTATCCCTGTATCCTAGATAAAAATACGTGATTGTGTCTATAATCTTCCTCTCCCTGTATCCTAGATAAAAATACATGATTGTGTCTATACTCTATAGCAACCACATAAAATGACGCTATAACATGACTATCTGTTTTTAAATCTTTTTAGCAAATAATCATTACTAAATAGTTAGTTTCATGTTTTTGTGTCCGGTAACATCTTGCAAACGGCTGGAACGAACGTTCCAAAGTTTTCAAAATAGTTTAAAATTGATCCAGAGCAGTTTTTAAGCCTTTTGAAAAAATCCATCAAACATAAAAATTAATAAGAATTAAATACAGCTTGATGGAAACAGAAATTATATTAGAAATAAATATTATTTTGTAATACATTTGCGACTATGTCCCTCTGTCAGCTCTAACCAATAACTTGAATTAATTTTTTAAAAATATTTAACAATTTCTGCTGATGTCTTCGTGATTTTGGTTGACAACGATTCGTAATAAATAAGACCATTTATCTGCCTCCCAAATATCATTTTAGGTTTATTTCGCTTGCCTTATTTCTAGAAAAAATTCAATTATCTATGATAGCAATTTTGTTCTGCCACCCTTCAAAAACAAGATAGTTGTAGCTTTATAAGTAGGTAGGTATAAAGTCTTCTTAAAAACTTGTTTAGAAGACCTCTAAAAGAAAGACACCTTCAAATGTAAAAAGAATTTCATACCTGTACAAAAACATTGTCATTATGGTTCGACTATTTTTGTAGTACTAAAAACTTCATAACCGACACAAAAAAAATCATTAGGTAATAATTAAAATTGATTCAAATATAATTTAAGGGTTTAATTTTTAGTAATATAAATAAAAAAATATTTTTTTTGTTATCCATTTTATTAAGTACAAATAATCACTTGAAATTGATTTTAAAATGTGCTTGGGCTCATTAAAGCTAATTTTCATAATTAGAATTACATAAGACAAAAGCTTTCACATTATCAAACAAATAGTTAAAATTCATTAAAAATTTAAATATCAATAACAATATAAAAAAAAACATGTAACATAACACAGCAAAATCACAAAAAAGAACTAAAATCACCGACGTAAATAAAGTAATAAATATTTACCTAAACTTTTAGAAAAATGCTTAAAACTTGAATTTTATCATTCACACTTTGAACTTTTCCATTCTATGATTGTGTTTTTATCTTTATGAAAGGGATAGTTGCATGAAGTGCATTTAGCAGGTTTGATTGCAAGCATAAGTTACAATAATATTATATAACATATAATTTTGTATTACAATAAATAGCAATCAATAAGGCACCACCAGAATAGTCATCATGCTGTTTTTGTGAAAACAGGACAGCCATTTTTGTTGCATATGTCAAAAAAGTATGATTTTTCAGTCATGATATTTTTAAATTTACCTGGTAGAAAATTGAAATTCTTTCAAATATATGCCCTATATATGTAGTTTAAACTATTAAACAGAAAAAATATGCAGTTCGCTAAGTTCGCTAAGTTTAAATGCACTTCGTGCAACTACCATTTTGACACTATTGTTGTAATATACCTAAGTGCAGCAAGTGGGTTATTAAAATTTCTTTTAAAATGTGACACTTTTGGAAAAAATGTGGTTTTGATTGTAAAGTCTTGATTATCATTGGCACAGAATAGGGTTTCAAAAATTGTGCATTGAGGGGGGTGATACCATGGGGTTTATAAAGATCAGATGGGAAAGTGTTCGTTCAAAAAAGTTGCTTTTTACATTAAAGACATACCTATACTAACCAATACAATTATACATCATAACAATTGCATTATAGATTTAAAATTGATAAACTACATGTCTACATGATAAATATAAAAAGAGGAGGAAGATATTTCAATTTTCATTCTTGTTAGTTAATGCATCTCAAAATTCAACGTACTTTGTCCAAAAATGCAAAATCATTAACTAAATTGTTTTATCAAAACCAATTTAAATAAATTTTAGGAAAGATAAGGTAAAATGCATTTCGATGTAAAAAGAACGGTAAATGTCTCCAGATTTTTATATATATATTTTTTTTCATCCCTTAATATTTAAGAACATCTGTGAGTGCCTTTCTAATAAAGCAAAATAGAAAGTTTTAAAAAATCAAAAACCAAAAGTTTTTTTATGGTTAAGATTGTGGCTTTATAATGCACTTTTAAATTTTGCATAAATTAAACAAGACAAGAAAATTGAAAAAGTTTGATGTTGTTGTTTTACTCTGCGACCCAAAACCTTCAAGTTCGTGGATTTTTTATGTGTGATAGGTTAACACTATGCACTGGGCTTGCAAGATGGAATACATTTTATGCATAGCAGCCGCCAGTTTGGGTGAGAAAAAAAATACACATAATAATTTTTAGATATATCACTATAATTTTAACTTGCATAAATAGTGTACTTTTTCTTTCGAAGCAGCTGCTGATTAAAGCTGTTGGAAGGCACATGATGGCAGCTGTATCCATCCATAGTTAACATTGTTGCTGTGACAGCTGGTTGTTGTCAAGTTACTTGTGTGCCCCCATAGCGATACCAATAAAGTCTTCGTAGGCCAGAGTAGCGGTGCCTCGCATCTCCTTGTCGCGGGATCGGAATGAATCTGAAAATGTAATTTTTTATTCAACGACGATAAAGTTAAACCGTATACTTATTTTAAATAGGTTTGTTGAATTAAAGTTTAAATATTACTAAGAAGGTTCGATCAAAATATTGAATTTAATTGAATAAAAATAACTGCATCTACTTTCTTCTTGTTTTTTATCACTAAAATGAGACATACCTATGCTATTTGTATGTATTTTTTTTAAATATATCAGATTTATATACCTACTAATATTAATTTTTCTGAGCTATAGGTACTAAGTGTACGTAATTTTTATTAATGAAATATTTCAACATAAGTGTCACCTGTAAGTCTCTTGATCTGAACATTGGAAACAATGAAATTGTCCAAAGTGAGGCGGCGTCCTTTAAAAAATAAAAAAAATATTAATTCTATAAGTTTCTCCAAAGTTTATATGTTGTTTTTTTTATCTGGATTGTATAAGATTCAGGAACAAAGAGATGGGATTATAAGCCGTGGAAAACATCAGAATCGTATAACTAAAATACAAAGAAGAGCGATGTCTGTCTGTCCGGATGAAACTTATTATCTCTCAAGCAGTTCTGGTCTGATTTTCATGAAATTTCCCTTCTGGAATAATGTTTTTAATAGGGTTGGGCCGGATATCCGGCCATTTTCAATATCCGGCCGAATACCGGATATCCGGCTGATTTTTAATGCCGGATATCTGGTAATTTGCCGGATTTCGAATGTTTGACAGATATCCGGTCCAATCCTAGTTTTTAAGACTATTTGGTAGAGGATATGGCACCATCCTCCTGAAATCTTTATTGTTTGGTTCACACTAGCATGTCTAAACTTTTCAACCAATATGTCTTACAGGAATTTGAGTCATCCTATTGCTCTACCCCTGATAAGCTTGGACAAATATTGTTCCCTCTCACTTCCAGATTGTTTACATTCATCTCCTTTTGTCCACACACACATACACACACACACACACAAAAAAAAACACAATACTAAATGCTTACACAGACATATATTTATAAAAACATCCTCCACTCCAATGCAATAAGAATTCTAATCCAGCTTTTATGTAAACAAAAACACGCTATTTTATTATCTCGTTCCAACATTTAACAAATGATTCTATAGTGTTTAAGTTTAATTAAAAACAAGAAAATTTACAAATAAATACAATATTTCTTACTAGCGGCTACATCCCTAGAGGCCTCTTAGGAAACGTAAAATAGCAGCCTTTAAAATTCATAGATTTTTGGCAATATTCGTTACAAGCAATATTTTACCGTGAACTGCAGTAGAAAATCTGTGTGAAAATCATCTATTTACCAAAAATATTATATTCGCCGCTAGATTTTGCTAGTTATGTTTTTAGCTAAGTTCCAAAAATTACCGTGTTTTTTTATTTTTATTAATTTTAGCGATTTATCTGGGGAGGATAGTGGTACCCTCCCCCAGAATAGCTATAAACCTTCCAGGGACCTATGAGAATCTACCCTATTAAGGAGAACCCGATCGGTTCAGCTGTTAGCGAGATCCTTCGGTACAGACAAACACACATCCTGTTACTTATCATAAGGATACAAAGAACCACCCCCCCCCCCCCCGTACAAAATGTTTATTTAAAACCAATGATTTTTAGCTCCACAAATTAAAACCTTTAAATTACCTATATGAAAAATAAAAATAAAAACTTAAATATAGGTAGGTACCTACTCTTTTTTGAAAAATTTTCATATTATCATATTTTATCAAGGTGGTTTCTAGAGAAAAAATGACATTTATTGAAAGTATTACCTATCTAAGTTATTATGATTGAAAATATTATCTAAGTTATTAGGACTCAAAAAAAATTCCCATATCTAATATTGAACTATTTTTCCTGGAAAAGATTTTGATTAAATTTCCAAATAATATTATTGTTGTGCAAGCAGCCAATGGTTGAATAGGAAAATCACGTAAAAGCACAAGATGATGCATCTGAATAAAAAAATTATTTGATTTCTCAATGCTTTCACAATAAATGCCTCCTAAGAACTGATAACCCCCCATTTTAATTTTTAAAATAATTAAAATAAAGGGTAGGTACTATACCTAAGGCCCTAACCCTGCAGTGCCATAACCCAGCAGGACTAGTACTAGTACCAAACTAACGTAAAAAAACAAACAAGTCCCCCCCCCCCTTTATTTCTAATTCCAAATATAAATGATGGGGGGGGATGGGGAACAGTGCTCGACAAGCTAAAGTGTGTTAAAGCGCCAATTTACCTCTTGCAAAGTTTATGTATGCATCTGTGTTACCTACAGTTTTCTTTAACATTAGTTATGAAAACAAAATATAACTTTATATCAGGTGGGGGAATTATTTCTTACCCTCTGAAACCTATGGTTTTCTAAGTTTTAAGTATTTATTAAGACAAAGATTATTGATTCACGACTTTAACAAAGCATTTGATTGATTTAAAAATAACAGATTTCAATACTTATATCTTCATCAGAATTTCCTCTTTAAAAGCAATTTTTTTCTGTTACAAATGCAACCATCTCGTAATCAATGATTAAATGGCACTTAAAATTCGAATTTCGATCTGAATTTTTTATGAGTAATCTGTGGTAGGTCTATTTTCTCTAAATCGAACAAAAAGTTGGAAAAGTAACGGCTGGCGGCTCAGCCGTTTTTTGCCTATTTTCAGGGCAAATTCATCATTAATTACGTAGGAATAAACTTTTAAAACATATTTTTGGATTAATTCATGTTTAATGATAGCAATAACCATTTTTTAAATTTCTAGTACCAACAGCTATCGGCTATAACTGTTTGGTAAGGTTTTTGAGCGAAAAAAATGATTATGTGGAGATAGGTTTCATGACTAATATGCTCTTAAGATTGGCAAAATTGGCAAAACGGCTGAGCTGCCAGCCGTTAACCGTTACTTTTCCAACTTTTTGTTCGATTTAGGGAAACTAGACCTACCAAGGATTATTCATGCAAAATTTCAGATCGAAATTCGAATTCTAAGTACCATTTAATCACTGATTACGAGATGGTCGCATTAACCCCTCCCCCCTTTTATTTAATCAAGTGCTCTTTATAATTGAGGCACATCTTGTCATACCTATGGAGGGAAGGATCAACAAATATTCTCATAATGCTTTCTTCTCCTTAATAAGAATTGTTGATTGTTTGTTGTCTTACTAGCGGCAACGCCCCTAGCATCTAGAGGCTCTGTATTTGAAGAGGCAGAGAGGGGCTAGAAAAATAGCTTCAAACCATCCAAAGACTTCAATCTCATAAAAAAAAGAACTAAAACCACCACAGAATCTATGTAAAGCTTACTTAAAATAGAGAACCCAAATTGTTCAGTAGTTCTTGAAATCTTAATCTTCAGACAAAAGAAAAAACTTACTTTTTTATAATATGATAGGATTGCTGTCTACCTATAATTTCCTATTTACTGATAAAAAAAGGTTACCTCTAGGATCATACTTGGCCAGAAGGTTTGAAATGAATGTGGGACTGAATCTATATCCCATCTGTTCTAGAGCTAAAATATAAATATAAATTATACATTATTTAACTAGTGGTAATAAGAAATATCCAGTTATGTTATTTCAGTTCTATTCAGATAAGATAATAATTCTTTATTTACAAAATAATTCAGCTGTAAATAAATTTTTTTTTGTGAAAAAAGTAGGCATTTCTATATTTTTCTTTAAAGCAAGCTGCATATTTTACAAAGGGAATAGTAGCTTTCGCCAAATTCCGTAAAGTTGTGAGTAAGATTCAGTCAAATGCGCTTATTAGGTCAAACTGTTATTAAATATGCGTTTAATTATACTATACGTTTGGTCAATATTAAGAACAGTTAGACAAAATATGCGCATTTGACTGGAAGCTTGCTCACAACATTACGTAATATTCCTACTATTCCCTTATATGATAGACAAAAGCTACAAAACTCTCAATTGAAGATTGTTCACTATCAATAATACACTCACAAATACTTAATTCTCAACTGGAATCTTTTAAACAAACTTTAGAATGAGAAATGTTAAAGTTTGCCAGATCTTCTCATCAATTTGAGCGTGAGAATCGGATTAGTAAATTAGGATAAGGCACTGTGGGTATTTTTTAGAAAGAAACTTAATTTTTAAAAGAAAAAAATAATAGGACAGATAGTTTCAAAAGAGGATTTAAATAAAAGATCTCTAATCTGTGATGATCATTTTTCGTTTTTGATTTAATCTAAGAAATTCTTTGATGTAAATTAGAACTCAAAGGTTTAAGAATCCTCAATTTTAAACGTATCTTTTCAATAAGGTACATTTGAAATATTTTTGTCTTTGCATATTTTTACAAAAAAAAAACAAGAATCTAAAACAAGTTTTTAGGGTAGCTATGCGAATTAACAAAACTTATCGATTCTTAGGTTCTCTTCATGGAGCAATCCCTTTCCTCTTAATTTAATCCTAAGAGATATTGCAGCGTTTTTCTTATGAAAATTGAATGACAGGAATAATGTACCTATTCAATTTTGAAAACTGGGCTGTAAAATTTTGCTTTGAATGCCACATCAAACCTTTTTGTTCTTCCCATACATAACAAGGATGGCAACATCCATAAAAGCGAAGCTCTGAAACGGTAGGACAAACGGACATTAACACTTGCAAAACTGAATAATCAGAATATAAATGTATGAGAGTCGAAGCAAATTGTAAGTACCTATATTTGCTGAAAAACTGCTTGATACATGATAATGTTTATGGACGTACTGACATTTTTAGGATTTGATTGTAGAGTTGCTTCGCTTATAATATTGTACTTTTTTGGCCCGGGAATCAGTATACCAAAAATCAGAACAATCGGATAATTATATTACATGAAAATTTGTTGTTAAAAAAGTAAAAATGTTTAAAATGGACATATGGACTTTCTGGTAACGATTATAGAGTTGCTACGCTTTTTAAGTTGTACCTAACTGTTATAGGAATCACATCATGCAAAGTTTAAAATCGAAATTACATTCTAACCTGTTTAAATTAACGAAAAGAGCTAACCGTAACGGACGTACCGATCCTAATTATAGAAAAACTTCGCTTTTAAAAATGAAAATGGATTGAAGGAGGGAGGAACATTAATCATGATCAGTCAGTGAATTATTTATCTTCAAGGTAAAGTTTCATTCATCATTCTACAGATTTAGGCTTTCATAAAGAAATTCATATTTTTTTATGGTCGACAGTTTTTCCTATAAAATGGACACTATACTTAGGCGGTGCGGTAGTGCAATATAGAAATGTAAGAACAAAAAGAAAATATTTTTAAAATGGAAAATATTTTTCAAAGATTGTACCTAAAGTTTTTAACGATAAAGTTAGAACACAATTAGTTCGATGCAAGCAGAAGCAGATCAGTTCCAAACAATATAACAAGTTTTTGTTGACAAAAATACAAATAAACATCAACAAACATATGCATGCAGATTTTAGAAATATATAAATATTTAGATGAAAAAAAAAACATTTATTCTACACTAATAAATGGATAAAAGTTTTGATCATTAAAAAATAATATTAGTTCTTGTATTATTTCTGAATATGCTTTTTAGGACACCTTACATCGTTTAAACTAGACTACCTACTAAGTATACTTCAATACATTTTTCTACCCAAAAGTTAATTTCTACTTAGGTGCTTAAATTTGTTAAAGTGGAGGTAAGGAAAGCTCAGAATAAAGGCAATATAATTCAAAATAACATTCCAATAGTTTTAATTGCAGAATGTTTATTTTTTGGGGGGAAAGGGTAATTAATATCTTTTTTTCTCTTTCCTTTACCCCTCCATAATGATAAAATAAAAGTTATATTATTACCAAATCTAATACCTAGACTAAAAAAGAACATCTAAAATCTAGAAAATACTGTAGTAAGTACAAAATACATGCGTTGTGAAACACGCGAGCTGTCTTCAACAGAACTTTTTTGAATCAAAACAACATTAAAAATAAATAAACAGAATGGTACTAATGAACAAAAGTTTAGTTACAGATTCTAACAAATATTTTGAATAATATTAAAAAAAAATGTATCTTGAAGCAGTTTTTCTTTGTAATCATTGAGATAAAAACCTTTTTTGCGAGTAAGCAATAACATAAGCCAAATCAAAGAATGTCTGTAATACAAAATTCTATACAACAAGGATGACAACATCCATAAAAGCGAAGCTCTGAAATGGAAGGACAAGCGAACATTAACACTTGTAGAGTGTCAGAACTTAATAAACTTAATTCTAAGTCTATACAAAATCTTAAGTAAATTTGTTGCAGAACTGATCAAAGACACAATATTAAATTTGTTGTCAAAAAAGGGAAAAAATCTGCTTGTTTTAAATGGACGTACGGACTTTCTGGTAACGATTAAAGAGTTGCTACGCTTTCTAAGTCGTACCTAACTGTTTTAGGAATCAGCATGCCAAGTTTGAAATCGATGGGACAATTCTAACTCGTTGAAATTAACAAAAAGAGGTGACCGTTACAGACGTAAGGACGGATCTACCCTAATTATAGAAATGCGTCGCTTTTAAAAATGAACAAAAGAGTGAATAGAAAAAAACATGTCACGACCAAGAAAATAACATGTCTAAATACACAGGACACACAAAGGAGGAATACACATATGAATATAGAAAATATGTCTGATTATCATAAAAAAATACCTATTTAATAATTATATTAAACAGAAAATAAAGTAAAAATTTGAAAGTAAATGGGGGGTTTTTTAATGCAACCATCTCGTAATCAGTGATTAAATAGCACTTAGAATTCGAATTTCGAACTGAACTTTTGCATGAGTAGTCCTTGGTAGGTCTATTTTCCCTAAATCGAACAAAAAGTTGGAAAAGTAACGGCTAACGGCTGGCGGCTCAGCCGTTTTGCCATTTTTTGGATTTCTATATTGCAAATTAGTCACGAAACCTACCTCCACATAATACTCTTTTCCACTCCAAAACGCTATCAAACGGTTTTAGACGGTAGCTTTTGGTACTAGAAGTTTTAAAAATGGTTATTACTTTCATTCAACATGAATTAAACTGAAAATATGTTTTAAAAAGATGATTTTTACGTAATTTATGATGAATTTACCCTGAAAATGGGCAAAAAAAACGGCTAAACGGCTGAGCCGCCAGCCGTTACTTTTCCAACTTTTTTGTTCGATTTAGGGAAAATAGACCTACCAAGGATTACTCATGCTAAAGTTCAGATCGAAATTCGAATTTTAAGTGCCATTTAATCACTGATTACGAGATGGTTGCATTAACCCCCCCCCCCCTTATAACATCAATTTAAATCAGGGATCTAAAGGGATAAGACAATGGCCGATAAATTGATGCACATCCCCAATGATGACACACAAAATCAACACTTCGGCATATTACAATTTGTGGTTGAAACGTTTGTACACTCAACTTAATTAACCAGTCAATAAAAATTAAATAAAAGTCCCCAAAGTTGTTAAGCCATCGAATAAAAAACGTTATTATAAAACTTTGGGGACAAGTATAATAAACAGCCCAATGTCCCCTCCATCCCTGAATTTCAACATTAACAAGAATCTAATTAAAAACTATAACTAAATGTTTTTAAGTTATTTTTGCTACGAAAACCATGCTTTATAATTCTTATCCTTCTAATTATGTTTTTTATGTTGTTAGTACATTAATATAATCTATATAACGTTGTAGTTTACCCTATTTCTATCTAATATGTCAAGATGAATCTATATACAAAAAAAATCTACACATGTAAAAGGTCTATAGAAATTACACTAGGTTCCTAAAAAAAACCTCCAAAATACTTTTGATTTACAAAATCTAAAAATACCTAGTAAAAGTTAATCTAAACTTCAGTTATAAAACATTGTTATAGTCATTTAAAAATAGAACTAAAAAACCCTCCTAATTATTGCAATAAATAATTTTTCACTCTTATTACCTATATATTCTAAAACTAATAACACACCACACTTTAAAAAGGAATATTCCAACCAACAATAGCAGCGACTTTAAAGGTTTAAACACCAAGACAAAAAAAAAACATGAAAATATGCCATAACAGACTAATTGTGATTCATAAAATATCTGACTCATTAATTGAATTATATAAAGTTTGGGAAAATTGTAAAAGTTATGTAATGATGATAAATTATAAAAGTAAACAAACTTTGTTGAAAAGGTAGATGCAGGATTTTTGTTTATGCTTATAACTGATAGACTAAGTTTATGAATAAACTTTCTTCATAACACAATAAAGCTTTCAGAAACCTTAATTAACTTTTTTGTTGAAAGCATATCAGCATGCTTAAATCTGAAACTAAAGCAGTTGAAAAAAAACTGAACATTTAAAATAACAGTAAATTTTTTAAAGTGCATTCTTTAAAGTTCAACAACAAAAATCAGTTTTACTTAACAAATGCACGCACAAAAGTCAGCTGTATTCTATGTGTGCTACCAATAAAATAAATTGTGTTGCTTAGTAATGTAAGAGATATCCATACAATCCCAAGAAAACTGGATGAAAGGAAGTTCAAGTATGCAGAATATAAAATAAGGAATAATATTTCAGGCAGAAAATTGTGTACAAGTGTTGGTTGGTTAGAAAAGCTTTATTAGTGCATGCTTTCAAGTGTCTGTGTGAGTGTGTGTATTTAGTGTAAGCTGATATTTTGTGTGTGTATGTGTGTGTGGGTGCAGGTAGGAAAATAAATCACCTCTGGTAAACTCAGCCTGGTCGATCACGCCAGATCTATCCCCATCTTGATTCTCAAATTCACGCTAGTCAAAAAGGACCCAATCTTAATTCATTTGACATACAAAAAAAGAACCTTCAAAGCCAAAAGGGCAGCCTTATAAAATTGTAAAAAACTCATTCTGTTTAATGCAAAAAAAGCCAAAAAAAAAAAATAACGAAATGTACAAGGAAAAGAAAGTTTTGTGTTTGTGTTCACTTTATGTACAAGAGCGGTTCCCTCGATCTCGATGCATTTAGAACTAATTTATGACCTTATTTTCATACAACAAAATTTATCTTAGGTGACTTTTATGTAATTTATAAAAGTGAATATTCTCTATGTTATCAGTAATACGTCCATATGTTCATTTTAATCATATTCTATATTGATATTTTATAAATTTTTCTTTTTATTTAGAAACATGTTTTTAAAAATGTATTTTCATAATCGATACTGTTTTCTTAAAAAAAACATGAAAACATGATTTTAAATACATTAGAAAATCCGTGATTTTTATCACATCAAAAGAAATAATAGCAATATTAAAAGCAAAGCTTTGCACAATTTAGGGTAGGTATACATCTGTTATGTATTGTTCTGACTGTTGATTGAGGCATGTTAAAATTGTCCTATCGACTTAATTTTTCATACATCGTTTTTAATTTGATATTTTAACTTTAAATCTTGACATAAATATCTTGAAAATGATTTCTATTTCATTTAGGCATAATAATATAATGAAGCAACTTTAATCGAATTCTAAATAACACTCTGCCTTTTTAGTGCTGGCTAATGATTTGCTGAGTATCGCTTTTATTTATTTTGTCGTCCTTGTTTCTTAAAATATCGCATAATGTGCTAGAAATGGAATTTTTTTTTCAACATTATGACTTCAAAGGAAAATATGAAACATGAAAATGGAATAATAACTAGGGCAACAAAAATAAACTCAGTGAAGTTCAAGTAATCTGGTTGAAATAAATTTTAACAAAAAATGCAAAGAGGGTGGAGACATTAA
This sequence comes from Acartia tonsa, assembly GCF_053477335.1. Classification (NCBI taxonomy): domain Eukaryota; kingdom Metazoa; phylum Arthropoda; class Copepoda; order Calanoida; family Acartiidae; genus Acartia; species Acartia tonsa. Next base: position 59,351,118 of record NC_137260.1, on the reverse strand, counting down.
AATGGTACCCAAAGTTTTATAACCTCTTGACATGGCTTTAAAACTTTGAATACTTTTATTGCATTGTGGTTTATTGGTTCGAAACTTTATATGTGGGAATCAGAATCAATTTTATTTATCGTCCGTTGTCTTATCTCTTTAGATTCCTGCAAAAAAGGAGAGCAAGAGCAATTAAGTACATTAAAAGCGCAGCATTCTAGGCTAGTAATATTTTAAATGTAATATCAGTAGGTAGTGAAATGTAATGTCATTTTAAGTCCAATTAATACCTAATGAGCTTGAAAAAAATTATCGGAATATGAAAATTTAACCCTTTTAGTATGATTATGTTTATAGGCCAATATTTACATAGGTAGTTCACTTTTATGTACAGACAGACACTCTTTAGTTATAGAGTGGCTGCACTAAAACAAAAAAAATATATGATATGAAACTTGATCAACATGAAGACATGGGGGAATACTCGGGTTCATTTTTGTTGCCCTAATTTGTGGGAAAAGGAACTTTCCATGAACGAGAGCAAGTGATTCTAAGCACCTCCTAGCATTGATCCATAATATTTTTTTAGTGAATATACTTGGTCTATGTTTCATATTTGGTTTATCGACTAAAAAGTTAGGTTTCACAATGGTTTTATATGAAAAAAAACTTTAAAAAGTAAAGCATTTTTTGATGCAATCTCATCAACTGTTTTGATGAGTTCAAATTATTTTTTAAAAGCTTTGACACAACAGTATATTATTTATTAAAATGTATATTTAGAAAAAAGGGGGGGGGGGGTAACGTACTTGTAATATTGTAAACAGTTTAAATAAAGTACTTTCGTAATTTACAGCATTTGATGCTTTTCTGTCGTGTTATTTAATTTTGTCCTTTGAACTCGACAAGGCATTTGATGATATTGCATCAAAAAAACTATTTAGATTTCAAAGTTTTTTGCATATAAAACCATAGTAAAACCCAACTTTTTAGTTGATAAACCAAATATTTAACATAAACCTAGTATATTCACTAAAAAAATACTATGGATCAATGCTGGAAGGTGCTTAGAATCACTTGCTCTCGTTCATGGATAGTTCCCTTTGATGGGGTGGAGGAGGTTTGTAGTGCAGAGGAACATGTAAATATGTGTATGTTGGGTGTGCAAATATAAAAATTGTGCACTTAGGATTTCATGCGATGCATTTATATATGAAATAAATAAACAGGAGTCTCCTCTTTTTTTCACAGGGGTAATCAACGATAAATTAATCTTTCCCCTACAAATATGATGGAATTTTGCCCTTTTGAGTGTTGGTAGCTTGGTAGTGTTGAGATCGGAGTTGGGCCGGATACTTTTTTGACCAGATACCGGATATCCGGCTAATTTCTTATGCCGGACATCCGGTATTAAAAATTCCTTGTCCTATCCCTGTATTCCTGGCTTTCTCCTGATACTCAATTCATATATATATATGTAAATAGAAATTAGAATGATAATTTATGTATTTGAGTTTAATCCTTCAAGGCACTCTGAAAATTATTTCAAGTATTGGAATGGAAAACTTTCACCAGTAGTTAAGCAATTTACATTAAGTTTTACCTAATATTTTAGTAGGTGAATTTCATGACCATTTATTCATTATTTGTGTCAATTTGTCTATTGTTGATAAATCCGTCTTTTGTCATTAATTTTAAGTTAAAAATAATAAATGTTTTATTTAAAAGATACTTTAATAAATGTGTAGAAAAATTTAACTGTAATAAAAATGTAATAAAATTCTTATTTTACAAGAAGCTGAATTTTGAAAAAAAATATGAAGATAATTTAAAAATTTATAAAAGTTTAATTAAATCTCCATGCAGATGTAAATTGATAATTGAAAAGGAAGGTTAAAAAATCAATAGGTATACGAGACAAGAGAAAAAAAGATTGGGAGCATTTTTTCCTTCCATGTGTTGATGTAGGAATACAATTGAGAAAACTCTTGGACGTCAATTGTTCCGCTTCTGTTTGCATCAAACATGTCTAAACTTGAATAGTAAGTACAAGGGGTAGAAAATAGCAAGGATGCATGTTTGTGTGTGTGTTAAATGCGCTAATTAAAATCTGAGGTATCTGAAAAATACTAATATGTAAAATTTTTATTCAAATCTTAAGATAAAATTGAAGATAAAATATTTCTAGCCTTGTATCTTTGAAAAAAGTCCTTTCATTAAATATAAAAATTGTAAGGAAATTTTTTTTCAATGACTAAAAAGCTGCTAACCACAAAACGGCGCGGCGGAAAAACAGCCTACATTAGTATGGTAAGCCGAGCGTTCTCGGCCCACAGGGTAACGAGTTCGAGTTCAACGAGCCCTAGCCTTGAATTATTCTACCAAAACAAACTAGCAGGATTTAGTCATACAGAAATTATATATTTAACTGAATAATATTTACAAGCAATGTTTACTATATATATACAACAGATTATAACAATGGTTAGGTTTGAAGGGGGTGTGGGACGCTAGGGCTTAGCTCCCGGCGGTAGACAGGCTGTGGGGGCAGCGGTGGTAAAAGGGGAGGCAGCGCCTCCCGGTTGTATAATCGCGTGAGGGGCGCGTGATAGCTGCATGTTTGAGTCCCTCCCCACATTTAGGCAGGCCAGTTTGACCGCTAGATAGCGGGGTCAACATCGGTCATGAGATAGATGGTGATATAATAAGATTAGTGCAGTGGGTTTGTTATGATAAGTCACAGCGTAGCAACTCTGTAAACTGCCTGTCCGTCTGGTTGTCGTATTACCACATTAGAACAGATTAAATAAGTCCTACAAAAAATTGGAAACAACCAACAAACAATTGTGCATAAGACGCACTTTTGTATAAAACACCAGAAAATGAAATATTTTAATGATGTACGTACAGACACTCCCCCCGCATGTAGTGTCTTGGCCTAGTTTTAGAAATCATTTATTAATTTTTTTTTGTAAAGTTCTAATAATGTGTGAATGTAGGCTTTGCGGCAGTCTTTTTCCCTTTCTTCATACATCAGACTTGATCCAAAAAAGATGTATCCTTGTAAAAAGAAATAAGTAATGTTGTATTACATTATTGTATTGAAGTGAATATGGGTGAGATAGACTGTAATCCATTCTGGGCGCCTAATTGAAATAGGAAACTGAATCCCCAATACGGATACCTTGCCTTACCAAGAACAAGATAAATTTAATATATATCTATATCTTAAAAATGAAAAGGATAATTCATAAGAAAATTTTTTTCTCTTATAAAAAAGAACTGTAAAGTTTTATGTTATTAACAAAAAAATCTAAGGAATGGGGTTATTGAAGAACTTGTGATTTTCTGTAAGGCTTTATAAAAATCAAATGTTGATTTAAGGCTATTTTCGAAAAGGACTCAAATTTGCAACCCCAGACATAGAAGTAAAATATTGAATATTTTTTCTTGAGATTCCAGATCCCTATCTTTTGATGCTTATTGGAGTGTAGAAGATAAATGTGTAATGTATCATCTCAAATAAATAGGAATAGGTACATTCTTACTTATACAAGGCTAGAAAAGTTATAAAAATATAACTGCAAACAAGTGAAATTAGTATAGTTCAGATACCTTTGATTCAAATTCGCGCATTTTTTTCGACACAAACACACATCATAAAATTACCCTGTCTAAGTTCTTCTTCCTCGATATACCCCGACCTATCTCGATCAATTCTCTCGAACAACGATTTCCAATCGTTAATATACTTGTAGAGGGAGGCAAACTCGTGCATGTTTATGCTTCCAGACCGGTCCAGATCAAACATATCTAGTTATGGCAAAATAAAAAAAGATTAAATGTTTGCGCGCACGCGCGCACGATGCTAAGCATGGTGCTGGTCAAACTACAAATTTATGTACCTATTTGAATTTTCAGTTTTTGCACATTTTTAGGAAGTACATGTATCCCAGTTTTAGTGGATTATAAAAAGATGTATACCAAAATAACTTCTTAAAGCCAACCTAAAGAAAATTTATTAAATTAAATATTTCCACACTAGTCCTATTATATAAAGAAGTAAGCTTTTTCGTCAGTAGCAAAGGATCTTGCTAACCGCTTAATTGATATGGTTTTCCCTTAAAGTGAAGCTTATTATAAGTCCGGGGAAGGTTTTTAACCATCTTGGGGGAGGTTATCTCCTCATTCAAAATAAAAAATAGCCCTAAGTTCCCTAACCCCCCCAAAAATATTTAGTTTTACTTTTTCTTTTCTTGAGTGCCCCTAGGGGCTTCTAGGTGCGTAGCCGCTAGTTTAATATAAATTAGTACACAGTGGAACTATGAAGAAACTACAACGGAAATACCGGAAACCACCATTTTCTTTGTTATTGCTTGACAATTATCACCCCCTAATTTTTACAAAGTTCCACATTGTGCTACTTCCTTTATGTGGATTTCAAGAGGTTGTACTGTCCCTTTATAATTAAATTTCTTACTATCTTTGATCTCGTATAAACATTTCATTTATTTCTACATTTTAAATCCCATTTCCCCCTCTATCAAAATGCAAATAGGTACATAAATTCAAGGAATTCTATCAAAACATGTTTTTTTAGTTTTGTTTCTTTATATATTTGTAACGTTCACCCGTCATGTAGGTGACGAATTCTACTTCATTACAACTAATTCGATTTTATACTTGACTAGACACAATTCTAATTAAATTGCCTTAAATTCTAAACAAATTCTGATAAAACTCCTTCTTTGCTGTAATAATACAATGTACACATAAAAAATATCCATTCAAAAAATAATGGAGTTTTTCATTACCTACCTACCATCAGCCTTTTTGTGTATATATCATTTGAAACATTAGTTGATTCCTATACAAAATTGTAAAGTATTTCTGTTTACCAGGCATAAAAATTGATTCCAAGAAAAATTACAGAATTTTTTTGTATTTTTTCCTAGTTTAATCGTACTTAAAACTGTAGGTATACACTTTTATACTTTTTATAGAAGAGAAAATAACAAAAAACAGGTAAAGTGGAAAGTAAATATTTTTCTGTATGGTGTATTAATATACTTTGCAGACGTAAATACACCCCCTGCTGGGCCTAATCGCCCATTCTTTATTTAGAAACGAAGCTTTTATATAACTTTAATTAGCCGTTCTTCCTTTTACTTTAGAGCATCCCGTATAACTTTATTGTCAAACCGTTCGTCTGTAATGCTATCTAGATTAGAGAACGCATTGAATATGAACGAAAATGTGCTATTAACTCAGCTTCTGTTAAAAAAAATATTGGATTTTTTTTAAGATCTACATCTACTAATTTGAATGAGATGTGTCCAAACTTTTCAACCGGTAATTTGGATCTGCAGAAGGCGTAATTCTATTTATCCGCAAAGGGGAGGACATCAATTTATCATCCATTGTCTTATTCTGATCCCTGCTTTACTGCTATGGATTATATAATACTTGATTTCTTTGCTTCGTTACTTGATGATGTTATCATCCTTGTTTAGTGTTTACTTATCATTTTCTCTTCTATAAAAGCAAACAATGGAAAAAATATCATTGATATATAAATATATATGGTGCAATATTATTATAAAAAAGCTTTATATGTGCATATGGTTTGTTACATTACCGATCATCATCCTGCAAGCCTCCTCGCTGAAGTTGCTCCAGTTTCCATTGACCAGGGCCCTCTGTAGCTCTTTCGCGTCTATTTGTCCACTCCTGTATATTGGGGACATTATATTTTTAATAAAACAAGGATAATGTTTATGGACATACTTACATTTTTAGGACTTGATTATAGAGTTGCTTCGCTTATAACATTGTACTTTGTTGTCCCAGGAATCAATATACCAAAAATCAGATCAATCGGATAATTACCTATATCACATAAAAAGGGGGAGGTCATTTTCTAGTAAATTCCGTAAAGGTGTGTGTGTTATAAGGCCTAAAAATAGTAGTAGAACGATAAGGTGCTCTATATATTTGTATTCCCTATTGAATAGAACAATAGGGAGCACCTTATTTTTAGGCCTTATAACACACACACCTTTACACACCTTTACGGAATTTACTAGAAAATGACCTCCCCCTTTGTTGTTAAATAGTAGAAACATCAATGTATTCAAAATGGACGTACGGACATTCTGATAATGATTATAGAGTTGCTACGCTTTCTAAATCGTACCTAACTACTACAGGAATCACCATGCAAAGTTTGAAATCGATAGGACAATTCTAACATGCCTAAATTAACGAAAAAAGCTATCCATCTCAGACGTACTGACGGACCGACCCTAATTATGGAAAAGCTTCGCTTTTAAAAAGAGATATCCAGAAAGAGATTAAATTTTGCGTTACAGTCTCCTCCAAGCAGATAAGTAATGCAGAAAACTTGGATATTATGATATCATATTATATACAAATTGCAGTCAATTTTGCTTGCTAACATGGATCTCATTTATTGGTCAGTTCGTTCATCCAGTATGAGGGGATGGGATAAAGGGAATGGAAGCGGGGATATCGGTTATTTCAGCCCGCTGTGTGTTTTACTTCATCAGAGAACATAAAAATCTAGTGTAAGATACAAGTAATAATATTACCTACATCTATAAGTAGATTAAATATTGACTTTTAATAATCTTAATGGCTGATAGAAATTATTTAATCAACAAATAAAATTCTAATTTAGGTAACAACTAGATAAACAAGTGTTTCCATACCTAACTATTATCTTTTAACTAACACTTGTGTCAAAGAATACCTAACATTTTTAAAAACTTTAAATTTACTTGATAATATTTAGAATTATCTAGAATGAAATAATTAGGGATATACCGTAGTGTACTAGAAGCATTATATACAGATAAAAATTCATACATAGCATGAAACTTTCCATAAATAGGTATGTACTAGGTAGGTAGTTAAACTGAAATTAAGAACAAAACCTTTTTTGAACTTTAAATTGACGCATTTTGTCACTGTTTTATCAATTTCACACATGCTTTGCAAAGTTAAAAGTCAAATAGAAACTTCTTAATATATGTTTCCAGGAATATATGATTCTATATACCTGGGTAATTTTTAATTTTTCTCACTGATGATGTATCATATAAATTTACTGGACTTTGTTTTACGGGATCTATGTATATTCCCCCCCCCCCCCCCATGAACAGTTTATCCACGACTAACAAAGCATCTTTACTATATTTCAATTCAATATGTACGTAAGTATAGTTGTCTGTATTTTTTTTAATATGACATAAAAATAAATAATAATTTGTATACCTGTCAGTGTCGACAGCATTGAACCACTGGGCCACCTGTGGATCCACACCAGGCTGGCCATATCCGCCGCCAGGATACCCGCCCCCAGGCTGGCCGCCGCCATAGCCACCGTGCTGTTGGGGCGGGGCACCACCATATCCGCCAGCTCCGGGGTAGCCACCACCCTGAGGCGGGGCACCCGGATAGCCGGATGAGGGGGGCGCACCTGGGTAACCCTGTGGGGCGCCGTAGCCGGACGGAGGAGCACCGGGATAGCCGGACATTTTTCCTGTTCTGGAGTTCATATTAACAATATAATGATAACCAAGCTTAACTAAACACAAAATTATAAAAAACTAATAATATTTATCACAAACTAAAGATAACAGAAAACAGTTTTATCTTTACAAAATGTGACTTTAAATAAACACTTCTAGAAATTCCTTGGGTATGAACGTATGTATGCTATGATTAATTTAGTGACATAAATAAAATAATAAAGATAAGAACTTGTAAAAAATCACTTATTATTTATTAACTTTATACAGCAGTATTAAAATACTAAACTAAAACTAGATTTTAATGGTATTTATTTATTCTAGACTACTTTTAATAACTCTATTCTACACAAAAGCCTTGAATTAACTAAAAGGTAAAGTATCATCTATCAAATAACATCCCATATTTTGCAACACAAAATACTAAGATATACAAAAAACTGGATCAAACAAGAATGACGTCAAACTGAATAAGCATAGGTGATTTTTTAAAATTTCGTCATAAACATGGTATACGTTCTTTTATCTATAACACACGTAGAACAACGTATAATATTCTGTTATCACACTTGATGAATATATTACTCAACAACAATTGGTATGATTCACTCACACACAGAAATCATTGCATATAAATATTAGTATATATATGTACTATTTGTATAAAGACACACGCCCTCTTTTTCCAATCAATCAGCTCCATCTTACCCCTCTGTGTATGGGTGTATGTATATATATTTATCCTCCTTCTTTTCCTTCTCTTCTTTCTTAATAAATATAACATGAGTAATTTTGTTTATATTTGTTGTAGCAGACAACACACCACACAGGATTTGGTTTGGCAATGCTACCCAGATTTTCAAACTCGCATAACTGAGAGAGAGAAAGGATGGATAAATAGATCCTGGTGTGGTGGTGGGCCGTTTGGCTTCAGGCCTCAGGTTCACATTAGGACTTTAATGTTTGGAGGTCCTGTCCTGTGTGTTTGTGTGTGTGTGTGGTGTATATTGCTTGAAGGCAAATACACAATTTAGATATTACAGAGAAATTTGTTACTTACACCTTTTCAAGTTTATCCATAGGAAAGACGACAAATGTAGACTTCAGTTTTATTTTGGTGTAATTTTTGGTAAATCGTACAAAAAATGTAAAAAGTATGTGCTAGACAATTTACAATTACATTTGTATGGGTATGAACTTTTCCGTGGAATAGTTATTCTTTTATGATATCATGGTATGCATTAAATATTAAATATTTATGTCCTAGGCTTATACAGATACCAAGTGTAACATGTCATTGAAAATGATCAAATATTAATAAATTTTTTCTGCATAATAATTGAAATCATCATTAGGTATTTATACAGTTTACAGATTTAGAGAATAGATTTGTAGAAGTTAAGGATTAATCTAAAAGGTTTGTTAAAGCACATAATGCAAATATAAAAACTTTACAAATAAAAACTAAAAAGGACTTAAAGATTATACACTACATATAGATTACTAGCTTGCTTCGCCCCTAGCTCTGTAAGTTAATGAGCCATTTAAATAAAAGCCATTCAAATGCTTAAATCCAAAATGCACAAGCCTAAAACTATCCTATGTGAAGAATCCCTAAAAAGGATAACTTAATAGTTTAAGAAATCATAAGCTTCAAACTAAAAAAAAACTTTCTACTTTATTTTGTGTTGGCTTCTCTCCAACCAAAGATTGATTGAGAAGAAGCATTATTTTGCAATTTACCCCTTTTTTCAGGGGGAGGGGAATGGTCCCACCCCTCCAAGAAAAAAGCTTAAAACCACTGGAGGACCATAAAAACCCCAACGTTGTCGGCTCAGCGGTTACCAACACCTTAAGCTTCAGACAAACTAATACTACCTACAGTGGAGTGTATGACTGCGCCCCTAGACTCTAGGGCTGTTCTCAAAGGTAAAGTGTATGCCAGTAAAATTAGCCTAAAACCACCCCAAGACTTAAATCTAAAATTACAATAGCCGAAAACTACCACAGAACCTATCTGAAGTTTCTCTAAAATGGAGAACTCGATCGGTGCAGTAGTGATAAAAATCTTAAGTTTAAGACAAATATCCCGAGAAAAAAAATAAGTTGTGTTTGTAAAGGTATATAATACTGTATATTTAACTAGCGGTTTCGCCCATAGCATCTAGGGACTTTGCCCCAAAGGTTTAATCAAGCTAATTTTTCGTATTTTAGATTTAAAAGAAAATTAAGTAGAATTTTTTTTTTTTTGAGGGGGGGTATTCGACCCCACTATTTTGATTTTAGTTTAAAAAGAAAAAAAAATTGGTGGGTGAGGGGCTAGGGGGTGTCCCACCCCCAAGAAAATAGTTATAAACCTTCCCGAGACCTATGAGAAGCTACCTGGTAATGAAGAAACCGGTCGGTTCAGCGGTTAGCGAGTTCCTTCATTACAAACAGACAAACATCGTTCTACTTTGTAAGATAGACTAGCGGCTTCGCCCCTAGCCTCTAGGGGCTTTGCCTCTAGAGGTTTGATCAAACCAATTTTTCATAATTTAGATATAAAAAAATAAATAAAAAAAAATTTCTTTAGGGGGGGGGAGGAATTTTTTTTTCATGGGGGGAAGGAGTTAGTCGACCCCATTATTTTAATTTTAGTTTTAAGAAGATATTTTTTTTGGGGGGGGAGGGTATTTTTAATTTTTTGGGTGGGTTGGGGTTGTCCCACCCCCCAAGAAAATAGTTATAAACCTTCCCGGGACCTATGAGAAGCTACCCTGTAAAGGAGAACCCAATCGGTTTAGCGGTTAGCGAGATCCTTCGCTACAAACAAATAAACAGTCACACAGACATCGTTCTACTTTGTATTATAGATAGGATAGCGACTACGCCTTTAGTGGCCTTTAAAAATCTCAGGAAAACCCCCATCCCAATAATTTATCCCAAGTTTGAGGTGCCACAGGCACTGCACCACCAAAAGTTTATAGGGGATCGAGAAAACAGATTTCCGCGCCCCATTTTATAACTACTGATTAACTGTCCCAGTGTCCCTAGCCTAGGATGTACTTAAAAAAAATATTTAGTCAGAAGCAAATATATTTAAACTATGTCTCTCCGTCCGTCCGCTTATAACGCTCAGCAATCATTGGTATTTTTTTTCATTTTTTGGTAGCAAAGCTACTCTGTAAATCAAATTATCCGCCAGTTTGTCATGTATGCTATTCACAATTTAAAAATTAAGATTTTATAGGATTATGTGCTGTTTTTAGATTTTAAAAATGTTTATTTGAGATTCACTTTAAAATTGCGGTGCAAAGCGTCCATTCCCCCTATTAATAGTAATAGTAATATAGACAATCAACCTTTTAATTACACGACCATTGTCTGGAAGTCCTAACTGTGCATAGCAATGAGTTGCGACGGTTTATGGGCTAAGGTATTCCCTCTACTCTTACTATTGATGACAGGCGTTTGGCTTGGCAGCGCAGTATGTACAATTTTAAACTTCTCAAGCATGACGCCGTGTGTTCAACACTCGAACCCGAAACCTCCCCTACACGTTACGGGTTTTTCGCTATTTACTTACGTTGTCATCCTTGTTGAATTATTTAAATTTAAATATGAAGTTCACAAACTAATAAGCAATTGCAAAGAAATATGAATAATCAGAAACCTCCTTATAAATGATAATAAAACTAATTTGACCTTGTACTTTATTAACCTTGTGTTCTCCCCTCTCTGTATTGTCCCTGATTAAGTAAACTAAGTACACACACATAATTTTTATTCTTGATATAGCCTTGACATTGGATATATACTCACCTTCCACCTTCCTTACACTATACAATATCTGATAGCCTGATATCTAGTTGCCGAAAGTGTACGCAGTTTCCTGGGTGTTTCCTCATCCTCGCTCAATATTTACTACTAGCTACAAATCTTCAAACTTCCCTTAAAAAAATCAAAATTTGAATGTGTAAACGATTTATACAATATACATTATAAATTTGAATTTTTTAAATTTTTTTTTTTTTTTTTTGAAGTTTGAAGCTTTTTTAGCTAGTAGTAAATATTGAGCTAGGATGAGGAAACACTCAGGAAACTGCGTACACATTCGGCAACTAGATATCAGGCTATCCAATATCTTGCTCTATATTCATAAAGTACAACTACGGTGACCCTGAACATTTACTAGTCCCATTCAAAGTACACTCACACTTTTTTGGGGCGTTTTAACCCTTTCATTTTAGAGGAAGGTTGGATTAACCTTCCTTTTTTGTATATGTCATGAAATGGAATCGTCCAAAAAGTAAAGGGTTGAATGAGTTATTGACCCTAAAAAATATTATTGCTCTTGCTTGCTAGCAGCCAGACAGACAGATATGTATAGTATTTGATAGGGTGTGCAGGCACTTCCGCATACACGTAACACATAAAAAAAATCTAAAAAAGCGTATAAAAAGTATGACAAACAAAACTGCCTTTTTCTAACTTCTTTCTACTCATAAACATTTGCTATTTGACATATTGCGCATATGAAACACCATGCGGATGAGTTATAAGCGGCAGTGCAAGTACACCTGTAGATAGTGGGAGTAAAAGCCTTGTAAACTTTAAAGGAAGGACAACATTTGGGAGAGAGGGCATTCTGTTGGTGTCCGTTCCATTCAACAAATATAAATCATTTTAATTATTTATCTGAAAAAGAAAGATTATAAATCAGAGGATAATTTAATCTAAAGAAAAATATCTATAAAATCTTTGGCTCAATTTAGTTTAATTTTCGTCAGTGAATATCTATGCACGTCTTTTTATTTATTTGGGGCGTTTTTCTGTCCTCTTCAATCAATCTTCTCCCTAAAGACTCTTCATATTTCAAGTGTACTAACAAAGATTTTGCTAACCGCTGCAGCGATTATTCTTTTAATGAGATACATCTTATAATGTTATAGGATGGTTTTGGATGGGGAAGATAGGTCCACCATCCCCAAAGGATTAGGCTATTAAATAAAATTTTAATTCTTGAATTCTAAAATATATCTATAGTTTAGATTTATATACAGATAACTACCTTCCCCCTCTTTTCAAAGGACCTTTTACATCTACTAGCAAATTATTTTCTGCTGCTTGGCTGTGTTAATGTTCCCGACACGACACTAATGGTTGATTTTCAAAGACCCAATTAAGAGTCGGCACAAGGTCCTTGGGATGGGGACTTGCAGTTATTTAACCCCTTCCCCCTCTAGTGTTTTACTATAATAATTCTAAAAACTAAAAATTAAGGGAGTAGTCTGACAACGCCTCCCCCCCCCCCTCTCCATCAAAGATTCTCAAGACATCTAGGGACGCAGCCACTAGTTGATAAAGCATCCTGTTTAAAATGTGACATAAACGTATAAACACTACTAGTAAGTCCTATACTATATACTACTTTCAGTAACAATTTCATAAAAACAAGGATGACAACATCCACAAAAGCGAAGCACTGAAACGGTAGGACAAACGGACATTAACACTTGTATAGTGTCTGAACTGAATAATCAGAATATAGAAATATAGAAAAGTATAGAAAGAGTCGAATCAAAATTGTAAGTAAATTTGTTGAAAAACTGCTTGATACAGGATAATGTTTTGGACATACTTACATTTTTAGGACTTGATTATAGAGTTGCTTTGCTTATACTATTGTTCTTTGTTGTCCCAGGAATCAATATTCCAAAAATCAGATCAAACGGATAATTAGATCACATAAAAATTTGTTGTTAAAAAAGTAGAAAAATGAACATGTTTAAAATGGACATATGGACATTCTGGTAATGATTATAGAGTTGCTACGCTTTCTAAATCGTACCTAACTACTACAGGAATCATCATGCAAAGTTTGAAATCGATAGGACAATTCTAACATGCCTAAATTAACGAATAAAAGCTATCTATCTCGGACGGACGGACGTACGGACGGACGGACGGACGTACGGACGGACGGACGGACCCTAATTATAGAAAAGCTTCGCTTTTAAAAAGAGGGGGAATATTTGGACAAAGAGAAAAAGGGAAAGGAGACCCGACCCTCGGGGTAACGCTCTCTGCTTACATTCCAGACGTTTAGTGGCATTCGGGGAATTATAAAATATAAACTAGAAAATATGTTTAGATTCTACAACCATATTCCTTTGAATTCAATTTTAAAATTGTCCCCCTAAATAAAAGGGGCTTAATATTTTATGGCTTGGTGGTGTCTGGGGACTAGAAATCCTGTGTCTGGTGGAAGCTGCACTCAAATGCAATTTTACTGCACAAATCTGGCTACATGGGGAAGAGGAAGGTGAAATCCCGGCGCTTTTTAACTTTAGTTCAATTTCCCTGCCCTATTCAATCCACAGAAGCATTTAAAAAGCGTAACTTCTCAATATTTTGTCCTAAACTTTTCAAGGTCAATTGAAAAAAAGTTATATAATAACAATAAAAGGTTAAATAATCATTAAAAAAAAGTATCTTTAACAAATATAGGAGAAATGCTTTGGATTTACTTGTCCTTGCACAATTTAAATAAACAGAGTAGTAAGTTTTATAAATGTAGTTTAACATTGTTTGTAGGTTAAATATTTGTCTGATATGAAAAATGAAGATCACTAGGTCAATGACACACTAAAAAAGCGTCCACACACACACACTCACTATGTTAGTGGAAAAGTGGGTTTCATCAGAATTTGACACAATTATGCCTCGCCCTTGTTAGTAGTAGTAAACTAAATACTATATCTAGGTATCTAGTTTATATCTTTATGTATTGGGGTCCGGTATGTAGAACAAATATTTTATACCTGTCATAATAACATAGATTTTGTGGAAAAGTAGAATGTTCCAAGTGACCTTGTGAGGGGACAAGGACACGAAAAGAAAGTTAGAATTTATTTATTATGATCGAAATATAGTTTGGTTTAAGATTAGGAGGGACAGACCAGTGGTAGTTGAATAATAATACATCCCCCTCGATCCCAAACATCTTGAAGCTCGACTATCAGTACATTATGAAACAACCGTATTGAAATCATTAAGAGGTGAATTATTTTTTACCCAGTCAACCTCTCTTAGCAACCCCCCCCCCCCCCCCCACTCGCTGATATCCTTATGATAAAGTAACAGGATCTTTGAATAACAGTCTTTCTGTACCGAAGGATCTCGCTAACCGCTGAACCGATCGGGTTCTATAGCCTTAAATAAAGTAACAGGATCTTTGAATAACAGTCTTTCTGTACCGAAGGATCTCGCTAACCGCTGAACCGATCGGGTTCTATAGCCTTAACAGGATAGTCTGGGAAGGTTTTTAACTATTTTATTTTTAGGGAATGGCTACCACCACCCTTCCAAGAAAAATCACCCCTAGAAATCCCCTCCCCCGAAAAAATCTAAAATATGAGTTATCGAATTTAACTCCCCCCCCCCCTTTCCAAGTGCTCTAGAGGCCTGTAGCCGCTAGTTTGAAAGATATGTACTTAAAGATAATAAAGTATACAAGAACTTTCAGGTCCGTATTAAGAATGGATAAAAATACATGGATATTGAGAGATTCTCGCATAAAATGATTAATGTTTCTCTTTCTGGCTAATATAACGATACCCCCCATCCCCTCCCACATGCAAGAACGTATTGACCAATCTGAAGAGTATATTAGCAATAAAATCGATGACAAAAATTCCACTGACACAATATTCACATAATCTTAAAAAAAAACATTGGAGTAACTTAAGAATAATTATTGTCCATTATTTTATACCTAGTTAGATTTATTTTATATTTTAAAGTTAAATGCTGAAAGCGGCGCCCCTAGTGTCAATGTGTAGAGGGAAAGGGATAGTTCAAAACTTAACCAGTGGTTATAGAGATTGGACAATCATCATCATCATTGCCTTTTAGTTCTCGGCAGAACGTAGGCCATGCACAATGGTTCTCCAATCTTCCTTTTTTTGGGCACGTTTTGAGGCATTGCTGAAAGATGGAATTTTCTTTTCTTTCAGTTCACTTAAGAGTTCCCTCCTTCAGGTTGTTTTTGGTCTACCTGGTTTCCTCTTTCCTACGTGGGGGTTCCAAGTCAAGGCTTGATTGGTTATATCATCATGCCCTTTCCTTAGAGTGTGCCCCAGCCATCTCCATTTTCTCTGTTTTATTGTCAGTTTAATGTCTGACATATCACTGCGCTCTAGAAGCTCAGCATTTGTGATCTTATTTGGCCAAAAGATCTTGTGGATTCTCCTTAGACATTTATTGACATATGTCTGTAGCTTGGAGACCACTGCTGTGTTTAGGAACCAAGTTTCAGCCCCATACAGCAAAACAGAGAGAACATTTGACTTGAACAGTCTTAACTTGGTCTTTATGGAGATGTTGTTGGAATTCCAAATTTTGTTCAGGCTGGCAAAGGCTGTCCTAGATTTGTTAATTCTAGCTTTAACATCTGTTAAAGTGCCTCCAGCTTCATCAATTTTACTTCCAAGATACTCAAAACAATCTACATCCTCAAGAATTTGGTCTCCAATAGTAATTGGTTCTTGGGAATTTGCATTTAATCTGAGTATTTTGGTTTTAGGAACATTTATTTCTAGTCCAATTTTCTTGGAGGTTTCAGCTATCCTGTTAGTCCTTCTTTGCATTTGACTTCTATTGCTTGTTAACAAAGCAATATCATCAGCAAAGTCCAGATCTCCTAAATATTTGGGATTGCCAAATAGCTCCCAGCGAATGCCATCATTACTTTCACAGTTCTTCATGATCCAGTCAATGGCAAGGAGGAAAAGGAAGGGAGAAAGAAGGCATCCTTGTCTGTTGCCTGTTACAATCTCAAAAAAGGTTGATAGTTTACCTTTATACATTACGTTTCCACCTCCTTTATGATAGATAGCTTTAATGATATTGATTATCTTTTCTTGAATGCCATAGTGTCGGCAGATTTTCCAGAGAGATCTTCTGTCTAAGGAATCAAATGCTTTTTTGTAGTCAATGAAGTTTACAAAAAGCTCAGAGTTCCATTCCTTGGATTGCTCTATGATGATTCTTAGAGAGGTTATCTGATCAATAGTGGAACGGTTTGGTCTAAATCCAGCCTGATTAGGTCTTGGCTTTTCATTAACCTTCTTCTTTATTCTATTAAGAAGAATTTTACTAAGGTTATGGCCAGGTACTGAAAGGAGCATTATCCCTCTGTAGTTTCCACATTGGGTCAAGTCTCCTTTTTTTGGCTAGTATTGAGATATGTCCATTCTTCCAGTCCTCTGGGCATAACTCATCATTCCATATCTTTGTGATCAAAGGTAGGAATGCCTCAGCAGATGTATCTAGGTCTGCTTTTATGACCTCAGCTGGGATGTTATCAGGTCCAGCGGCCTTGTTATTTTTCAAACTTTTAATGGCCTCCTTGATTTCCAATAGATTTGGCGCTCGACAGTCAATAAGTGCATCTGAGGGTGGAATCTCAGTTTTTTCCTCTGGAACTGGAAGATTCAGCAGTTCAGTGAAGTGCTCTGCCCATCTATTTAGAATATCTTCATCAGTTTTAAGGAGTGAACCATCCTTGTCCCTGATGTGTGATCCTGATTTGTGTACTTTACCTGCAATGCTCTTAGTAATCTCATAGACATCTTTCATTCTATTTTGATTAGCAGCATTTTCTTCTTGCATAGCAAGGTTTTCCAAGTGTTCTTTTTTGTCAATTCTGACACTTCTTTGGATTTCCCTGCTGAGCATCTTATACAGGTCTTTATCTTCTGGAGAGTTTCTGGAGAGTGTCTTTTGTCTTACCTCTCTTCTTTGATCCATGAGATCAATGGATCTTTGAGTGATCCACGGCTTTTGGTTAGCCTTTTTGGAACCTAATTTTTCTTGGCTAGTACATTATAAACTTTTTTGATACCTTGCCAAATATCTTCAACTCCATCATCCTCTTGAAGAGTCAACAACTCAAATCTGTTCTTTAGAGTGAGCTTAAACTCTTGTAGCTTTTCAGAGTTTTGAAGGGTTGTTAAATTATACTTTTTCCTGGGGTGAGGCTTTGTGTCCTGCTTTTTAAATCTAAGCCGAACTTTAGAAGATAGAAGATAATGGTCTGAATTAACATCAGGTCCTCTTTCAACCCTGACATCAAGGAGAGAACCTTTAAAACGTCTAGATATACAGATGTGATCTATCTGATTAAAGGTTCTTTGATCTGGTGATCTCCAGGTGGCAGTATGAATCTTCTTGTGTTTAAAGATGGTTCCACCAATGACAAGTTTGTTTTCAGTACAAAAACTTAAAAGTCTATCACCATTGTCATTTTCCTTGCCATTACTTAAGCCTAGGCCATATATGCCCATGACTTCTTCTAAATTCTCATTATTACTCCCCACTTGAGCATTAAAATCTCCTAGGAGCATGGTCAAGTCCTTTTCTTTATGACCATTCTTAAATACAGAGTCAAGCTGGTCATAAAATTCGTTTTTGACCTCTGTATCTGCTTGTTCTGTAGGAGCATATGCTACTTTTATTCTCAGATTAATGTTTTTATCTGAGGATTTGAAGTAAGCCTCCATGATTCTTGAACCATGGGGTTGCCAACTGATCATGGCCTGCTCTGCTTGCTTGGTCAGCATAAGAGCCACCCCTTGGTTATGTCCTAGATCCTCATTCATATGGCCTGAGTAAAGTATTTTCAAGCCAGAATGATGTTTAAACTCTCCATTATTTGTTTACCTTGATTCGGTGATAGCCAGGATATCAACCTTGGCTTTAAGCATTTCTCGGCAAATGTTTTCTGTCTGGCCTGACTGAAACATTGTCCGAACATTCCAGGTGCAAATTTTTGCTGGTCTGCGGGAATTCAGAATCATCCGCCTGACTGGTCCTTTAGCGGTTTCCCAGCCAAACATCATATTGTTGTTTCCAACCTCTACTTCGTTCCCGAGCCCAAAGTTAAATTGGTCTTTACTTTGTGCAGATTGAACGTGAGCAGGTTTTTTCTAGGGAAGGATTGTTAGCCCCACCCAAACCACCTGAACTGGGGGAAGTGACCAGAATTCAGTCTGGCATCTACCCTAGGACCTTTCCAGCACAGTAGGACTCTTCTGGTGTAGAGATTGGACAATAATGGGTATATATTATTTCTTTAAATTGTCTTGGACTTTCAGTACTAGAACGGTCGCAACTTTTCTTATTTTGGCTAATTTTCTAGACTAAAATTATTCTTCAACTGAAAATAATCAACACTGCAATGGAAGTTAAACATAAACAAAAAAATAAATGAATAATATTAAGAATAAATAACACAGCAATATTTTATTTTTATAAAAACATATGGTTTTGTGGTCAAATATACATCAAATACAGATATTTTTTTTACATTTTATATTTTTGCTCAACTAAAAAAAGAATAAAATTTTAATGGATTTGGAGAAGCCAAATTAATTCAAACAATAAGAGGATAAAAAATTTAAGAAAAAATGACGGGCAGAAAGTATCTCATATAATAGTAATTGATGGAATTGCTTCGTTCCTTTCAACTCAACCAATCAGTGACTTCTGAAAAATAAAATATTTATTTGATTAAAATTGATATTTTATCATTTACACTAGCGGTTGCGCCCCTAGCATCTAAGTGCTCAAATTAATAGGGGTAGTTAATATATAGGTAAAATAGCTTAAACTAACTAAATGCTTATTCTGAAAATGAAATAGCCTAAAACCATCCCTGGACTAATGTAAAGCTTCCCCCAAAAGAAATACAAAATCAGTTCTGTATAAAGTTAATGAAACTTAAGTTTCAGATAAAAACTTCTTTATATAATAGGATAAACCTTAAGAACTTGAATGTTTGCAAATGGCATAAGGTAATAAGTTCTTATTTTGATTTGCTAGTAGCAGTCCCCTAGCCTCTATGGACTTCGACTCAAGGGTGTATATTCTGCATGGGATCCCCGGCTCAGGGGGGGGGGGGGAAATAAAAAATATGTGGTTGGAGAGAAAAAAAATGTAAAAATTAAGAAAACTGAAAACATTTTTTCCATTTCCCCCCCTCCTTGGTGGAAAAAAAACTAAAAAAATGTGTGGTGGGAGGGATAAAATAAATAAAATTGAGTTCTTTAAATATTTTTCCATTTTCCCCCCTAATTGGTGAGAAAAAACTAGGGGGGAAAAAAAATAAAAAAATTTGTAGCCAGGGAAAAAAAATAAATCTTGTGCAGAATATACACCCCTGCTTCGACTTGGGAGTTGGTGAGGAGTCCCATCCCACACTTAACCCTTACAGATCGGGGGGGGGGCTCCAAGAGCCCCCCCCTCTAGTTTTTTCAATCTCATTTTTTTTGTAGGTAAGATGGAGTGCTGTGACTTCATGACTTTTTAAGTTTAGTAATTATACGTCAGCAAGAGTTGATTTTATTAGGATATACTTACTTGGGTATACTTGGGTATATAAGGAGAAACCTAAAATTTTTTTGGTGAATACTTAGATATTAATGACCTTCTGAGAAAAAATGTGTTATGACCGTTTGACCGCTCCCTGACCGACTTTATGACCGATTTTTGTCCGGCTTTTACTACAGACATATATCATGAATATCGTGGCTTCTATTACAGCTAGAGTACTATAAATTTTTTTTTGTAAATCCTTGAGCAACATCAAACAGATAAAAATATTAATCGGCGCCGCCAACCGCCGTTTTACCGAAAATGGCGGTTTCCGTTATTTGCCGTTTTTTGGCGATGATCAGAAAAAGTAATTTTTTTGTTATGAAAAATAAAAGTTCGTCCTAAAATTTGATCATCCTAGCTGCAAAATTGGCCGCTCTACAGCTGTTTTAAAATTTAGCGGCTGGCAACTAAAAAGCGGCTAAGGAGCGGCCTGGCTGCTATGACTAGAAAAAGTAATTTTCTCTAAAAATACACATGAACCAACAGAAAAAAATGTTACGTCTTTATCTGTAACAGGAGCCGAGATAGAGGGGGGGGCTCTTGGAGCCCCCCCCCTCCCCCCCCCCCCCCGATCTATTAAGGTGGGAATTGGGGCCCGAGCTGTAGGTAAGGGTTAAAAGAATTAAAATTGGGGGGTTTGAATTTTTTCTTAGTAAGGTAATTAGGATTCTAAGTGCAAATTCAATTTGCGCATTGATTACGAGATGGTTGCATTACCCCCCCCCCCCCCCACACTTATATATTTGATGAATAATATCCTAGTAATTTGAATTTCATTTGGATTACTTACATAGGTTTGTTCACTTCCTTCTATTGCCACCAGCCAGTATTGAAGCAATCCTGATGAAAATATTGATGGTGTCCATGTAGATGCTGATGCTGGCGTTCACAGGATCGAATGGGGGAGCTCCCCATCCCACGGGGTGCCTCTCAGCCTTATAAATAATCTTCTGCGTGTCGTAGAGCAAAAATGCGCCAAACAGAATAAGACCGCCATACACGGACAAGCTGTATAGGCCTGAAAAATAAAGTTTACCTATTTATTAACGATAATTATTTTTTTTTACATCCACAATGAAAGATCAAAAGGTTTATGTTTTCATGTAAGACATTAATAGTTAATATTTTCTTGATGTTTCTTTTCTTCATTGATTAAGTAATGAATCTCTCGAATGGAGAAATGTTTTATTTTAATTAAAATTTATCAAAAGCGAAGCTTTTCTATAATTAGGGTCGGTCCGTCCGTCCGTAACGGATAGCTTTTTTCGTTAATTTAGGCATGTTAGAATTGTCCTATCAATTTCAAACTTTGCATGGCGATTCCTGTACAAGTTAGGTACGAGTTAGAAAGCGTAGCAACTCTATAATCATTACCAGAATGTCCGTACGTCCATTTTAAACATGTTGTTTTTTTTACATTTGTAACAACGTCCTAATTATCCGATTGGTCTGATTTTTGGTATACTGATTCCTGGGACAACAAAGTACAATATTATAAGCGAAGCAACTCTATAATCAAGTCCTAAAATGTAAGTATGTCCATAAACATTATCCTGTATCAAGCAGTTTTCAACAAATTTACTTACAATTTTGCTTTGACTCTTATAAATTTGCATTCTGATTATTCAGTTCTGACATTATACAAACAAGTGTTAATGTCCGTTTGTCCTACCGTTTCAGAGCTTCGCTTTTATGGATGTTGTCATCCTTGTTTTTAATTTTATCTTGCAATGGTAATCGATATATTATTACTTGGATGTTGCAACAGATTTTTATGTACTTTGATAAAGTGATGCTCTTAGCTGGCTAAAATAACGATACCTCTCACATCCATCCCCTCCCTTCTGACTGGATGAACGAACTAACCAAAAAATGAGGTTCATATTAGTAAGTTCAGAATGACGACAAATTTTCCCCCGTCAATTCATACATTCCTATAGTTATATTAATCTTAGTTCATAAAACCGTCACCAGAATAAAACAAAAATATTCTACCTGATCCAAGAGCAGTTGTGGGGGGCAGGAACATGCTTCCCAGGCTGGCACAGAAGACGACACCCAGACCCATGGCCAGGGGACCTCCCCAGTTCAAGAATTTGTCGCTAGGGGCACACATGGCGGTTGTGGAGAGACCACCCACCATACCAGCTGTATACCACGCGGCACGGGTAAGGATGGGACCACCTAAGATGTAAATTTTTGATTAACTTAAAAATGAGAAGTCCACTATTGGATTACAGTTAACTATCATTTATATGGGTGGATTAAAGAAGAACACCTGTCATACTCAAGTTAAGGGGTAATGATATTCCAATCTTTGATCTTAAATTAGATGGTGCTAATACCAAAAACATTCCACCCCTCGGTTTAATCGCACCCCTGCGTCAAAAACCATATTACAACCTATCTTTTACGAAGAGGGCCATTGCAAGGTCAAGATCTTAAGGGTCACTTAATTTTATTCTAAATTATGATTTTTTCCCTTACAACTTGCATTAGAAATTGATAGGTATGTACATTAAAATCATTTAATATTCGTATATTTATGTAACAAAAAAATGCATCTTTATCTTTGAAAACTTAAAAGGTTTCTCAATAGGTATTTATCTTTTTAATTTATAACAATAAAACGTTTATAAAGATTACAGATTGGAACCGATTAATATCCGCTGGAATAGAACCGGTACTCAGTTAAACTGAAAAATCATGTATAGAATCGTGTCACAGAAAATTTTCCACGTTTATTAAAAAAGTTATAGAATTAATACCAGTTTTGTTAGCCTAGGCTTCGGCCTCCCGAAGCTAACAAAACTATTTATAATCTTAAAATTTTTCATTTGATTTACCTTCCGTGGAAATCTGTCTATAAGACGATACGATGCGATAAATATGAAAAGTTGAAATTATTTACCTAGCATGCACATGGGGGCAATGACAGCTCCAATAACAGCACAGTGGAGCAGCCAGGCGGCCTGCTTGGCGCTGGGAGCAGGTTGGTAGGGCACAGAGCGAGCCAACATACCGCTGCCAATCATGGCGGCGAAAGTGACGCCAATCGCCATCCAGCCCTGGCGCATAACAATGTTCATGGCGGCTGGAGATCTTAAAAATAAAATATTGTTTTATAAATCGGTTTAAAAATAGTAGGTAGTACAAGGGGGTTTGCTGACAATTCATGGGGGCACATAGTTCGAATCTAGAAATATTTGATATTTATCCCCCTATGCTTAACTGTTCTGATCCATTCATTAGCATAAATAAAAGGTATATGTGTAGGACACCTGCCATACTCAGACAGCGGTTAGGTAATCATAAGCAAGCTCCGTCTAGAAATGCATGTATGATAAAAAAAAATATCCATCTGATATTACAAAATTACTTAAAAGCACAAGGGTTGTTTATCCTTCCCAATACACGAGAACAACAATATCAATCAACTATGTCATTGCCAGGATTAAATAAGATTTAGTAGGTATAAAGCTTAAATCTATCTTCGTCTTTTATGAGGTAGAGATTAATCAACAAATTGACAAACAGAAAAAGAAAAGGCCATGAAATTATAAAACAGAAAATTGGAAAATGAAGTAGGTATTACTTATTTCATTGACAAACTAGGTTTTGCTTTAGTTTACAGGGTAGCTTCATACATTCAATGAGTGTTGAAAACAACTGTTAATTTTTAAGTTAACCATTTTTAACTTTAAGATTTGCCTGTTACC
Source organism: Acartia tonsa (assembly GCF_053477335.1). Taxonomy (NCBI): domain Eukaryota; kingdom Metazoa; phylum Arthropoda; class Copepoda; order Calanoida; family Acartiidae; genus Acartia; species Acartia tonsa. The sequence goes on along the minus strand of NC_137260.1, from coordinate 59,327,444 downwards.
TAAATGCGCAAAGACGTACATAGTACCTGTAATGAATGAAAAGCTTGCTTTAAAAAATTACCTGTAAATAGCAGCTGCTGATCCAGCAGTGGCCAAAAGGCCGCCACCAAAATACATGTAGGTGTCCCTAAAAAATTATGATTATCAAAACATTTAAAAACACACACAAAAAAAAGAAAATAAGAAATGTGTAGGTAGATAGTTTTGCTTCAGAGATTAAACTATACCTACCTAGGTAATATTAAGAAGAAAAAATTTAACGAAGTTTTTTTTTGAAGATTCCTTATTTTTCCCTTTTTTTTGAATATCACCTGATTCTATCCTTGACATATTGTGGCCAGACCATCTGCTTCTCGATAGCTCCGACTCCATTAGAAAGTCCAAGGCCATAGTATGCGAGACCACCCAGTCCCAGCACAGCTGCGCCAGCCAGAGCTCCTTGACCTAGGAAAGCAAAGTTATTAATCCCCCGAAGAAAAAAGGTTAGGAGTTATTTGGAGATGGAGGGGGGGACGGGGGGGGGGGGGGATGGACGATTCGACTATTACCACAGCAACACAATTTGAGAATTTTAACCTCCCTCTCAGGGTTACTATTAATATTTTCATTGGTAAGGCTTGATGACTTACTCAGGCAAGCCAGGGCTAAGTACCTGATAAAAAGCCTGCTTTAATGATGTTGAATTTTATAAACAAACATTCCTTAACATTTCATGATTTTATATCATCCCTTTGCACGAGAACACTAGGTATAGATAGTACTTAAAAATCAATATTCATTAAAGCTTATAAAATAATGCAAGTTTCAAAAACGATTTAGCAAAAAGCGATGTGAAAAGTTAAAGGAACTTGTAATTTTTTTGGAATCATTAAATAGCTTAGGTAACATATCACAATGAAGCTAAAAACGATAAAAAATAGGATGATATATATTAAAAGTACTTTACTCTTATTTGAATAATGAATGTCAAAGGCCGTGCAATTCAAGAATGACTGTCTACAATATGTAAAATAAAAGTAAATTGAAAACCCCATACATAGGTAGGTAAACTATCTTTTTTTTTTTTTTTTACCTAACTTTTTAATTTTTTTTATGGAAATTCTATACCTGCAGAAATAGCACTGCCAGAAGCTGGGCTCATAACAGACTCCTTCAGGGTTTTCCTTCTGGCCGCCTGGCGAGAGAATGTACCTCTGGTGTCCTGGGCGAACATGCGGATGGCAGAACCTTGCTTTATACATGGTCGTAGAACTCCACTGCCAGGTCTAAAGTATCAAAGAAATGTCAATCGCAAATATATTAATTTCCACATTGACCCCCATCCCCGTCCATCTGATCATTAGTTTAAAGGGGGGAGGCGGAAGTGCCACTTTTTGAAACCAAAACTAAAAGTCAAAGGAACTTAACTAAAAAAAGAGTTACAGGTCTGAGATTTTGCATGGCAGTTGCTTTATAGGGTTACAATATGGAACAGTGAAGAAACGGCGGTGCAACCGCCGAGAAATTGCAAAAAAAAATTCGGCGGGAAACGGCGATTTTCGGCGGTTGCGCCGCCGTTTCTTCACAGTTCCATATTGTACCCCTATAAAGCAACTGCCATGCAAAATCTCAGACCTGTAACTCTTTTTTTAGTCGAGTTCCTTTGTAGTCTTTTAGTTTTGGTTTCAAAAAGTGGCACATCCGCCTCCCCCCTTTATACGAGAGCTTCATTTAGGTCCTTTGCATGGCTTAGAGTGCCGGTATAAGTTGTTTACGCAATTCTTTTTTCTTTAATCGTATTTTAGCTAGATTCCATACAGAAGAACAAAGCAGGTGGGTACTATATTCGGAATACTTTCAGTTTCATCATTAAAACTAAGTTAAAACGCAATAATTACCTAAATATTTCATCAAGTTTACACGAGTATGGTTAGAAATTTTATTAAGAAATTACCTATTCACAACTTATTTTCATTTTTTATGTTTAATAAACTTTATTTATCAAACATAAACAAGTAATTTCGATTATGGAAAGAAAACGAAGTAACGGGTTTCGTCGTATTTTCACTGTAGCTTTTCATAGGTTATTTTAGGTAAATTTTAATGATTGACCCGCAGGGGCTAGAAATAGGAGAAATGCTACTATGAAAAAACGACGAAACCCGCTACTTTGTTTCTTTCCATGGATCCAGTAATTTTTTTGTTGAAATATAAAAATTTTTATACCTCAAAACACCACACAATCTTGAAGCTAGCATTTTTTAGTAATTCTTTTTTAGATTCAATAAAACTGTTTATCTGAAATGTATTCATTTTATATGAAAACTATCATAAAAACGAAATAAAAACGTTCAAAGAATATTTTAGTCTGACATGCAGCCAGAAAGACTTAGACTTACAGAGGCTGACTATAAATTCTGAATGAAACTGAAACATCAGCCTCGCAGTTTACACATAAAAGTTATAAAATTAAAAAATTACACCAACAAAACAAATGATGAAATAGATGCTATTTAGTCTAAATTTGAAAGAGTAAAAGTGAAGAAATGAAGTTGTTTACGAAATTGTTATCAGTGCGCGTGCGTGATGCGCACTTCCATCTTTGCAGACAGACCAATCCTTAAAAAAATTTAAGCAATGAAATATTTTACATAATTTTTATATATAGGTATATAATCAAAAATGCAGCCCAATGATATGTTATTGTTTGTTTAGTACCAAAACTATTTCGATAAAACAATATTCAAAGTAAAATGATAACCAGTTGACAAAACGAATAAAATATTTGTAAATAGGGATTGAACTTAAAATTGTTCTAGAGCTTTCTCAAGTGATTCAGAAAAAGGTTAGTTATATAAGTCGTCTTTATTATAGCCCTTACTTTAAATAACAGCATAATGGAAACTGATTATGAATTTTAACAAGGAAGCCAAACATCCATAAGTAGCGAAACACAACATTTATTATGAAATAAAAAACAGACATAGTGAGTTGTAGAGCGGATTATCTGGGATCATAACAATGATAAGAAAGAATATGTAAAAACTTAAAATCAAGAAACCATAAAAAAGGTTTGTCTTTGAAATGAAAAAAAGCAGTTAAACAGCTGCTAGACAGCTCCTTAAAGCAGTCAGACTAACATATAGACATGGATAATAAAGGGAATATTGGCAAGAAGTATCTGCCGTGTATTTTTTGTAGGAGCCAAGAAAAATCAGTTGTAAAAAGTAAAAGCGGCTAAAAAGCTGCTTAAAAGCAGTCTGATCGCTATGGATGTTTAATACATAATTATGCTCAATTTCAAATTAAAGAGTAGCTTCGCTAATAAAAAGAATAGTTTGAAGATTTTCAGCTTTTGAAAATTGTAACGAGTTTCGACTAAAATACCTTAGAACCCTTCGCGTCAAATGATTCAAAGCCTTAGGTCAATATTCAACATTTCAAGCCTATCTAATTTAGCTTTAGCTGCTATTTAACCTAATATTTTGTATCTATCTTAAAGGTTTAAAAAGTTAATGGCATATAAAATTCGCAATTCCATTCTCTTTCTTCGGAAGTTTGTTTGTACAATAATGACCGAATTCATTATACTTGAACAAACCTCTACTCTCTCTCCATTATTAGTCTGAAATTACATAAATTTTTACAAATAAAGGTCAAAAAGGTTCAAATATAAATAGCAATGGATTATATGCAGGATCAAGTAAATATCAATTATAGAATTCATAATATCACAGATTAATTTTAATGGAAATATCTAGGAACAAGTACAATTGGGTATTGTCGGTTTCGTTACATTGTCTCTAAAGGGGCGTTTCATCGTAATTTCAGTTATTTCCAGCCCCTGCGGGGGTATCTAACCCTACCGGATCAATTGATTTATTTACCTAACCTATCAAAGGCTACTGCAAAAATGCGAAGAAATGCCCCTTAAGAGGCGATGTCACTGTACAATGCCAGTACAATTTTGTAAATCAGTACATCAACATTTTTTAGTACAACAGTTAACTAATAGGTAAAACATTAATACATAAGGAAATATATTCATTAAGTGACAATGAATTTTGAGAGGCCTATTACGTACACTACGACTATAGACTGCATAGAATCTTTATTAAAATATTTCATTCATTTAAAGACAAATATATAAAAGCTGCTCTACAAAAAAAATGAATATAAAAAAGTAAACAATTCACAAATAATGTATATAAAATTGTTTGTCCAGAGGAGGAATGAAGAAGATATTGTCAAATGTTTAAACTTTTGTCAGAATCAAATAAATCCTTTGATAAGGAATGCATTTCCAGGTTTTGCATTCATGTGTCCACCTTACACAATTACCCAGGAATAAATGATAAGTATAATATTTCCAGGTTTTGCATTCATGTGTCCACCTTACACAATACAATTACCCAGGAATAAATGATAAGTATAATATTTCCAGGTTTTGCATTCATGTGTCCACCTTACACAATTACCCAGGAATAAATGATAAGTATAATATTTCCAGGTTTTGCATTCATGTGTCCACCTTACACAATTACCCAGGAATAAATGATAAGTATAATATTTCCAGGTTTTGCATTCATGTGTCCACCTTACACAATTACCCAGGAATAAATGATAAGTATAATATTTCCAGGTTTTGCATTCATGTGTCCACCTTACACAATTACCCAGGAATAAATGATAAGTATAATATTTCCAGGTTTTGCATTCATGTGTCCACCTTACACAATTACCCAGGAATAAATGATAAGTATAATATTTCCAGGTTTTGCATTCATGTGTCCACCTTACACAATTACCCAGGAATAAATGATAAGTATAATATTTCCAGGTTTTGCATTCATGTGTCCACTTTACACAATTAAAATACCCAGAAATAAAGTTATAGGTTTAGCATTCATGTGTCCACCTTACACAATTACCCAGGAATAAAGTTATAGGTTTTGTATTCATATGTCCACCTTACACAATTATCCAGGGATAAAGTTATAGGTTTTGCATTCATGTGTCCACCTTACACAATTATCCAGGGATAAAGTTATAGGTTTTGCATTCATGTGTCCACCTTACACAATTACCCAGGAATAAAGTTATAGGTTTTGTATTCATATGTCCACCTTACACAATTATCCAGGGATAAAGTTATAGGTTTTGCATTCATGTGTCCACCTTACACAATTATCCAGGGATAAAGTTATAGGTTTTGCATTCATGTGTCCACCTTACACAATTATCCAGGGATAAAGTTATAGGTTTTGCATTCATGTGTCCACCTTACACAATTATCCAGAGATAAAGTTATAGGTTTTGCATTCATGTGTCCACCTTACACAATTATCCAGAGATAAAGTTATAGGTTTTGCATTCATGTGTCCACCTTACACAATTACCCAGGAATAAAGTTATTGGTTTTGTATTCATGTGTCCACCTTACACAATTATCCAGGGATAAAGTTATAGGTTTTGCATTCATGTGTCCACCTTACACAATTATCCAGGGATAAAGTTATAGGTTTTGCATTCATGTGTCCACCTTACACAATTATCCAGGGATAAAGTTATAGGTTTTGCATTCATGTGTCCACCTTACACAATTACCCAGGAATAAAGTTATAGGTTTTGTATTCATGTGTCCACCTTACAGAATTACCCAGGAATAAATGTTAGGTATATTATGTCACAAATGGGAAATGAGATTATTTCACATATTATACTGTGATCAAGACATTTAGAAATACCTATCAGGCTATCATAGAAAGCTTTAAATTCATATACTTTCACACAAAGTGCCGGTTGAGCACTGACAACCCCACTCACCAATTTGTGAAGTTTAAAGTTCTTTTCAATAAGGAATATACATATTTAGTGAATATTATCGTTCTACTACTGTTTTTAAGCCTTAAAACTCACACCTTTACGGATTTTACCTGCAACCTACTGGTCTCTTTATAATAATAAACAGGGGGAGGGGGTCGTTATTTTTTTCCTATACTCAATAAATGCGGGGTTTTATAAACCTGAGGTGTTAAGCTAACCCGTACTCAATATTATCTGGATAAATATGACAGGGGCGGGGGCATAGGCGTCCAAGGGGGGGGGTAATGGGCCATTTGGCACCCCCAAAATTTTGTGAACAATACCCCCCCCCAAAAAAAATTACCCCTATCTTGGGGGTGCCTACGGCACCCCCAACGATTTTGGGGGGGGTATTTACCCCCCCCAAACCATTTCTGGGGGGGTAATTACCCCCCCCCAAAATAAATGTTCTTTAAAAAAAATTTTTGGGGGGGGTATCTACCCCCCCCCAAATTGAATGTTCTTAAAAAAAAAAATTTACTGTCCAACCAGTTAAAACAGTTCTTAACCATGATAACAAAAAATTTAATAGTTTGATCATGTTTTATTTGCTTGGGCCTTTATAAGGGATAAAACCATCCCGGGGATCTATGATGTAATTGTAAAGCACTGAAGATTCCATAAAATAGATGCCTAACTAAATTAAATATTTCATTAAATAATGAAAAAGAATTTCTATAGGCGATTTCTTTTGGGAGGATGTCAGGGTGTCTCAAAACTAGTTATAAAACTTACCAGGACCTATAAGACGCTTCACTTTAAAGTAAAATCATATTGGTTCATTGGTTAGTGAGTTAATTATTGTTTTTTTATGTTCTAAAGAATGAGATACTACTATATATTTGAATAGTAGTGGCGCCCTTAGCATCTAAGAACTCGTGTTTTCTAAAGGGTAAAAAGGGAGGAGAAAAATAGCCTAAAACCACTCAAAGGATTGACCTATAATAGTGTGGAACCATCATGGGATCTATGTGAAGCTTTCCTAAAAAGGAGAACTCAGTATTAAAAGTAATGAAATCTGAAGCTACAGTCAAATAAACCTTACTTACTACTTTATGTTATAAGATAGTACTTATTAACTTAATAGATTAGGTAGGTGCTTTTTTTACATAATTAAATTACCCCCCCCCAAAAATTTTACCCCCGGGGTAAATTAGTTTGGGGGGGGTAATTACCCCCTCCCAACAGATTTGGGGGGAGTATTTACCCCCCCCCCCCAACAGACTTTAGGGGGGGTAATTACCCCCCCCAATCAAATTTTACCCCCGGGGTAAAAATTTTGGGGGGGGTAAAAAAAAATTTCGGCGAGCTTCGCGCGCCATTTTACCCCCCCCAAACACGAATTACCCCCCCCCTAAAATTTTTTACCCCCCCCAAAAAAAAAAGCTTGGACGCCCCTGGGCGGGGGTTATAAGTGCTCACTAGGGCCGGGTAATATGTTGGAAAGCACCCAATAAAATTCTTTTATGTCAAAAACAATGTTTAATGTATTATTTTAATAGTCAATAGTTTCTATAAATAATAAAATGACGATAAACCGATAAATTTTGAGATTTTTACAATCTTTACAATCGACATGAATAACAAATAGATCAGGTGGATTCTTTAAAAAAAAATTAGGGTCACTTAGTGAGGCAAAAATGTTTTTATAAAAAATCCTCCAAAATCACATAAAAATCTACAAAAATTGAACAAAATCTTATGTTAATAACCCTATTATGATTTTTTTTTTGTAGATTTTGTATGGGATTTTGAAGGATTTTTCACAAAAAATATATCTTTGCCTCACTAAGTGACCCTAATTTTTTTAAAGAATCTACCTCAGGTATGCTGCAAAAAATATTTTAAACCAATTACTTTATGACTGAAATTTTGGAAAAGCAAATTGCATCTTTCATACAAATACACAGTTTATACAGGGCAAATTACATTCTAAATTTTTATTTAAATAATAAATGAAAGGATTTAACTATAAACTTTTTAAATTTTGAGGTGTAATTGTAAAAAAATGAAGTATAGTCAAAAATGAAAAGAATTAGGGATCATATTGATCACTGATAAATTGAACGTATTCGTCAAAACTTTGTTTCTCTCGAGTCAAATCACAAGATATAATATCACAACTCTGATTAATTTTGAATATCGTTTTGTATCTTTACATAAATAAATAGATAGATAGATATTGTAGTATAAGATATAAAATGATTTCATTAGATATATTATTTTGTTTTATATTTGAAGTAATATTTGTTGATGTATTTCCATACCAGAGGCTGGGGAAGATTTGGTAAATCTGGTTGAACAAGTAGAACTGATTGATACAATATTTCAGGTGACTTCATATCATCTGTGCTCTCCCTAAAAAATAAATAAAAGTTATTTACCTAGTTGATTGCACGACCTTTGTCTGAAATTCGTAACTGGGCCTGTTTACGGGCCAAACCATTCACCCAGCTCTAATTTAGTCTCATGCGCAGTAACATAACAGCAGCATGTACCATTAAGTATGAGGCGGTTTAATTACGGCTTGAACCCAACACCTAACGGACAGCAAGCAGGCGCGTTATAAATAATGCTGCAGTTTCAAAAAAGTTATTTTCTAAATAACCATTTAGGTAGTATAAATAATATATTGTAGTATTAGGATTTTATGGTGAAAAAATGCGATATTCTTGACACTTAATCAAAGAACATATAATAATTCCAAACCCAAGAGTGACCAAAATTGCAGAAGAATTACGAATGTTTATTCTTATAATATCTAGATTAACTAGACTATACAAACAAAAAAAATTCTTAAAACTATAAGCTTAGTATAATGAATCGACGGAATAAAAAGCTAGAGAAAATACGCTTGCAAATAAATCTTTACTCACCCTTCCATTAAATGTTTAACTTGTTCCTTCACTAGATACTTAATTTTGTATTTGATGAAGCATTCGCCAGTTGAATCTAAACATAAGAAAAGTTGCTTAAGTTTATATTAATCACACATAACAAAAGAGGTGTCACGCTTTTCCTCAACAGTTTAGCGGATTTAAAACCGACACGCAACAAGCGGCCAATGGATCCTATAAATAGACACATTTGCTGAATCAAAACTGGTTTTACCTAAATTGTATCTGTTCCTTCTTCGCGATTATAGAATTTCAAAGATTTTAACAAAAATTGTGTGATGATTTGACTTTAAAATGGCCTTTGATGTAAAATATATATGCTGTATAATACCCTTAACACATGAAAGTAGTAGTTGTTTTAAAAACCTTTTTTGTAGATTAATTATAACTTATAAAATTGTCGACGGGGGTAACTTCTGACCTTAATTAATGCTTGTTTTTCTTCAAATTACCTTGAAATTTTAAACTTAGAAAGTAAAAACAGTAATAAAAAATAAACATATCATTTAACTAAAAATACTGGCACAATTGATTTACAACATATACTTTTTTTTAAATTGAAGCTTTTCTACAATTGGGGTCGGTTAGTCTGTCCGTCCGTCAGTAACAGTTAGCTTTTTAGGTGGAACAATTACCTTTTTCATTAACTTGGACATGTTTGAATTTTCCTATCGATTTCAAACTTTGCAAGGTTATTCCTGTACTAAATAGATACGGTTTAGAAAGCGTATCAATTCTATAATCATTACCAGAATGTCCATACGCCCATTTTTAATATGTTGATTTTAACTTTTTTTAACAACAAATTTTTATGTGTAAAAATTATCTAATTGATATGATTTTTGGAATACTGATTCCTAGGACAACAAAGTTCAATGTTTAAAGCAAAGCATCTTTATAATCAAGTCCTAAAATGTAATTATGTCCTTTAACATTATCCTGTATTTAAACAGTTTTTTTTAATTACAAACAATTAAACAAATTTACTTACACATTTGTTCCGACTTTTATAACTTTATATTCTGATTATTCACTTCTTAAACTGCACAATGATAATGTCAGTTTATCCTACGGTTTCATAGCTTCGCTTTTATAGATGTTGTCATCCTTGTTTACATAGAAACCATTAGCATTGACACTCGAATTTTGTATGTAAAAAAGTCACGATAGTATTAAGTTATCAACCACATAAACAATAGATTGTTGAAGACATTAGGCCTTTAATTGATTATATCAAAGGACTGTTATTAATAAGTATACCTAGTCAAATTAGTTAAAACTTAATAGTTGATTATACATTAAATAACAAGGATGAAAATTTCCATAAAAGTGAATCTATGAAAGGGTAGGACAAAAAAAACATTAACAATTGTAGAGTGTCATAACTGAAAAAGCAAATATACATATATGTATATGTATAAGTCTAAAAAAATAAAAGTAAATTTGTTGCAAAATATAGGATACTGTTTACGGACATTCCTACATTTTTGATATGCTTTGTTTATAACATTCTACCTTTTTGTAGTAGGAATATAAAAAATGTTTCAAATCAACTTTTTGTAAATAGACAACGATTGTAGAATTGCTATGCTTTCTAAATCGTACCTTACTACTACTACAGAAATAACCAACCATGCCAAGTATAAAAAAATAGGACAATTATAAAATGCCTAAATTAACGATAAGATCTATCCTTAATGGACAGACAGACGAACAATAAATATAGAAAAATAAAAGAAATTAAAATCAAGCAGCCGAAATGAGATGTAAAGGTTTTCTAATCTAACCTAATGACTAACCTTTATTAGTTTGTTAACGTAAAATCCTGCATTATTAAAGATACTTGTTGTATGTATATGCTTCTATCCTTTATTCTTTATCTTGAAAGAGTCTTGTTTAAAAAAAATATAATTATAGATCAACAAGGACCAAAATCTTTGACCTATTTAGATTATGATCACATTTTGAAAAAGGTTTTGCAATGTCTTAAATAAGATACAAAATTAAATAATAATTTTTTTCAATTGCTAAATAATCTTAAATACACAAGACAATAATTTGGTGTTTAATTAAGATATACTAGCTCAATATAAAAAATAGCGATTGTGCCTATCGATTACAAACTTTGCATGGTCATTCCTGTAATAGTTTGGTACGATTATAAAGCGTAGCAACTTAAATCATTACCAGAATGTCCGTACGTTCATTTAAAACATGTTGATAACTTAACAACTTTTTTAACAACAAATTTTTATGTGATCAAATTCTCCGTTTGATCTGATTTTTGGTATATAGATTCCTGGGACAACAAAGTACAATATTATAAGCGATGCAACTCTATAATCAAGTCCTAAAAATGTAAGTATGTCCATAAACATTATCCTGTATCAAGCAGTTTTTTTTTAACAAATTTACTTACAATTTTGCTTCGACTCTTGTACTTTTATATTCTGATTATTGAGTTCTGACACTATACAAGTGTTTATATCCGTTTGTCCTACCGTTTCATTGCTTCGCTTTTATGGATGTTGTCATCCTTGTTCATTATATCAATTATTTTATCCATATAAAATTCAAAATGGTTTAGAACAAAAATATTTACTTTTGTGTAATAAACGGCAAAGTATCTAAACAATTAGAATTAATATATAAAAATTATTTTTGATATGACTTTTTATATCACTCATAATGCATAAAATAACCATTGTTATAAATCCTAAATATGCAGTGTTGAATTGTCTATAGAAATATTGTTTTAAAATCTCAACAAATATGACAAACTTATATTACTAAGCCATGAACATTAAGGCGGGTTGATTTCCAACTTTTTTGGAATTTCACATTTTCTCACATTGGCAAGGGTTACTGGGCCTATATAAAACCCTGTGAAACTTGAAACAGGTTTTTTTAATTCAAAAACAACGGGCGCGCGGGGGGTATAAAAAGTGCCCACCCCCTTATAAAACCAAAAATTGAAATTCCTTCAAACACAGGCATGTTGTATATCAAAATGACCGCATTGAAATGCTGATTATGAATCTGAAAACCGTTTTGAAAAATATTGCTCCTTGTTCGAATAAGAGCTCATTAAGTACCTAAAAAGGCTGATTTAGTCAAAATTGTTCATTTTGGTAGGTTATTTGAAAATCATTTCAGACTGAATCAATATTTTTCAAAACGGTTTTCAGATCTGTAATCAGCATTTCAATGCGGTCATTTTGATATGCAACATGCCTGTGTTTGAAGGAATTTCAATTTTTGGTTTTATAAGGGGGCAGGCACATTTTATAACCCCCGCGCGCCCGTTGTATTTGGATTAAAAAACCTCTTTCAAATTTCATAGGGTTTTATATTGGCCCAGTAACCCTTGCCAATGTGAAAAAATGTGAAATTCCAAAAAAGTTAAAAATCAACCCGCCTTAATGAACATTAAGATTAAATGCTATTTTAAAGTCAAATCATCGCACATTTTTGGTTAAAATCTTTGAAATTCTATAATCCTGAAGAAGGAACAGATACAATTTAGGTAAAACCAGTTTTGATTCAGCAAATATGTCTATTTATAGGATCCATTGACCGCTTGTTGCGTGTTGGTTTTAAATCCGCTAAACTGTTGAGGAAAAGTGTGGTGTGCGGTGAAAGGAGTGTCATCAAGTCCAATAAAATCAATGGCAAAATCCTGTGCACTCGCCTAATTTTATTTATTTAGAATTGATTTCAAATTAAATGCATATAAGGCAATATCCCTACAAGCATAAAATGAACCTCACTACCCCCCCTTCACTATTTCTAAATTGGAATAAAATGTGTTTGGGGGAATGGTCGCATAATATCAGTAACCATATGAATTGTCATTTTCTCAACATTAGATTTTGGTAAGCAAGTTTATCATGTAGAAAAATGGATATTTACATGAAGTGGATTTCAGAAAACTGATTTCAAGCATAATTTACAAGTGTACAATCAACATAGATAATTTTGTATCACAATAAATAACAAAAAATTGGATATCACTTAAATAGTCGTCATGCTGTTTTTGTGTAAATAAGCCAGTTATATATATATTGCATATATCAAAAGAATGCGATTTTCACGTCTTGGTATTTTTCTTAATCTACATGATAAAAAATTTAAATTCTCTCAAATTTATGTCATATAAATGTAGTTTAAACCATTCAGGAGGAATAAATATGCATTTCACTAAATTCAAGCTTAAATGCATTTCTTGCAACTACCTCTTTTGTTTACCTTTTGGTACTTCGGATAAATCATGAATAATTTCATGATTGTTGTGGCCACAAGAGTCATCTTCAACATCAACGTCCGGGATTTCAATCTTTGGAACAATCTCTGCAGTAGTGTCAGTGACGTCACGTGTATCCATAGCTTTGTTTACAATGTCAAGAGCATCCTGGTAATCTTCCTCCTCAAGGTGAAGGTTTAATAAACCTTAATTTAAAATATTTATATATCATACCCGCACACCATTTTAAGCGGCATAAAAAGGCCCCCCAAATAATCTGGAATAGCCAATATCCAATGATGCACTGGGAAAGCTTCACTGAAGAAAAAACGCGTAAAATAGGTCTTTTTCGCACATTTCTCTGCACTGCGAGATAATTGTTGGTTGATGGCTATTCCAGATTATTTGTAGGCCTTCTTATGCCGCTTAAAACAGTGTGCGGGCATGATCTGTACGTTCAGCCGTTAGGCAGCTAGCAGCCTTTGAAATTCATAGATTTTTGGAAATATTCGTTACCAGGAATATTTTACCGTGAACTGCAATTGATCCAAAATTTTTATAGAACTATGTAGGTACTCCTTTTGTAAATTAAAATAATTAGTTGTAAAGTTTGGACACTTAGGTATTGTTTTCAAACTTTGGTAATTAAAGTTTTTGAGACAACAAATAGGACAATGTGGTTATAAAACTTTTGGTACCAACCAGTGTAATTTGCAGTCCTTTGTACCCTCCCTTTTCGGTTTTGTTTCAGTGGAACGGAATCGTATTTGGAGCCACAATGAAATAGTTACTTATTGCGTTGTATCAAACAATTTTCCGCAGGTTATTGAAAGCCGACGGCCCGGGAAAACAAACCAGGGATCAGATGAAAATCTTCCCTAAAGCAATACGAAACATGTTTTTAGTATGGATCAGAACCGGTTCTAATTCGGCGGATATCAAACGGATTCGAATTTGGAATAGTTATTTATTAACAGCTTTCCGCGGATATAAAAATGTACAATTATAAGATTAAAACCAGTTTTTATATTAGTAGAAAACTGGATATAATACGATACTGTAGGTACATACTTTAAGAAACGGTTCTAATTCAGCGGATATGAATCGTATTCGGAACCATACTGAAAATTAGGTTACCTTGTTCTTGAGGTAGTTCAAGTTTAGCTTGCTCAATGGACAGTTGAGTGGAGAATCCTTATTAAAAAACTATTGTCAGAAAAACAGTATTAAAACATCTATAGTATAGCTGTATATACGGATAACTACCTCCCTCCCTTTTCCAACGACCTTTTTCTTCTGCTAGCAAATTGTTTCTGCTACTTGGCTATGTTAATATTCATGACACTATTGGTTAATTTTGAAAGACCCTATTGAGAGTCGGCAAAAGGTCTTTGGAATAGGGACAATGACATACAGTTATTAAACCCTTTCTCCCTCTAGTGTTTTACTCTGTCAGAAATGAGTAGGAAGCAGTGGCTTGATCACCCACCCTTAAAATTGAAATGGCAAATATTCCAACCTGTTGGGATGGGGTTCTCTTCAAATACGATGGCAGTCCACTTGTTCAGAGGTTTCTTTCTCCCCTTGCCCGGGGTTGTAATCTCTGGTCCGGATAACAGGTTTACCCTCACTTTCCAGCGTTTCTTCTAAATATTTTGGAACGATTTTAAATTAGGTATAGAAGTCTTAATCAACTTTTAAATATCTTAACTTTATTAGTTTAGAATACACTATTGGCTACGCCTTTAGGAGCACTTCAGGTGTTGGTAAAAAGTCACTTCCCCAATTCATTCAGCTTCAGTGGGAGCCCCCCCCCCCTGTTACTATATTATTTATGCTTTTCAATGAACAAGGACTACAGTATCGATGAGAACGAGTAGTGAAACAAAAAAATATTCTAGATATGTTAAGATCGATCGTATTTTATATATTGCTTAGAATCTATTTTGAACAACAGGTTATATATCATTACTCAGTGATCATAAGTAATCAGACAATTTGCGACAAATTGATGTACATTCCCAAAAATAATAATAAACAAAATTACCCCTTCTGAAAATTTAAAACGATGTTTTAAACGTTAAGATACTCAACTTAATGAACAAACTAACCAAAATCGAGTAAAAGTACCCAAAGTTTTTAAACCAATGAACAAAAAAATGCGCAAAGTTACTAGTTTATTAAACAGTACAACTCGACGTAAGTTTTTTTTAAAAAAATAGCTACGCTACTAAAAATATGACAAACCTCTGAAAGATTTTTTGACTTGACCAAAAGGCTTCGTTTCTTCTTCCAATCTGACTCAGGGGTTGTCTGTATCTCGTTCTCTGGACAAACATGGACCATTAATTACGTAACTGCTTTATAATTAGGGCATTTCCATTGTCCAAAAGTTAAAAAGATAAAAGAAGGCTGTGATAACGTAAATTCGTGTATAATATTTTACTGCAGGGGAAAAATGAATCTTGTGTAGAATATACGCCCCGGTTGAATGAATGTTAAAAAGAGTTTTATTGTTTTATCGTGCGAAATAAAGAAAAATATGGTATTAAATTCCCCCTCCCCTCGTCCACTTATTCTACTTTACCTGAAAGATAACCATTATCACATACAAAGGAATCATTCACGTAGTTTTCATATCTGTGAAGTTTAGTATCAAGCTTCTCGTCATCTGATATGTCCAGGATATTCTCATCCAGAGAACATTCTACAAAACTGTCGTCCAATCCGTAGTCAAGACCTAAATAAAAGAATGACCATATCATTAAAAGCCAATCTTAACTAATCGAACGGTCGGACAAACGAACAATAACTATTATACTATTATAGAGATTTCTATCGTAATATTAAAGAAATAGACGAATATTTAAAAATCTAAAATTAATTTTTTAAATATGGACAAACTTCGATTTTGAGAAGTTTTGGAGATTCTACGCACTTAACATTATTAAATCACCTAAGGAATTGCCATTTAAAAGATTAAGTTAATAAGACATTTACTTCATAGGTAATGAGTTTATAGTTTTAAAAATAAACATTTTCAAAAACATGTAAGGGCATTTCCAGTAACGTTTCTAGGGATGTCAGATCAGATTATACCTTATCATTACAGGAATACGCCAATAAGATTGGATATATGTTTTTTAAAGGCAAAGATCCATTTTTTTAAATATACGTAGGTACAGAAATTCTGGTAATCTTCTTAGAGATTATACGGTTTCCAGGTATACCTCATTGCTGCAGTAATACTCTCATATAGTTTGGATTCATCAAGATGTGTTTAAGACAATTCGGTAAAAACGGTCGTATTAGCATCGTATTATCGTAGTATAGACAGCTTTCCGTGGATATTCAAGTGAAAATTTATTATATTAAAACCAGTATTGTACTTTGAAAAGTGTCTGTAATGCGATGATATTTCAGTGTGGCTGAAAACCGGTTCTAATCCAGTGGACATTAATCGGTTTATAATAGATATGAAAAAGTAGGACCCAAAACGTTATCACATGCTATTCTGATATCAAATAAACATAAATTGTATTTTTGTTTTAATAGATAGTTTCTAAATTTGTTTTTATAAACTTAGGTAGACATTACCTTTAACTCTTTTAAATGGACGCCTCCCAGTTGGTAATATCAGCTTCTCATAATCCTAAAAATAGACAAAAAAAACTTAGCACTAAATAATGGTCATAAGACAACTACATCAAGAAAACAATGTTTTGAAAACTTAGAAAAAAATTTAAATGGCCATACGTATTGTTATGGTAAAGATAATAGAGTTGAATCATGCCAAGTTAAAAATAGATAGGACAATTCTAACACGCCCTAAAATAACGATAAGAGCTATCCGCAACTTCTTTTGCTACAGTAAATTTTAGTAAGAATCAATTCCCTAATTATGACAATTTTCGATATGGTTGCTTGTTAATTCATAATTACACATATTTTTAGATTTATTAACCGTCATACAGACGGACAAACATACAAACTATTGTTAAGAGTAAAATTAAAACTGCTTACCTTTTTAATCTCAATCGAATCTTCACTACAATTTGATATATCCAAGCGTGGCTTCTTAATAATTGACGCTTTCTGTTGATCCTTCACGTCCGTACGGCAATCATTTTTATCAAGAACAGATGTTAATTTAACGTTATTTTGATTAAAATCAACTGATAACTCACCTAAATCCATTTTCTGAAAGAAACAAAAAAAACTGACTTAAACATAAAAAAATCATAGCGTGTTGCTTTAAACTATTAATTTTTATTATAAGACGCAATTTTATATAAAAAATCAACAAAACCTGAAACCATTAACAATGCTAAAAAATGGTATTTTAGAAGTTAAACTGGCAATAACTACCTACTGTTTTAAGTATTTAAAACTAGATTTCAGCGACATAATTTTATGAAATAATGAAATATTTTAGATACTTTAACAAAAATCATATACCTATCAAAAGGCATTTTTAATAAGGTTCATAATCAAATAGCGTCTAAACTTATTTTTGGCCAAATACACAGTGGATAATTTCAAGTTCAGACTTGCTGAAGGCCGGCTCGTCTGTCAGCTTTATCTTGACATTGGGAAATGTGTTGGGTAGGAGGTCATGAACATCGTACAGTGCACCTATCTCCAGTTCCTGAAGTACATCTCCGCTTGCTCTCAACAGATAAATCAATCCTCTGTTAACGGATAATCTTTTAGATCTAATTCTTGGTTGATGATACCTAAATTTTAAGAAACATTTAAATAAAAAAATCAAGATTAGTTTCATGAAACAGATTTACAATAAATTACAAACCTGATAAAACGGACATAAACTTAAAGTTTTGTGTTTGTAGTAGTTTTTTTTGGGAGGGGTGGGGACTAGGGGAGTGATCTTTACTACTAACTAATCATGACAGAAAAGCTAGAGATTTTTTTTTCATCTCAGCTAACACATGGCCCTTGCTCGTTTAAAATATGCAAGACTATCAAGAATTGTCGAGGATGATGTCAAAATTATTAAAATAGAATTTACAAGGTTTAATTTTAAAAGAGATTGGCAAAAGTTGGTCAAATTAGTTTTAGATGTTATGTTGCTTTCTATGTGTAAAATCACGGATTAATATAAAGAATGCTATGAAAGGCATAAGAAAAATATTAATTACATACACTGTTTAATGCAGTTACAAATAAATATTAATTTTTTGTGCGTCGGTCAAAAAACTTGACTTTTATTCAGATGAGCTTGGATTACTTACTCATTAGATCATAGTCTTCTTTAGTTAGAGTTTGTAGTTTTGGTCTATTACATGCGAACTGCTATTTATATTACTTTCCCCTTTCAATTTTGTAATTCTTAATTTACCTGAGTGAGACTGTCATTTTCTTTAGCTTTTCAAACTTGAGTTTTAAAAAACTATTGGCACAAGAAGCGATGTCAAACTCAACTAAACTCAGTGTTTCAAGTGTCTTTGATGAAGCATGCAACAGCCCAGTCAGTAATCCCCAGGGCTGTGTATTTAATGTGCATGATTCTATGATTAGGCTTTTAAGATTTAATGTCTTAAAATTAAATTCAATTTCATTATCCCAATTATGAGGCTTCACCCAAGGGTCATCATACTGACATGCATAATTAGGTTTACCAAGGCCCTTCAGAGTAAGGGATTCTAACACAGGGCAAACATTAAGAAACTCGTCTAAATTACTCATGTAACCTTCGAGTCTTAATTCTTCTTCATCATCATTTTCATAGCGCTTATGGCTTTGCATATAGTTATCATACTGTATCTCATGAAGTGGTCCAACATATTCAATCTTGAGAGACTTTAACTTAGGAAGAATATCTCCATTGATAGTATGGTTTGTTGTGTACTTGATTTCAAGATTTTCTAGGCTACTCCAATCCCTGAAGTTTATTTCAGGATAATAGTAATCCCAATCAAACTGACAAAGGCTAAAGACAGCCGATTTAACCATAGGCATGGTGTCAAGTTTTTTAACTTTGTTCAGATACACGTTATGCAGAATCAGCTGTTGTAGAGTTTGGGCTGAACTGTCAAGAATTGCAGCTACAGCTCTTGCATCCCAACAATCATACAAGCACAGTTGTGACAGCTTAACTCCAGTTAGTGTTTTACTGTCAATCCCTTAATTAAAATATTTTCATTAGTGCTAGAAAATTTCAGTATTTCGCCAGAGTGAAACACTATTTTAATTTCAGAACGTTTAAAACATTGTAGGTATTAAATAAGGTTTCAAGTAGGGAAAACAAAATCAGTTTTGAATCTTAAGACATTTACCGAATATATGAACATTGGGTAACACCATTCATATTTTATGTCTAAACCACCAAAAATAAAATTGAGAATCTTTTATTTCGTGGAAAACAACAATATTTTTAGATGAAGGATTAGTATAGTTTGGGTAATAATGGATTCAGTGAAACGGTTTAACTCGGTACCCAGTGAAATGTCTTGTACTCAATGCAGCAAGTTTTTGTTTACCCCTACCCCCTCTATTTCCCAAAAGGTTTTTTTATGGAGGGTGGGGGGCGGGAGGTAACAGCACTTAAAGCCATTGTTATGATGTAAATAACAAACTATTTTACAGTGTGTTTTTTTTTATGAGAACTTTTTTGAGGGCAATTTTCCCCACTTATAGTTATCAGAATTTAATGATAAATGTCTTATTTTCTTCGTTTTTTATAACCATTTATAGAACATCAAAAAAATATTTCAGTTTTTATTAAAAAAGTACAGTAAAATTAAAAATTCAAAACTTAGGTGTCAACATCTAAAAAAGGTTTTAGCGCATTTTTCTTAAGCTCAAATCTTATAACCTTTGCAAGAAAAAAATTGGATTTTCAGTAGTCCACTTTACGGGGCCAGTTCTCCCTCCCTGGTTGAGATATGGAATTCAAACTTTGATATGTTCTAGTACATGTCCCCAAAAGTATCTGTTTTAATTTTTAGCTCTGTATCTTAACTTTGAAGCGTTTTGCAGTCATTCTTGCAAAGATTAGAAGATTTGAGCTTGAGAAAAATGCGCTAAAACCATTTTTAGATGTTGACACCTGGGTTTTGAATTTTTGATTTTACTGTACTTTTTTGATAAAAACTGAAATATTTTTTTGGTGTTCTATAAATGGTTATAAAAAACAAAGAAAATAAGCCATTAATCATTAAATTCTGATAACTATAAGTGGGGTAAAATTGCTTTCAAAAAAGTTCTCATAAAAAAAACACACTGTATTTACCTTTCATTAAACAACAATCTTTTTTAAGATGGCCATAATTATTTCCTATGCTCTGATTTTGATTATGTCTTATCTCCAATGACTTTAGATTACTTCCACATCCTAAAAAGCCAAGCAATGGATATTTTTCTCACTAATTTGATAAACACTTAGGTATCAAATCTGAATTGGTTTTTACAAGACGCTTCAATCTGACTTTTTTTCAAATGATTTTAATCTACAGTGAATAATCCTTGGTAGGTGTATTTTACCAAAATGGAACAAACAGTTAGAAAAGTAACGGCTAATGACTCAGCTGCTTAGCCTTTTTTTGGCTATTTTTAGGGCAAACCATTTTTTAGATATCTAGTACCAGCGGCTACTTGCCAGAACCAGTAGTGCTCTGAAAATAGACAAAAATAGCTTAACGTCCGATAGCCTTTATTTTATTTTTCCAACTTTTTGTTCAATTTTGGGGAAAAAGACCTAACAAGGATTTGTCATGCCAAGTTTCATAACAAAATTCGGATTCTAAGGGCCATTTGCGCATTGATTATGGGATGGTTGCATTGAACACCCCCCCCCCCCCCCTCCCTTTAAAATACATTGTCTTAAATCCTATGATACCTATAAAACAACACTTTTATTACAAGGAGCTAATGAGAGCCAGGCAACGAAGAAAGAAGAGCCTTATACTTAGAAACACATATAGAACTACCTGACAAAATAACATCCATAGCCCCAATACATCTCATTAGACACAAAGACTTCAGTGACGGAAACTTGATGGCACCAGCAGACTGGAGACAATCCAAATCTACCAATGTCAGTGACAATGACTCCAGGCTTGACTGGCATTGTGCTAGAAGAATTGGCAACCACGTGATTGGAACACAATTATGTAGACTGATAGTCAAATCTGTCAGATTTGGTAACTTAGCTGTCAAATTTCCATTCTTGAATGAACGATCATTTTTATATTACTTCATATTACTAGAACAAAGTGAAAACTTTAATGTAAAAACAGAAATACAAACATAATAACTAGAAGACATTTGTAAGCTTTTCTTTTTAAAGGGTGGGGGGGGGGGGGTAAAATGTGGTGACTCGTGCCACGACATACCAGCAATTTTATTTTTGATGCTACTCCCTTAGTTTTAGAGATAATTGGGTAAAAACTTTTGGGCTGGGTCACTAATTAAGTTTTGGTATCTTTAAAAAAAAACGGCGGGTAATTAGTGACCCAGCCCAAAAGATTTTACCCAATTATCTCTAAAACTAAGGGAGTAGCATCCAAAATAAAATTGCAGGTATGTCGTGGCACGAGTCACCACATTTTACCCCCCCCCCCCCCCTTTCAAAAAGGGAGTAGAAATGGAAAAAATATTTTCAATACTTTTATCACCCTTTCACATGTTTTTTTTACTTTTTCCCTTTAAGTCAGGGTAAAAATACGGAAAAAATGTTTTCAGGACTGTTTACTTCTTCTATTTTTCCCACCTCCTGTGAATTTTATTCCTCCCCCACCCTCGCTTTAGCAGGGTAACCCATGCTACTTCAGAATATAATACACCCCTACTAAGCAAGTAACCCTTCTTATTGACAAGAGTGGGGTAAAAAAGAAAAGCTCTCACAAATATATTTTTTGTTTTTTTTCTGTCATATTTTAAATGAAAATTTTTTTATGTGCTACAAAAGTCATAATAATTCACAATCCAAAACCGCAATTTCAATTGCGGATTGCCAATTCCGAATCTGTGTCCAAAATGGATTTAAAATTTAGGCACATTGCGGATTCAGATTGCCAGCCCTAATAGAAATAGTAATAAAAATGATCTTCCCTCAGGAATTTTGTATATTACAAGCTTGGCAACTTTTTCACCATATTTATTTATAAGCTTTAAAACATCGACTTCATCCTATACAATACATTTTAATCAATTTTGTTGGCAAATCTAAGTTTAAGAACATAAAGGGTTTTTGCGAAATATAAGTGCTTTTTAGTGCTATTTGAAGTTTGGAAGCTTCGTTAAAAAATGTAAGAAAGGTTCAAAAAGTTTTAAGTCAGTTGGGACATTGTATCCCTAATGTACCACTTAGCTCCTAAATTATTTGTTGCACAGGAACTGTTCTTATATTTCCAAAAACTGAAGCATACGGCGATTCTAACGGTAAGAATAAAAATTTTCTACTATTAACGCAAGCCCACAACTTTAATTTTAAAAATGTACGCATCTCTTCATTCACACCCTTTAATCTAATATTTAATGATTTACTCGCAAGTAGGTAAAGTTTTAAGTCAGATGGAATATTTTACCCCATAGCTCTTTAACTATAAGTACCTAGCAAAAGAATTGTTTTTTCTATTTCCAAAAATTAGAGTTCATAGCGGTTCTATCGGTAGGTATGCATAATATTTTTCTACTATTAACACAAGCCGCGCAATTTGAATTTTTAAAATGTCGGCATTTTTGGCACACCCTTTAGCTTTCTTAGTAAATCTTTTCTGCGGAAATAAGATTAGCTCTCACCTGGTCTGGGTAGAGATGTTGTCTGTGTCCAGCCTCCACGGGTTTTAGGCGGGCTCGTCGCCAGGCTTGGCGGTCAGCCTGGCCCGCCTACTTTTCAGGATAACTGTGAAACCAGGTGATAACTAAGAGGCACTAAGCCCGGACCATTTTACAGTCTGGAAAGAGACATGACTTTTTAGCTGCTGTTGACTATTTATAACTTTAGGCATAGGCATAATATGAAATGATAAAATTTGTAGCTTCTCTTCAACTTGAGATTTGTCATCAGTCTAAAAAGATAAAAACACATTAAACCATGTGTGCGTGGTTTCTCCTTTCTCCTCTGTCCTTTTTTTCACATAAAACTAAAGCCTTTAGAATTTGCCTGTTTATAGTCATGTCTCCTGGTCCTGCGTGAAGAAACACGTATTTCACAATGATTTTCAATATCACTTAATATCTCATCCATATCATAAACTCTGCCCTCCTCTGGTTTCTGTAGTGCTGGACTATTTTTATTTAAATTTTCTAAAACTTTATCAAGATTTTGAACTTTGTCACATTTTATTTTTTGTGGACTCCATTTTATTGGGGATGAAGTGATCATTGTTTGTTCCAGGTTTTCATTGAATTCTATGTCAGAATCACTTTCTTCAACAACAGGAATTTTTTCTAACAGGTTTGGATCTGTTTCTGACTTGCTTCTGAATGTTGTTTTTGATATAGCACCTGTTTCATTGAACGACAAAAATTCTGTATCATCAAATGTGAGGGAATCCGCATTTTCTTTGAAATAATCATCTATTGATAGATTCATTGCATCATAGTTTGGCAGCTGTTTTAACAAATTTGTCGACAAATCTGATATTTCTAATTTTATGTCAACATCAAATTCATCTTCCTCTTCCAATATTTGTCTCCATTCTTCTTGGTTCCACGGATATTTTTCAACAGAAATCTTTGTTTTGTTTTTAACAGATCTTAAGTTTGATTCTTTTTTTATACTTTTTTTTAGGTTTGTAAGTTTATTCTTAGCAGCACTTAAATCTGTTTGTGTAAAGCCCTGGAAGTCATCACTATCATCATCAGAGGACAAATAATCCTCCATTTCATGAATTATAGTTTGAAGTTTTTCTCTCCTTTGTTTGCTTTCAGTAACTTCTTCATGATCAAAACCACAAAGTTGTTCATCCTCTTCATCAACAACGACATCTTGTGAAAGTTGATTAATATAATCTGGATAAGAAATACGAGGCCTACCTCTAGCTTTTTCTGTTGGCAAAGAATCTTTGATGTTATTTGTTATTTCTTGTAACTTGTTTCTGGCATTTAAAGTAATATTTTCCTGGAAACCTTGAAAACTTTCTTCTTCATTTTCACTACAATTATCACTTTCTTTGATATTTACAGAAGGGGCTAAAATGATTTCTGATAATTTGACAAGATAATCTTTGTTTCTGAATTGCTTTTCAGTTTTTCTGATTAGCAGAAATATTTCATCATTTTTGACAAAGATTTTTGTAACTATGTATTCCTCCCTTCCTCTCGATTTTGACAAATCTTTTTTTATGTAGACAAGATCCCCAACTTTGACCTCCGGTGTAGCAGGCTTGTTTAAAGTTAACGAATCTTTCAACTTTGTATAATCATTATGCTTTTTTCTCCTTTCAAATTGCATTTGACTTTCAGAGCTATCATTAACAGTAATTGACTCATGATTAAGTTTTGAACGTTTCAGCATAATTTCTTTGGGAGCTAAGCCACTGGACCTAATTCTATTATTAATTATAGATGTGATTGTTACTAAATCAATTTCCGTAAGAGAATCCCCATTTGGCTTTAATCTTAACCATTCTTTGCGAAATTCTTTGATTGCATTTTCAGCAATTGGATTTTTTTGTTTGTTAGTTACCCGGCCAATATCTAACTCAATTTTGAATTTGGAAAGAAATTTACCTTTTCCATTTTCTAAAGCTTGAAATCCGGTCGCAGCATCTACCTGGACAATTGTTCCATCCTCCGGCACCAAATCAGCAATCAGAGATACCAGCGCCGTTTCTAATGTGTCAGCAGTTTCATCTAAAATAATCTTAGTTAAGGTGTATTGTGACAACTTTTCTCTACAAAGCAAAATCTTCTGTCCTTTTTCTATCAAGACATCCGCGGAAAAATGTTTACCAAAAGTTTCCGATGGAGAGGTTGCGTGATTACGAATTTCTTTCGGCAATGTTTTTAACCTGATGCATGTATTACAAGATGTTGATATTTGCTGAATCACAGTTGCCAAACCTGAACAATAATATTGTCTAGACATAATTTTGTTCAATTGATAAGCAGAGGGATGATTGAGTTTCATATGTAAAGATTGAACCAAAGGGGAGATATAGGTTTCTGGTACAGAAATTGCATTATATTCAATGTTATGAACGAGATCCGGGTGTTTTACTTGAATCAATCCATCTTTAGCAATATTTAAAACACCTCTTTTGTATAAATTATGTAATAATTTAACCGATTTGTTGCCAGATTTTTTTTCAGGGGCCTGTCCATTTTGAATAAGTTTGAATAAAGAAACATGGGTGGGATCTTTTTTTTGCAAATCAAGCCATGCTTTTCTTTGAGCTAAGGGGGCGGATTCTAATTGTGTTACATTTCTGATAATTACATCATGATCATCTATTTCTTGATTTATGAAATTACATATTTGACATTTTGTTTCATTACACATAGAAGGGTGGCGAGAATTGTAATCCGCTAAAATTGTTTGGTTTCCAGGAATGTGAACAATATTTACCTTATTTTCACACAATGTAGAGACAAATGAGGCAACCCTTGATGACGTCGAAATTTTACCATTTTGGATGGCAGCCCATGCATGTACTGTGACTATGTTGTCCGTGAAAATTGTGGTAATATTATTATTTTCACGGATAAAGGGTTGAAAATGTTGTACTAACAATTTAATGGCCAAACATTCTTTCTCACATGGAGTCCATTTTGATTGTGCCCCTTTAAGCCTGCATGAAAATTCGCCCCCATTCAAAGTAACTTGCTCACCTTTTTCTTTTCTGATGATAAGAAGGCGACCACCAACAGCATCTGCATCCTGTGACCAGTCTGAATAGATTTGTAGGGAATCTGATGGCCTAGGAAAAGAAATAGGTTTAGCGGTTTTTACAGAATCTTTTGCTTTGTCAAATTGAACTAAAAGTTCTGGGGACCAATTTATCCTATCCCACGAATTTTTACCACCAGTCATTTTTTCAAAAACTTGTATGGCACTTGAATGGTTTGGGATTGTTTTTGCTATTTGCCTATAGGCACCAATCCATCCCCGCAATTTTTTTATTGTTGAGGGGGGTTCTGCTTGAGCAAGGGGGGATAAAACATGATTTGTGGGAAACCATTCATGATTTATTTTCTTCCAACCCAAAATAACTGTAGACTTTGGACAAATAACAATTTTCTCTGGTTTAAATGTTAAACCTGCTAGCTGTGCTCTTTTTAAGACCTCCTTAAAATTTTCAGTTACCTCCGTCAGAGTGTCTCCTAAAACATATAATTGATCTGCTATCCTGGTACAGATTTTATTTTTTACCAAATCTCCGTAAATTCTGGCTAAAATTTCACTGCCCCATTCTGCACTATTCCTCAGGCCTTGCGGTAGAACCGTGTAAACACGGAGGCCGCCATAAGGATGTACAACTGCAAGCTTCTCACTATCCTCTCTTGGTATCGCATTCTGCCAGTAATAATTACTAAAATCAAGTTCAATGTGAAAATTTGACAAGGCAAGGTCTTTCATAGCATCTGCCACTGTAGGCATAATTGTGGGTATTTGTAAAATATTTGACTGAATACTTCTAAAATCAGTTACTAGTCTAAAAGAACCATTTTCTTTAGGGACTAAAATACACGGATGTACATGAGTAGGAATAACACCAATAGTTTCAGGTTTGACCAATACTCCCCATTTCTCCATTTTGTCCATTAAATTAGCCATAATTTTTAGTTTTTCATCAGGGTAGTTTGGTAGACGTGGCTTTACAGAAGGTGGTAACATACCTGTTATGGTGAGGGAGCAGGGCACCTGTCCATAATAGCCATTGTATCTTCCTGGTTTATCTGTCAAAATGTCTGTAAAATTTGATAAAATATCGATAAAAATGTTTTTCCAATCATCAGATAAAATATTATCAGGGTCAAGCTTAACCTGATTTAAATCAAATGAATTATTATTGCCAGGAAAACATGGTGCTTCAAATTGTTTCATACTTGAACTATTTATATCATAAATCTTTTTGAGACTTGTAAAATACAGAGGATTTTCGGCATCGACAGAAACTGCATAATTACAATTGTTTTTCAGAATAACTTTGCCATTTTTTACATTTACAATTGTTGGTTCGGGACAGATTGATTTTTCAACTGATTCAACAACAAGTTCTTTACAATTTTTAAATTGCTCAGGTACATCAAGATGGAAAACTTCATTGGGGTAAACAGTTGATTTTTTTTCAATATTAACTTTGAAAACATTGCATTCATTTTTTGAATAAGGAACAACTTTGACATTTTTGTTTTGATCAATACATGTTGCTTGTTTGAGGGAGGGGTTAGTACATATATTATTAAATACTTTGGCAGGCTCACCAACTAAAACATCACACCCTAAATTATCAATTACTAGACATTGTCCGAGGCTCCATAGAGTAAATCCTTGAAGAGTAGGAACCTTAAGTTGAATGGCATCTGATGTCTCTCCCCTTGTTGTTAAATTTTGCAGATCTGCTGTCCTGGCCAACTCTACTGTTCTAGACAAAGGTAATTTTAATTTTGATTGTAATTCTGAACTAATTGCTGAAATTTCGCTGCCTTCATCGATAATTGCTTTCACTTTAGTGTCAAAAATAAATGCATCTAATTCAGGAGATTTAGCTTTCCATATTTTTCTTACATTTGCATTAACATTTTGTGAAAAAAGATCTTTACCTTCTGGAGAAGTGTCCTGATCATCGTCCTGTTCTGGTTCCACAGGTTGGTCCAGATTATCCTCTCCATCCAGGTTGGCTTCTTCCAATTTTAACAACCTAAGGACCGATCTTTTTCTTGGACACTGGGCAGGGAAGTGAGCAAAATCGACATTTAAATGTAATTCTTTGGACAAATAATTACACCCAGGACAGAACATATTTGACCCAGGTCTACTATTGTAAGATCCTCTGAATCTGCCTCTAAACGAGCCACGGCCGCGGCTAGTGCCTCTTTGGGATGAATCCCATCTGACATTTCTGACTACATTATCACCATCCTTAGTTTTTCCATGTCTCACGAGCCAATCATCAATGTTTTTAGATATATCATGGACAAGGGAATGTAGCTGTTGACCATTTTTTAAATCTTTAGATTTCTCCAGCCTTACAATGCCAACTAAATTGGGGTTGATTTTTTGAAGCCAGTTAAGGGCCACTAAGTTTTTATGAGAATGTGTCACCTGCTCTGTAGTATTAACTTTTTCACCTTCAACTTCAGTTCCAGCAGTAACCAAATGTTGTTCAGTATGGTACAGCATCCGGTAGAACAAATCTATGTAGCGCTCTTCTTTATCTAAGCTAAGTGAATCAAAATCTAAAAAAGTAGAAGGTGTAGGATCAACATCATAATGCTTCCAGATTAATTTGAAAACATCCTCAATACCCTTGGTGTGTTTCGTTATTTGGGCCGTAAGATAAGGACCTGGCATAAAACCAGCTATAGTGTCTAAAAGACTTTCAAGACTATCAGCTTTATCAGCTGCATCCTCCCCTTGAAATCCATAATTATTTTTTGAACAGTCCCATTTTGCCGCTCTTGCAAAAAAAACTTTCATGTTGTCATCTCTTCTAAAGTAATTTCGAACATGACTTTTCCAGTGGGTTAAAGTGTCCAAAGTTTCATTGCTTGTTAACTGACGGGGGTAGGGTACTTTAGCAGTCATCTTGGAAAGGGTGTAGGAAAGAGCTGTCACCACGGAAATAAGATTAGCTCTCACCTGGTCTGGGTAGAGATGTTGTCTGTGTCCAGCCTCCACGGGTTTTAGGCGGGCTCGTCGCCAGGCTTGGCGGTCAGCCTGGCCCGCCTACTTTTCAGGATAACTGTGAAACCAGGTGATAACTAAGAGGCACTAAGCCCGGACCATTTTACAGTCTGGAAAGAGACATGACTTTTTAGCTGCTGTTGACTATTTATAACTTTAGGCATAGGCATAATATGAAATGATAAAATTTGTAGCTTCTCTTCAACTTGAGATTTGTCATCAGTCTAAAAAGATAAAAACACATTAAACCATGTGTGCGCTGGCATGTATCATACCAATTGCAAAAAAATATGGTGTGTTCTATTGTCACCCTTGTATTAGGATTAAAATTGTAGGTAACCTTAAACATTTCTTCTCACTTTAAACTCTACCTTCACTTTGTCATAATCGATATTCTCTGAAGAATTGTCAACATAGATAATCCCATGTTTGAATCTCAGCGCTGCGATTGCGGATTTTGGTATCCTAAAACATAAATACAAACTCTAAATTACCTCTTATTGAATTATTTTGGTTAAATGATACATATGAAGTAAACAGTGACAACATTAAAATTAAAACATTAAAACAACCTTTCCATATTTAACGTTATAACGTCCGTGACTTTACCAGTTATTTTTATTCTCTTAATAATTTTTATATAGAGTGTGGTAGCTTATATCTCCAAATAACAGGGGTTGAAAATAAATTAATATCATTTTAATGATGATAATAGTATGCCCATGATTTAGTGAAAAAACGAACTGTCAGCAGCAAACAACAACTGTAATAATTCAAAAAAATATTTGGTAATTACAGCATATTTTATCGTGATTTTGGGGAGCAACACCACTTAGTAAAGACAACTTTTTTTATGTGCCCCCAAAATATTACCTACCTACTTAAGAGGGGGGGGGGGCGAAAGTGACACTTTTTGAAACCAAAACTAAAAGTCAACAAAGGAACTCAACTAAAAAAAGAGTTACAGGTCTGAGATTTTGCATGGCAGTTGCTTTATAGGGGTAAAATATGGAACTGTGAAGAAACGGCGGCGCAACCGCCGAAAACCGCCGTTTCCCGCCGAATTTTTTTTTGCCTTTTCAGTTCCATATTGTACCCCTATAAAGCAACTGCCATGCAAAATGTCAGACCTGTAACTCTTTTTTTAGTTGAGTTCCTTTGACTTTTAGTTTTGGTTTCAAAAAGTGTCACTTTCGCCCCCCCCTTTATTTCACTTGTTGAGTATACTTTATTCATGAACACAAGTGAGTATTTTTAAGATTAAGTTTTAACTTACTTTTTAGATTGAGCAGATTTATTTGTTTCTTCTCCAGTTTCCTTTCTTTTTGGCATTTTAGTTTATTTTTTTTCTAAAAACCAAAAAACTTTAAAACAGCGCAAGTTCTCTTAATACAGTGGGGGTGATTTGTTTTATCCATAAAGTTATACATTCTAGGAATAATTTTATTTAAGTCAAGGCAAAGGATTGGAGTCTAAAGTTAGGTATTGCAGTTGCTTTATATAATAACTTCTTAAGGCAACTGCCACGCCTTATTTAATTTAGCATTCTAGTAGATAATGATTTGAGTCAAAGAACAACAACAAATACTGTTTTTGTCTAAATAGTATCAAATGTTTTGTTTAATTCAAGGTGTATCTGTATATATGTAAAAGATCACGACAAAATCATCCTTACAGCTATAAAAGAACAATAATAATAACATACATAACAGCGAATCTTAACAAATCAGACAGACAAACTAATATTAAACAAGGATGACAACATCCATAAGTAGCGAAGCACAAAAAATCGTGGATGGAAATACGTAAAAGTAGATTTAAAGTGTATTTATCCCAAAAATGTTTGAAAATTGGACTAAAAACACCAAATATATGGGGAAATATTTAAAACATATAAAAATAGCCAAAAACCTGATAAAAGGCAGTCTGACCGCCATGGTTGTTTTCTTTAAACGACGGGAAATTTAATTTTGATATCTATAACTGAAAAAATTTTGAAAATCGGACCATAAACACTGAAGATATGGTGGAAATGTGAAAAATACAAAAATAGCCTAAAACCTGCAAAAAGGCAGTCTGGCCGTCATGGATGTTTTCTTAAACGACGGGAAATTTAATTCTCATATCTATAACTGAAAAAAATTTGAAAATTGGACCATAAACACTGAAGATATGGTGGAAATGTGAAAAATACAAAAATAGCCTAAAACCTGCAAAATGGCAGTGTGGCCGTAATGGTTGTTTTCTGTAAACGACAGGAAATTTAATTTTGATATCAATAACTGAAAAAATTTTGAAAATCGGACCATAAACACTGAAGATATGGAGAAAAATGTATAACATACAAAAATAGCCGAAAACCTGCTAAATAGGGGTCCGACCGCCCTTGATGTTTTATAGTTAATTGTGCTCCTTAATAATGGGAATGTTGTCAAAAAATTTCAGCTGTCTATCTTTAATAGGAGCCGAGAAAATCACGTTTCCCCTATTCTGTCTTACACGGACGGACAGACGGACGGACAGACGGACGGACGGACATTTCGAATTATAGAGTAGCTTCGCTACTAAAAATGTAATACAAGGAGACAAAGCCAATATACAATAATATATACTTTATTCATTAAAATTTATTGACGAATAGACCGTCGTCCTATTTACGGAAATGCTTCTTAATTTTTAAACTGGACGCCAACATAAAATGAAAAAAAAATTAAATTTTTTTCCCCGTATGGCTTAGAAATTGACTAAACATCTGCTGGATTCGAACCGGTTCGTCTCAGCCATACTGTAAAATCATGTATCGTATCGTAATATATCCAATTTCCTACGTATGCAAAAATGTACATTCTTAATATTACTACCAATTTTTTTGGCCCGTGCCTTCAATTTTTACCTAATAATTAACCGTACGTTTTTATGTCCGTGAAAAACTGTTTATAATACAATGCGAGGAATAAAACTATTCTAGTATCATATTTTTAATCAATTTCTGCCGCCAAAATGGCGAATTCTTTCCTCCTCTGAATAATAAACACGAATGACGGTACAGTACAGTACTACAGTAACACAGTTACAGTAGCAAATTGTAAACAAATACTTTAAAAATCACGAAACCTTTCACCTTATATGAAAGTCATCCATTATTTTTTTAATATGTGATTTTCGGGAGGGAGAGGACAATAGGATTAAATCAATCGAACACACATTTTAAAAGTTTGCTTGCTATTATATGAAGTTATTTTTATTTTTATGTTAAAAAGGCCTTGCGTTAACTGTGAGACCAATATAAACCTTTTTGATATGAAGCTCAACCATCCTTAGTGAAATCAACTCTGGAAAAATCATAACCCCTTTCCACCCTCAAAAAATTTGAATTATTTTAAAACTTAGAATGAAGGTTTGAATCATACCTTTTCTTTGATCTTTGGATGGTTTTAATCCATTTTCTAACCTTTATGCCCATTCAAATACAGAGCCAATAGACGCTAGGGGTGTAGCCGCTAGCATTATTTAAAAGAGTAATGTTTATTTGTCTGAAGCTTAAGTTTTTACTAATTTCAGAAATGATTGAGTTCTAATTCATTTAGGGAAGCTTCACGTACGCCCTAAGTTGGTTTTGTGCTATTTTATTGCCTTCTTCTTACCCCCCCCCCCCCCCCCGTGAATACACAACCACTAGATGCTAGAGGCCGGCCGTATAGTATTTGAAAAATTAGCCAATGAGATTAAGTTTTAAAATATAATTTCTATATTACAAGTTATCAAAAAAGTAATATCAAAATTATAACATTGCCATGAGAAAATAAAACAATCACAACAATCAATCGATAAACAAATTAACTTAAGTCTTATTAATCCACTGTTTTTTTGCCCCAAACTTTTCGTGTTGAAGTGAAGAGGCTATTAACAATTAAGTGAATCTAAAAAACAATGTTTTTCCCGCAGATTTACCCATAATTCCCCTTGAGGAGGTTTTTTTTTGCAGCTATAGAATAATATTTTCTCAGGATATGTATTAGCCTCTTAAAAGTTGTAACTTTAGAAAACAATGTTTATTATCAAAACAAGGATGACAATATCCATAACTAGCGAAACTCTTAAATATAAAGGCACTTAGGAATAGTTTAGTGTTCCCATTGACCAAGTATTGTTATGGTATTAGGCTATTTTTGTCGTCTTCCCATTCCGTCTTTAACAGACCCCTATATGCTAGATATATTGTAAATCGTATTATATTAGGTAGTAAGATTTTTTGTCCGAAGCATAAAATTTCAATAACTACTGTTAGAGTTGTCCTTTTAAGAGAAACCACACAAGGGTCCTAGGATAGTTTTATGCTATTTTTTCAATCTTTATGCACTTTAAATCTAAAGCGTTCAGATGCTAGGGTCGCATAGATAATAAATGCCCTACCTCTAATGTGACGAATTATTTCTATTTATGACATTAAAAATTATTAATTTGAATTAGTGGAAATCACATTATCCAAAATATAGCAGAAAATTTACCAAATCAAATGTAAATATTATATACTTAACAATATGCTTATGGATTATTTTTCGGATTGTTTAGGTCATTTCGGATTTGTATGGGAGGGGGGATGAAGTACAAAGATTTGAATCATGTAGTAAATGCAGGCATTTAAAGGGATAAGAAAATGGCCGATAAATTGATTTGAATTCCCTATTATTTTACACAAAAAATTACTCTTTCTATAGATTACAATTAATGGTTGAAACGTTTGGACACTCAACTTATTGAAACAATTATTCAAAATTCAATAAAAGTCCCCAAATTTTTCAAGCCAACTGATAAGAAAAGGTTGACATTAAACTTCTTTTTTTTTAAACAAGAATTTATTTGTTAGCTTCCTGGATGCTTAGCTCCTCACTGTCCAAATTTATTTACCTAATGTATCCTCTCAATCAAACATACGCATTCACAAATACAAAAGAATGTTGTGTACGCAAATGGTATTAAATTCATCTAAATATTGGAGAGGGGGGGGGGGGGTTTGCGGGGTATTTGGCCTTCATTTGAAAAGATTACAATAAAAGAGTGGGGTGGGGGGGAGATTACATTTATACAAATAAATTTAGGCCCGACAAATGTTTTGCTAAAATATATATATTTATTGAATGTTTGGGTCTTTTATGATCCCCAATACGTACTGTAAAAATGAATTAATTTGTAGCAGATTTTATAAAATCGGTTGGAAGATTTTTTATGACTTAAAAACAAACGTTAATAAAATACAGATATACTTTAAAAATGGCACAAAAGACAAAAAAATATGCAGTTGTGTTTACTCAAAAAGCACAACTATAACCTATTTTGGGTTGAATTTTTACTTTTTTAGGAGACTAGCGGCTTCGCCCCCAGCCTCTGGGGGCTTTGCCCCAAGAGGTAAGAGGTTTGAGGGGGGTTAGTCGACCCCACTATTTTAATTTTGGTGTCCCACCCCCCCCAGAAAATAGTTATAAACCTTCCCGGGACCTATGAGAAGCTACCCTGTAAAGGAGAACCCGATCGGTTCAGCGGTTAGCGAGATCCTTCGCTACAAACAAACAGACAGACAAACAAACAGACAGACAGACAAACAAACAGACATCGTTCTACTTTGTATTATAGATATGAAAAAGTAAAAAAAGTTTGATGAATTTTTAAGAGTGCTTTTTGCGCCATATACATAAAAACTCAATATGTTGAGGGAATAATACAACGATGACTGATGAGCTGATAAATGATATTTCAAAATAATCATCTCAGTTTTTTTTGCCACGGGGACAGGGATATAATACCCCTCAAAAAAACTTAATTGCCTTCACTTTTTCTCTAAAGAATTGGCAACTTTATTTTTTGAAGAAAAAAAACTTTTCTACAGTTGAAGATAAGAGGATAAAAGAAGTGCATTTTTATTCTATTTACTTTTTTGAACCATATCTCTTATTCCTGATTTTTATTCTTATTTTTTTTTTGGGGGGGGGTCTAATTTGCAAATATAAAGAAGAGGAGAGGGTCGAGGTCATTAATTTTAAAGATTCAAAAATTTTATTTTTTACAAGGACAATATTATCTATTGAAAGCAGAGCATGCAAACAAACACAATCATAACTCATACACGTAGATTATTTTAGTAACCCACCAAAAGGTAGCCAAGAAGCAGTACAATTGTCAATGTTGCGTGATGCCTTTATATGTTTGTTCAAAAATGCACTTATCCTATATATAATAGAAATAATTTTGACATACTGTTACAGGCGGACGAACAAACCCAAACCATACTATAGAGTTGCTTCGCTTCAATAATTTAGAAATGGAAGGAAACCCAAATTCAATATTTTTAAAAATTAAAGTACAACCAAAAAAAAATTTGGTAAAAATTGAAAAAGTAACACAATCCTTTTCATATTTATTGCCTAGCCCAAAAAAGGCAAATATTTAAAGGGATTAACAGTTTTAAAATATTCTTTTCTGAAAATTTGACGCTTGTATTGACGCAGCGATTGTATTGTGTTGTATGGATTAAACTAGGCGTACATATATTATATTATTATCACGCCCTGTGTGTTTTACAAGGATTAGATCTCCTTTCATAACTACTGAAAATCTTTAGATTCTGTAAAAACCGCTGTGCTATTATCCTATTATATAAAGTAGTAAGATGTTTTGTCTGAAACTTCAGACCCGATTGGATTTTCTAGTTTAGGTAAGCTTTGCATAGGTCCTGTGATGGTTTTAGGCTTTTATGTTTTCAGATTTAAGTATCTAGATACCAGGGGCGAAGCTGCTAGTTATATAATAAAACAGTTGACATTGTGTTATTATCAGATTAGCGTTATAAGCCAGGCACGTTTTTCTCATAGAAATGCTTAATTGGTTGGTTAAAGTTTGACGTGAATATAAGTTTGTTTTTGTTTTTAGGCCGCTGCGTTTATTTTATATTTTCCATGACTAAAACACAATGTTACATTTTTTCAAATTTGAATATACTCATCCTTGCTTATTTTATTATTTTTATTTATATTTAGAATTGTTGTGAATGACGCAAAGCGTAGGAAATGAAACCAAACACCATAATGTACAATTTTTTTTTATTGAGCGCTTTCTTATTTTATACATATGTAGATTGACAGATTATGTGTCAATGTCCCTCAAATCAATGTTGGAACACTAATAATCCGCCCCCCACTCCAACAACCCCCATGTTTATCGTTTAAAAAAATTCGTTCAGATAAAACATCCTTTAGGTAGCTTAAGATCTGGAATGCTCTGCAGGATTAGAGCTCCAAATAAAAGCTGATATTTAGTATTTGGGGAAAAAATTGGGGAAAGAGGTGATGTATTTAGGGTACCTTGTTCAGTTAGAGTTGTCAGTTGTTCTACTGATCATGTTGATACAAATTTCGGGTATAGTCCTTTCCACGACATCCCTCCATAAGGAGCGATTATTCGTATTTTTCACAGTAGCTTTTCTCCTATTTCTAGCCCCTGTGGGGGGCTCTAACCCTGCGGGACCAATTACCTAACCCTGTGGGGCAATCACCTAACACAATATAACCTAACCTAACCTAAAATAACCTATAAAAAGCCATTTTAAAAATACGAAGAATCGCTCCTTATGGAGGGATGTCGTGGAAAGGACTATAACCCAAATTTCCTTTTTTTAAATTGTTATCTTTTTGCTTGCACTTGCATTTTATTTAGCACTTGTTTCTTTACATTCTTTGTCTGTCTGAGCATATATATTTTTTATCTAAAATGTTCTTTTTCTTAAAGTAATAGGATTTCCGATGAAATAGCTGGACTTAAAAATGTCATTTTCTTTACAGGAAAGCTTTATTCTTTAGACAACTAGTGGTTGCTCTACTGGCATTTAGCGGCTGTGTAATTGTATTCAAAGGGAAAATGATGGGCAGAAAAAAAGCCAAAAACCATACCAAGAATCTTAAAATAAAATAGCCTATAACTATCCGAGGGCAAATGTGAACCTTCCATTAATCGGAGAACTTAATCGGTTCAGTTTTTATCAATATCTTAAGCTACAGACAAAAAAACCTTACTACTTACTACCTTGCCCCAAAATCTTTACTTGAAGCGAATTATCTTTCAATAAAATCAAAGCGGTGAATAATTTTTTTTTATGGATAAAATTTTGCAATTGAAAATAGAATGGGAAAAATCTTAATTTTATTTTTAACCATTAAACTTTTACATAAATGTACATTTTATTTTAAAATAGTAATTTTCTAAAATATATAACGGTTAAAATTTAAGTGCATCAAAAACTATATATCCAACTTGTAAAGTGTTTTATATAGTTTTTTAATGGCTGAAAATTGTAACAAAAAGTTTGAGAAAAATCGTATTCTTTTTATTACCGGCAAATTACTAATTTTAATTGCTTTTAAGAAATTATAATTGTGTCTGGTAGGTAAGCGTTTGTGCCTAGCCATGCGAGGCTGCCAAGTACCCAGTTTAAAACCTTACCTAACCTGACACAAACGAGCAAAAAATTTTCTTTCTTATTTCCAACATGAGGCTACTTTGAGGAAAAATGCCGTTGTTTTTAGTCATTTCATTATTCTTTTTTGTCTAAACAAAAGTTTATTTACAGCTAATTTATATTTTAAATCAACCAAACGAAGCACGCACTACTCCCCCCCCCCCCTCCCCCCTAATATTCTATTATATTTTGTATGCTTTTATCAGCTTACAATGTTTTTGGATAATGGCCCAATAAAAAGTTTATTTTCATCATAGTGTGGTGTAAAATTACAATAAATGTGGTGTGCGGAATCTATTGATATCAAAGTTGGATTTACAACAAAAGAAGTAAAACCAAAATGCCTTTTGTTGTTAATTTATAATATTTGCTAAAGCCGGGCTCGGCACCCGCGTATGAACTATAAAATAGCTGAATGCTTGATTCATAAATCCAATAAAATCCTTGAGAAGCCTAGGTTTAAATTTGTGGTTTAGTTGCGGAAATTGCGCGGCTGTCGACCCATGGCTATCACACTGTGCTGGAAAAAAAGTTTTCAATAAGATATGCAAAAAAGTGTTCTGCTTATAGATAGCGGAGTTTAAATATTTCTGTATTACGATGGCAAAAAATTCCATAGCATCCCACTTTTCAAAAACGTTATTATTAAAAACTCCAATTTAATTACAAGAATTAATTCTTTTTTAAAGGTAAATTATTATGATTTGTTTGAAATCTCCCTAGCATGATTTTCTAGATGATTTTTAGAAGCCCAAGAGTTATCAGAAACTAGTTGCTGCACCCCTAGAATCTAGGGGCTAGGTATTCAAAGGGGAAGGCAGGAACAAGCCTTAAACCATTTCAAGACTAAAATCTAAAATGTAGAATAGCCTAAAACCATCCCAAGACCTGAAGTTCCCTAATAAGATAATTAAACTTTTGTTATATACAAGGATTATTTAATAGATTTATGTTTTTAAAAAATTAAAGAGGAAAATATTATTTGATATGACCTTTAGTTACCACACCCTTGTAATCTGTAGTATAAA
Organism: Acartia tonsa; assembly: GCF_053477335.1. Classification (NCBI taxonomy): domain Eukaryota; kingdom Metazoa; phylum Arthropoda; class Copepoda; order Calanoida; family Acartiidae; genus Acartia; species Acartia tonsa. The sequence goes on along the minus strand of NC_137260.1, from coordinate 59,289,109 downwards.
GTGTGCTTCTCATATGATGAAATTTTTACAATGATTCAACAGGCACGTTTAGATTATACACAAAATTTGTATTATTCTATTTTACTATGGTTTTTGCTATATTGAGAATCAAGTCAAATCAAAATCACAATTACTGTAAAATTTTTGTCTTGATTTTTTTAAAATCTTAAATTAACAAATATTGCACCTTAAAGCAATCTTCATGTTACATTTATGGTTTTAACTTTTTAACAATTCGAACAGAAAGACATAAAATTTTGTGTTCCTTAAATGAAAAGCACCATATTTTAGATCATATATGTGTTGTGTATGTTCTCTAGGATCTCGCAAAGGGCGTGATGACCGATCTTTTCATTAAACTTTAGAATTGGCCCAGGTCAGGTTTGAAGCTATTTGGAGATATGGGATAAAATAAAAATCTAAATATGTATGTTTACGTAAAATAATAATATTACTTTAGACATGTTGGCAACAAAAGAAAATCTAGCAAAAAATGTAAAAAATGGTGCAATATAAGATGTATAAATTTAGCATACACTGCAGTTAGCACAAGGATGACAACATACATGAAAGAAAAGCTATAACATGAAACCAAGACCTATGTCTAAGTTTTAGGCTTCATCTATATTGTATATTCTTTACTTTACACAAGCGCTCTTAGTTTCTAGGTCCTATATCTTCAAAGGGAGGCAAAAACAGCCTAAAACCATACCAAAACCTATGTAAAGCTTTCCTAAAATGATGTTGTTTACATGATTTATTCATCTTATGGAAAAAATCATAAATAATAATAAGAAAAAACGAACGATTAACTAACAAAATGATATACTACTACTTTATAGAATAGGATATACAATTTAATCTACACATACAAAAAAGTAGAATAGCTCTTCGCTTAATAAAGAATTTCACCAAGTTATATCAATTCCGTCAATAAAAAAAATGCAATACACATATATTGAACCGACCTACCTACTATCTTTATATAAAAGTTTCGCTGTTAGTAAGATTTGTATAGGAAAAGGGTCAACGGATTACATTTCCTAAGAATATGCATCTCTTCAAACAATAAAATAATAGTTAAAGTTGGAGCAAAGTTTCCTTTTCAGGGAATATAATTGATATCTTGAAAGTTAGGGTTGATGTGAGTATTCTAAAAGATTTTATCTAAAATGTATTGCTAGATACTTTAAGTCCTTACTATACCTTCAACGTGGGCCCAGACTTTTAATTTGGGCCCAATGATATCCGAACTAATATAAACTTCCAGGCAGTTGATTAAACTTCCTTTCTCTGGAAATTCTAAACGTGTAAGAAATTTAGTTGATCCTGTTTTGGTCCCGGGTAGATTCTAATTATTAATTTTACGCATCTGATTAAGGGGTATGGGTTCATTTATGTTTTTAATTATGATGCTGTTTTTTTCCAGAATAGAATCCATTATATATTCCATTAACAAGCGTAGAAATTACAAAAAAATCCTCTTGTCATAAAATAGAAGATATTAATCTACAAATATTTGGCCAAAGCCTAGCAGAGAAGGGGACCTCAGTGCAACAAACTTACAGATTTGGTTTGACAGCAGGAAGACAGCACCTTTTTAGCAGGCATGCAATGCAACCAGAACACGGTGTGGCGACAAAACAGCAAGCAACAAGACAGCACCTTTTTAGCAGGCATGTAATGCAACCAGAATACGGTGTGGCAACAAAACAGCAAGTAAGAATACAGCACCTTTTAGCAGGCATGCAATGCAACCAGAATACGGTGTGGCAACAAAACAGCAAGTAACAAGACATCACCTTTTTAGCAGGCATGCAATGCAACCAGAACATGGTGTGGCTACAAAACAACATACAGGAATATAGCCAATACGTAAGCCAAATTGCTATTTCAACCAATGAGAGAGAAAGGGTCCTAATGTTTTAACCAATGAGAAAAACAGTTAAAGATAAAAAATAACATTACAGACAGTCAGAAAAAGTTACTTGTGGAGTACCTTCATTATTTTAAAAATGATAAAAACTTATTTTATTTGGAAGCATTAAAAATTTGTCAAAAATGTAGTTTTACTTGAAAATATTGTATAAGGAAAATAAATAGTTTTTGCTTTGAATTTCTTTTTCTTGTTGCCCATATTGTACAAATGCAGTCCAATCAACCAAATAAATATTTATATTTGGATTTATGATTTACATTACATGGATGGGTCAATAGGAGTTATATTTATCTTCTTTATAGTTATAAAGTATACAATTTGGTCCTACGACAAACGCAGGAGTCCCAAACGTCGGAGTGGACAAACGCAGGAGTGGACACTTAACCTAACCTAACCTATTTTAGACCATCTTATAGGTTTTTAAAATTCCTAACCCCTTTTTTTTATTTAGGTATTTCTACAGGGTGTTTTTTTTTAATGAGTTAAAAGTATTGCTTAATTTAACCCACTTGCCATTGACAGAAATTAATAATCTATATCTTATTTACTTCATTGATGTGGGACATTTTGTATGAGAAAAAAATATTTAGCGATTTTCAACAAATTCTGCCTTAAAAACCGGTTTTTCTAAAGTACCTTTATTTGGAAGATTTTTGGACCATGACAAATTTTAAGAGTATGCAAAAATGCATACATTTTTAAAAATCAAATTGCGCGGCTTGTGTTAATAGTAGAAAAATGTTACGCATATCGTTAGAATTGTCATAAACTCTAGTTTTTGGAATTATATGTAACACATACATGCTATTTGTAGTATAGAAGCTACATTGGAAAATGTGAGAAATGTTGAAAATTTTAAGTAAGTTGGAACATTTTACCACGTAGCTCCTAAACTATACGTAGCACAGGAATAGTTCTTAAACACCTAAAAACTAGAGTTTATGACGATTCTAACGATATGCATAACATTTTTCTACTATTAACACAAGCTGCGCAATTTGATTTTTAAAAATGTACGCATTTTTGCATACTCTTAAAATTTGTCATGATCCAAAAATCTTCCAAATATAGGTACTTTAGAAAAACCGGTTTTTAAGGCAGAATTTGTTGAAAATCGCTAAATTTTTTTTTCTCATACAAAATGTCCCACATCAATGAAGAAATTAAGATATAGATTATTAATTTCTGTCAATGGCAAGTGGGTTAAATTAAGCAATACTTTTAACCCTTTAAAAAAAACACCCTGTATTTTATTATTTCTACAAAACTATTTCAATCGATATTTTTTAGGAATCGGCAGCCGCTCTTTTGTAAACTGTATTGTTCGACTTTTGACAACTTAGCTAATTAGCTAGCTTTATGAACCCGTTCTGAGCTTGATCTTTAAATCATTTTAGGGGTGATTTGGATCGGGGCGCTCCAAACTTTCAGCCAATCACAGCGCTGCATTTTCAAAACGCAGCGCTATGATTGGCTGAAATTTTGGCGCGCCCCGATCTGAATCGCCACTAAAATGATTTAAAGATCAAGCTCAGTATATTTTTAATCAGATTTAAACTTACGCGCAGATGCCATTACCTATTTTTACAATTGTTTGTCTCAATCTCTAAAGCTTCCAAAGCCAGATTATTGTGCTGAATAAATGAGGAAAGAATACGATGCCATACGTGATTTTTCGGTTTTTCTAGTCCAGCAAAAATTAATCGGTTTGGAAGCCATATTGGAATAATTTATGTTTTAATCTATGACGTTAACCATAAATTTATATTTTCCTGTATACCTAGCAACTAGCTATAAGGAACAAAATACAAGTTAAAATAGTTCTGAAAATAGCCGACAATTCCAAGAAACAAATCATTGATTTGTACTCGAGCTGTTTTCATTTTAAAAACAAGGATAACAATTTACACAAAAACAGAGCTTCAAATATTAGACTGTCGAACAAACTAACATCTACAAGTGGAATTTTGTTTTTAATTTAAAGAAAAAAATATCATTAGAAATCTGGAAAAGAATTATGCAAATCTGCTAAAAATGTTTTAATATTATAAATATGCTTCAAAATGTGTATCTATGTTTAGTGCCCTAGGAAAATGGGGATAGATGTCACAGCTTTTGGCCTACCCATTTTATTGACGTCATAGTAGAGGGAAAGATAAAGGGAAGGGAGAAAGAAACCCCCTAGAAAATATATGGGGTATAGGGTATTTCCTGACGTTAATAGAATAGATAGGCCAAAGCAGTGACATCTATCCTAATTTTGCTAGGGCACTATAGACAGCGCTACATTAATATTTTAACATTCAAGGCTGAATTATAGAGATACTTTACTTATTAAATTGTACCCAAACGTCCTAGAAATTATTATTTAACCAAGCAATAGGATGATATTATCATGTAAAAATAATACAATACTTTAACCTTTCTTGTAATGATTAAAGAATTGCTAAGTCTTAGCTTTCTGTACTAACTATCCGATCTATCCATTACAGATGTAGAAGAACGGAACATTATATTTGTAGACAAACTTTGCTTCTGATAAAATTATTAAAATATCCCCTCGTCCAACCCCGAACCATTTAAAGTTTTGAAATAGCAGATATTTTCATGTAAATTTATGCTGCATTTGAAAATTTTAAGGAGAGCTGTCGCTTCTATGATTTAATGAATTTTTTTGCAAATCAAAATATTCTATTATGTACAGTAATTGGGAATCTCTTTTTCAGCTCCTTGGATGGTTTCAAGCTATTTGTCTGCCCTCTTTTTTCTCGAACAAATAGCTAGCTACGAAACCACTAGTTGTTAAAAAAGTTAAATATTTTTTGACTTTACCAAAACGTTTAATATGGCCAAAAAAATATCCTTCAATATTAAAACAATATAAAATAGTTGGATTCCAGGTTCTTGTATTATCCTGCAGGTTGTAACCGTCCAGGTAAATAATATTAGGGAATATATACAAGATGTAATAAAAATTTTCTTTTGAACGGTTCCTACTATCAAGCATTAGTAGGTCCGTCAGTTTGTTACTCTGCGCTGGTAAAGATTATAACTTAATATTATATTTATAGTAGACTGAAGAAACTTCTTGTGAAGATTTACCTGACTAATAAGCATCTACTTTTTTTTAACTAGCGGCTTCGCCCCTAGCCTCTAGGGGCTTTTTCCCCAAGAGGTTTGATCAACCTAATTTTTTGGGGGGTTGGGGTTGTCAAACCCCCCAAGAAAATAGTTATAAACCTTCCCGGTACCTATGAGAAGCTACCTTGTAAAGGAGAACCCGATTGGTTCAGCGGTTAGCGAGATAATTCGGTACAAACAAACAGACAAACAGACAGATATTATTCTACTTCTTTAGTATTATTAAGTTTAGTACTTCGATTTTATTGGATGGTGTCATCCTTGTTAAAATGTTATTGTATTCATTATAACTTAGCACCAGTCACAAAAATGCATGCTTCTCAGAAGAAGAAAAACTTTTTAATCAAAACAGAATTGTTTGTTTTTACAAGTACAATCTATGTAAATTCATTATAAATTACTATTAAATTAAGGCTTAAAACAATTTGATACTTTTTTTTAGAATTTAGAATTTTTCAATACTTTTCTTCATTTATTTAAAATCTTACAGAGGATAGAGTCATAGAGCTTAAAACTACATTAAGCTTTTATAGCATTGACAATCTTATCACACCCAAACCATATTTATATATGACCAGTAGGTACATATATCCTATAAGTAGTAAGGTAAAAGATTTCAATAACTATAATCCGATTTAGTTCTCCATTTTAGGGAAGCTTCACATAGTTTCCAGCATGGTTTTAGGCTATTTTAATTTCTAGATATAAGTCTTTGGTTGGTTTTAGGCTGTTTCTAAAATATTGGAATACAGAGCCTCTAGATGCTAGGGGCGCCGGCAAAAATTCCAAAACAAATAGAACCTAAACTTGGATGTAAGACACAACGATGCAAAAATAAATGAATCTTAGCTGACTTATTATAACAATACTGTCATTAAAGCCAATTTACCTGAAATTTACATATACATATGAATGTGGTGATAAACTTTGAACTGTATATTATAGGATATATAAGTCGAAAGGAATTTTAATGTAAGAGGGAGATTTGAAATCTGCATCAAATTTTAAGGATTTTTTTTATAAAATTCGCATTGTATAATTATTTATCTAAAAGTGGAAATAAATTTTGACCAATAGGATAGGTGGATTGGAAACTACCTGCGCTCTAATTGATTGAATGATGTGCGACACTTAAGCTTCTCTAATCAGAGCGAAGATAATTTTCAATCCACCAATCACAGATGTCAAAATTAATTAAATTAAATTGTATTTCCGCTTTTAGATAAAGAATTATACAAAAAACGAATTTAAAATCCTTAAAATTCTTTTCAACTTATATATCTTACTGTATAAGTATTTTGTTTTGATATATATGAAGCCTATAAAGCATGTGTATTTTCATTCATACCTGTAAAAGGGATCATCAAAGCCCTCCTCTTAACTCCAGCCCACCTATTTTGCATTTAATAAAACAATTTTTTTCTAGCCCTAATTGGAGCTCTAACCCTACGGGGTTCTTCGAACACTTATCCTAAAATTAGCATCAAAAGAAGATTTGTGACAAAATCTATTTGTGGTTTATATGTGATTTGTTGGAAATTTATTATAAATGATAGAAATATAAGCGATATTTCTATTTTTAGCAGATAAAAGATTACTGTAAAATATCACTATTGTAATAATGATACATATGTTTATAAACATTCAGTACAGAACTTAAATTGGCTACTTAATACTAAAGCGACGACTACTTTTATTTGAAACCATATAGTCGAATAATCGATGTACAAATTTAAATCAACATAAGGATTGGATATAGAATTTACTTAGATTTTAAGACTGAGGGATCGATATTTTAGCCAGCTACAAGTTTCACTTTATTGAAGTACATGCTAATCGAGTGTAAGATCCAAGTAATAATAAATCCATAATGAAATGAAAATCTCAGTCCACTCAAATGCCAGACTATTATCCAATAAAAGAATAAAATAATATCAAGTGTTAATGTTGTCATTCTTATTCATTAGAAATATACCAGATTAATTGATGATATTATACCCCCAATTATAGGGTTGTTACGATTATATATTCTTTTATTGCCGATGCTTCCTCATAATTCGTTTCTGTTATGATGGTCATTGATAATTATTCTAGTAATTAGTCCAATATGTATTATCACCCTCCCGACCTAAAAGAATAGAACAAAAAGTAAAAGCTTGGACGTCCTTGGCTGGATACAAGATTAAAATTTCAAAATAAATTCATAAATAAAATAACTTTCTCAAATTACCGCCTATTTAATGAACAAATATTACTTGTAAAAAAAATATAAATAATAATTTTGGTCATTCTATCATTACTGTATTTAAAAAAAAAAATATTTTTCGGAGCAACCTTTGTATTAGAATGAAGGTTACAAACATACCAATTAACCCTCTTCCTCTTAAACGTCCCTGGATAGGTCTAAGGAAGATAAATCTATTCCCACTATCAGAAAAGAAGAATATATAGTCTCTTACTTGCTCTAATGCCATCCTTCTTTTTCTGGAAGGATATGATATAGAACATTTTAATTTGGGGTAGGATTCCTTAATTTAAATCCCATTTACCTATCCCTTTTTCTCTTGGAAGATGTGGAATATTCACAAGTAGAGAGAGAATAAAGAAATTGTAAATATTAATGAAGGGCGAATATATTCCGATAGGGGATATAACTTTCATAGATTAACTACACAAAGAATGGGAGACATCAATGGATGATACGTGGATATTATGACAGGGTAAAAATTGTCGTCAATTTGGGTTGCTTTTTCTCATGTCATTTATTGGTCAGTTCATTCAACCAGTAGGAGCGGAAAGGATGGGTCAAAGGGGGGATTGAAAAGATCGTTCTTTTAGCCCGCTACAAGTTTCACTTTAATAGAACATACGATAATCTGGTTGAGATCCAAGTAATAATAAATCTATCTTAGTTTGAATTATAATAAAAATTCCTTTGTTGTTACTGTCTCAGTAACTATTAAAGATAGATTACTGAATTTGTGTGTGAATATTTTTTTACTTTTAAGCAAATTTCTGTATTAGATAACTTTATGCATTCCTTCCTATGTTGTTGTTTGGAAAAAATATGTTTTAATTTAAAACCCAGAGAGGTAATACACTAGTAATAAAAGTTTTATAACCAAAGTATCTTATTTGTTAGCTCAAAAACTTTTAGTACTTTTATTTTATTGAATTTTGAATGGTTTTAAACCCAGTGTTGAAACTTTTCAACCAATAATTAAAATTTAAAAATAGGTAATTTTGATTTTCATTATTGGGGATGCCTTTCATGCATCGTTTATTGTCTTATCTCTTAAGATTCCTGCTGTAACCTATCAAGTACCACTGACCAACCAAGAAAAAGTTCAGCGATTTTTAGACCTTTTTAATATAAGTTATTGGTATTCTCAGCTTTTGCAACGGCGAACCCACGTAATCAAAGTACCAAACTATGCATAAAATATGTGTAATAATATTATTTTTGTGTATGCTATGCTAAAATACACATATATCTTAACAGTTTAGAATGTCACTTTATAAAAATTATAAAATTTTTATATTTATTTTGTACATAAACATGAATGTCTACTCTTTTCCTTATTTTGTATGTGTATAAAATAAAATAAGATGCCTGATGATATAGAATTGGACCACACAAAGAACCATCTCTTTTACTCAACCATCCATCCATCTCTATCTTTCCCCCCCCCCCGGAAACCACTCTCCCCTAGTAGACCCCCTTGCAGTCAATTTTTGGTAGCGCAGCTACTTAATAATAAAGGTCTGCTTGTCCTTGCGTCAATAGTCAATAGTTATTGCTATTTTTGAAAACACCTCCTATATTATACCCACTTTGGTTAGATTTTGAATATAAATATTTTGTACATACCCCATATTATATTGTGTGGTATAGCTACGCTGCGTAAGGGCATTATTGTCCTTGTTTTTTTTATATTCCCCCACTTTGCATGTTGACACACTTGTACCAGTATAACTATAAAACATCCCAAATTTATCTCCCCCCCCCCCTCCCCCATACATAATTATCCTTCATATCTTTAGTGAAGCACCCTAACATCCCCTTAATTTATAAAAAAAAATGTATTACTAGTGATGATTCTTTTAGCTTTGTTTAGGTTGGGTAACTGTTATAAGATCAATAACCATTGAGAATTGGAACCCTACAGCCCAATTCACTAGATATAAAATTGAATTCTGGGGGTGGGGGGGGGGGAGTGCAGTCCAACATGCGTTAAGAAAGTTTAACCCCCCCCGCCCCCCCTCCCTCGTTCCGCCTCCTAACCTCATGATGGCCCCTCTTGAAACTTGAATGACCTCCATAGGACGACCTCATTTACAAACTAGGTCAATTAATGTTGATATATTTTTATATAATGTAATTTTTAGGACTTTACAAAACTTTTTAAATATTTTTTTTGGCCATTGATTTTTACATTCTGCAGCCACCAGCTTTTTTTGACGATCGAAACTGCAGCTGCTACAAATCTGCAATCAAGTAGCAGTGTGTTTGAAGAAATAATGCTGGATCTGCAAAAAAATAAGTCCATTTGCGACTGAATAAGCGTCTATTTGCTTTTTATTAAAACATTTTGCAGCTGCAGCCGCCAAATATTGGGGTAGTCGCTTGAGATCCCAAGCCGAAGTCAATAAATTTAAAGTAGCGGAATTGTGAATAAAAAATATAGCTGCAGTCGCAAAAGTTGGTGTAATCGGTAAAAAGTAAAAATCTTCTTATGAGCAGCATTTTCATCATTTATTATTCAGCACTATCAATAAACGGCTATCGTGTATAATTTTGACGACAAAAGATAAACACAAGTTTTTTTTACATTTTATTTATGGAAGACAATTGTTTCACTATTAAATAGATGACAAAAAATAATTTTCACATAATTTTTATTCCTTAAAAATCACTAAACCTATATAATTGTTCTATAACACATTATTTTATCATTTACGATATTTTTCTATTATTATCGGTTATTCTCTTTATTTTATTATTTTGAAGTAATTTTTAGGTGTAATGCTTAATGTTGCCTGTTATGTCGCAGTGAATATCAAGCAAATTTGCCATAACTATTTTTTATAAATCATCAAGAAGTCGACTTAATGTTACCATATTTTTAAGAAATACATGTTTTTATACTTATAAAATCCGCCAATAAACAAGAAAGCTATATTTAATTTAAGTAACTTACTCGGGCGAAGTGACGTAAATACGTACAGTTTTAGAGGAGCTGCACCAAGTACTACAAACACAATCCAATAATATAAAATAGTAGGTTTTTTGTTTGTTTGTTTATCCTTTAAGATATTGCTAATCACTGAACAGATTGAGTTCTACAACTAAGGTTGACTTTATATATGCCCTGGTATGTATTTAGGCTATTTTATGATAATTTACAAATCTTTTTATGGCTGTAGGCTATTTTTAGACCCTTACTTTTTCCTTCGAATACAGAGCCCCTTGATGCTAGAGCCCAGGCATTAGTATTGATTTTAAAATGCTATGTTAGTTTATCTCTTAATACCATCATAAAAAAGTTACTTCCGTTGAATAATAAAGATTTCTATCATTTTAAATTTTAAAATCCCTTTTGCAGTAATAGTGTGCAGTCAATTCCACTTGTTATCACATCTGCTTAGTGTTTCATTTTCGAATTAAGACGAAGCTTTTTATAGTGTCTATAAAAAAAATGAGGTCATATTGGCCTACCATTGGTCAATTAAAATGTAGACACATTACAAACTTTACCGATTTTGTATTACTTTTGAGGAACAGGATTCCAGTTACGTCATATTTTTCTTTCCCGAAAAAGGGAAGGGGGGAAGAAAATCTCTTTAAAAGAGATGGGGAAAACCCCCTTTTCTCCCATCTCTTTTTTCTTCCCCCTTCCCTTTTTTTCCCCTTCCCTTTTTCGGGAAAGAAAAATATGACGTAACTGGAATCATGTTCCTCAAAAGTAATACAAAATCGGGAAAGTTTGTAATGTGTCAAAATGTATACTGGCCTGCCAATGGTGATTTAGTCTTTGTATTGGCCTGTCATTGGTCATACGTATTGTATGACGTCATTTATTATAGACACTATAAACAGCTTCCAAAGAGACTCAATGGTAAATAACTTAGTGGGTTGTTAAACGAAGAGAGTATTTTAAAGCAGGTAGGGAGGGGACATTGGACTGTAAATTGTTTTTATACCCAAAGTTTTTAGAAACACGATCTCATTGGTTAAAACCTCGGGTACTTTTGTTACATCTTGATTGGGTACTGTCCCAATGATTTTAGTCTACAGAAGGGTTGATCATGTTTTTCGTAATTGTGGGTTTAGAGGGAATATGGCAGATTTGCAGTTCCTATAATTTATTATTATAATATATGAGCGGTTGTGATAGCACCACGCAGAATCAACTAATTATTATGTTTAATTAGCATTATCTTAATAGTATTCATGGAGGAAGGGATATATCACTTGAAGATTTTCTAGTGTATCAACTAATTTAAAATAATAGAAAAAAACATAGGTTGCTTTACTACAAGTGATATATTTGGCGTAAATACCCAATATGTTGTGATTTATTGACAATATTAACCAAAATTTAGCTGATTTTTATTTTTTGTATTCTGCTATTTCAGCGCCATTTATGGGCATTGTTTTCATTTATAATCAACATTAAGCTTCCCATTTGGTTAGAGTAAGATGCTGATTAACAATTATTGTTAAAAAATATTCTAGTGTGATATTCTTGAATTCCTGAAAATATCCAACTAGACCGGATATGATGGGATTTAGCGAAACGTCGCTACGATGCATTGCATGGATAGGTGAATGTAAGATAAATCAACATCTCCCCTTTTAAAACTACTCCAATTCCTATCAAATACAAGAGCATGATTTGCTATACTCTCATACTTAAACGTCCCAGGGTGGGGGTAAAGATGTATTTACCCTCCTCAACCTTAGAACCCCTCATTTTACTCCCATAAAAATTTTGAAAAAATACATAATATCACCACCCTAAAACTCTTGAAACGCCCCATTTTACCCTCCCTTAAAATAAAAAGCTCTCGTAGCCTCGCTTCTATCATATTATATTATTAATTTTAGATTCCTGACAAAAATTATTTTCCATTTACCTTTCCCTGCATTGTATTTGTAGTTTCCGGGTTGTCGCTAGTGAAACAATTACTTATCCTGTTGTTAATAACATCTTAGGGGGATCAACTGAAAATTGATTGCCTATTTCTTCCCTAATTTCCGAAGTTGTACAGCAGATAACCCAAATATTGCAAATCCTATTTTTAGCTACTCCGGTCAAAGGGAAAAACGATGTAATGAATAAACGATTATACATTAAAATTTTTTTTTTTTTTTGAGGTTTGAAGCTTTTTTAACTAGTAGTAAATATTGAGATAGGATGAGGAAACCATGTACACAATCGGAAACTCAAATTCAGCTGACCCTTAGGAGGAAATAATTTGTTCCTTTAATATATTAATTACTAACACTTAGGATATATTATAGTCATGGGTAGCCAGCTGCATCAATTCGCATTATCAGTTGTTAAAACAAACAAAGTCCGCGCATTAAAGAAAATGGAGCCATTTAAAAGCTTTACTTAAAATTAAACTTTACCTGTCATTGATATCAACCCCTTTGCATTTTTTTGTGCTTTCCCTCAAAGTGCATAACGAGCACATAACCTACCCACTTTTTAAAAATAAGTTAAAGATAAATTAGACAGGGAGGGGGGATTATTGCTTAACCATGCTACTCTGTATCCAATATAAGACACGAAAAAATGCCCATTTTCTTACTTTGAAATATATTGAATTTTTCCAAAATACGGGGGAGGGGGCTCGCTCGCATGAGAGAAACCACCGATTTTTTTGGTAGACGCAAAAAGATATACAAAGTTTTTGTTGCAGGTAAGTCATAAATCTTCCGCCAGGCCAAAGCAGCAATACGCGGCTACCAAGCCTGGAATTTGTCACTTTGCTTATGATAAATTAAAGGGTGTGTTTCTTATTATTGAGGTTAATTTATCCGCCCTCTAATTGTCACTTTGTAAATTATTGTTCTTGATTCATTGCCTTATTTATAACAATTATATAAATTCGCTACCAGAAATATTTTAAAGAGAAATCATTGTTAATGCAAAATATACTATTTTTCCACTGTACGTATGTTTAAGAGAAATCTATATTTTAAGTTAATTATCGTATTATTTACAGCTTTCCGCATATAGTAAAATAAAATTCTATGATTAATTTCTAAACTAGTATTGGTTTTATGATTCAGATTTTTCAGTTTGGCTCAGGACTGGTTCTAATCTAACTGAAAAAAATTGAGGTAAAATTTTTTCATCAGATTAAAAATTGTATTATATTCCGAAAGACTGTTTTAGATATATTACACAGCAAAAAGACAGACAATCAACTCCATTGATATATAAAAATTACAGTTATGATGTATTTGTTCCCAAACTTTTTGTACTGTTGTATATAAAACCCAATATGAACCAGGGAGGAAAGGATAATGGCATTTATTTTAATCACTTCATCTTTTTTAACTAAATGATCATTTGTTCTGTCATCTTTTGTGTTGTTTAGTTAAATATGACAGATTAACGTTTATGACTGATAAATATACTATAACAAAGCTCCCTGTATCCCTGACTATATATAGATAATAATATAATTGATAAATATACTCCAACAAAGCTCCCTGTATCCCTGACTATGTATATAGAATAATATAATTGATAAATATACTCTAACAAAGCTCCCTGTATCCCTGATTATGTATATATAATAATATAATTGATAAATATACTCTAACATAGCTCCCTGTATCCCTGACTATGTATATAGAGTAATATAATTGATAAATATACTCCAACATAGCTCCCTGTATCCCTGACTATATATATAGAATAATATAATTGATAAATATACTCCAACAAAGCTTCCTGTATCCCTGACTATGTATATAGAATAATATAATTGATAAATATACTCCAACAAAGCTCCCTGTATCCCTGACTATGTATATAATATAATTAATAAATATACTCCAACAAAGCTCCCTGTATCCCTGACTATGTATATAGAATAATATAATTGATAAATATACTCCAACATAGCTCCCTGTATCCCTGACTATGTATATAGAATAATATAATTGATAAATATACTCCAACAAAGCTCCCTGTATCCCTGACTATGTATATATAATATAATTGATAAATATACTCCAATATAGCTCCCTGTATCCCTGACTATGTATATAATTGATAAATGCACTCCAACAAAGCTGTTTTCGGAGGCAAAAAGTGGTTGGCCACACAGCCTCTCAGAGGTCAGATCAGATATAAGCAAAAACTAAATGTAGAAATGATTTTCTATATTTAGAGTATGTTCGTTGATTTGTCCGTGATGGATAATTCTGATTTTCAATTTTGAAAAAAATAAATTACGCATTTTAATTTATTTTACAGCAGATTTTCATATCGATTTTTTGTACAAACTTTCGTCAATATAAATCGCGGCGATTTATATTGACGAAAGTTTGTACAAAAAATCGATATGAAAATCTGCTGTAAAATAAATTAAAATGCGTAATTTATTTTTTTCAAAATTGAAAATCAGAATTATCCATCACGGACAAATCAACGAACATACTCTAAATATAGAAAATCATGTTAATCTAAAATTGAAAATGTTTGATCTTCACTTTAAATGGATGCTGTCATCCTTGTTTATAGATATATTTTGTGCTGTTAATAGAATAATTGTATGTATATTGTTTTTGTACTTATACAATTCTATGTCAATACTTTCCTTCTTATTTATACAGAAAAAAATTAATCGTTGCTATTCTTGATTTTCAGGTTGAAAGGCAAATTGTACAAAAAATACATTTCGTACCTAAAGAGTTTTTCACAAAATCCTGATATGAAAATTATCCCAATGTTTTTAAGGGAGGATTAATATTGGTTTTAGTAGATTTTCCTTTATTTTACTAATCTGTTTTTTGTATTTAAAACCCTAATTTTAATGGTGTATGCTCTTAAGTTAATGGCGCAGCCGCTAGTTAAAAATAAATTGACAAAACATTGAAACAATACGGATAGAAATTGGATAGTTGATATAAAAAGCGTATGAGATTCTAGTGATGCATGTAATTATAAACCAGGGATAAATGGGATAGGTCAATGGATGTTAAATTATAGATCCTAGAACTGTAACTTATGTATTTACTCGATTAAGTTCTAGAAAGGTAAAATGTTTGATCCTAGAACGTAACTATGAAACGATTATGCTTTGGCCCATAAAAAGGTGCAACTCACTTCCAAATAATTGATGTGTTATTTACCATTACCTTAGTAATAGTTAAAGGTGTATATATAATGTTAGTAATAGGTTCGATTCTCGACTTTAAAATATTTAAAATTGCCCTTTAATGTTAAAAGCATTACAAAAGGAAGGGTAGAAAAAATGCCTTTGTCTATAAACTGTAGCAACTAATTACCAAATGTTATGCCACAGTGTCTAATGCTACTTAAAATGTTAGAAACAGCGTATAGTGTCCAATACAAAATGACGTCATACAAAACAAATGACCAATAAAAGGCCAGTATACATTTTAATTGACCAAAGGAAAATTGTATATTGGCCTATCCTTTGTCATTTATATTTTATGACGTCATTTTTAATTGACACTATACACTGTTTCAAATGTTAGTTTGTGTGAATTAAAAATAAAGATTTATCATCAATTCTCCTATCCCTGTATCCCTGATAATCTTTGACAGCGCTCTACACCAGAAGAAAAAGCAATCTGAAGCACAAAAACATTTTTAGGATGTTGGACAATAAAAAAAGAGAAAAAGTTGGTAAACAGTGGCGGTGTAGCAGACTTAACTGTCAATTTGATCAGACAGTAATTGCTAGGCATAGATGAGGCCTAATTTTCTTTCTTTTAAGTGGCGCAGCTACTCTATTGTAGTTGTATTTACGTACGTTCTGTCTGTTATAATGTATAATAATATAATTTACTATAACTGTAAATTCCTTTATAGCTAACCATAAGCTACGCTCCTATCATCTAGGGGCTCAGTATTTGAATGGGCAGAGAAGGGTAGAAAAGACATCCCAAGACTTAAGAAAATAAAATAGCCCAAAACCATCGCAGTGTCTATGTAAAGTTTACTTAAAATAGAGAACCTAATCAGTTCAGTAGTTATTGAGATCTTTAGCTTCAGACAAAAAACCTTACTACTTAACATTTGCTTAAATTTGGCCATCTCAACTATTTTTTTTTTATTAATAATATTAGTGCTGCGCTACTTATGGAAAAAATTGTTTTGTTGCAAACAAGAAAAACAGACTTAATTTCAAAGTTGTACAAAAAATAATATTATTTGAATGAATTTTTTTTTACAAATTCCTAACGCTAAATTAGCATCGCTTAATGGCCATTTAATAGTTAATTGGTTAAGCAAATACATAAAAAATGATAACTATCATAATATCTACATATTTTATTAGGCATGTTTTTTGGGGAGATTTTTTCATACACTCTAAAAAATAGGTTTTAAAATTGTTTTATATTTCTCCTATATGTATCATCCTATTAGAACTTTGGATTTTAATAATTAAAACATAATT
Source organism: Acartia tonsa (assembly GCF_053477335.1). NCBI lineage: Eukaryota > Metazoa > Arthropoda > Copepoda > Calanoida > Acartiidae > Acartia > Acartia tonsa. The sequence goes on along the minus strand of NC_137260.1, from coordinate 59,272,353 downwards.
AGAGTCTTTAACCTAATTTCTTATTTACTAAGTATATTTGCGATTACTTTTATTTAATGAAATCTTCCAATTTTAAACATTTACAAAACAGCCTGCTTTATTGCATCAAGATCCATGACAGATCTATATAGGAAATAAACGTCTATAAATGAGCTCGAGTCTTCCAATGGTAAAGCGTTTAAAACTCATAGTGCTCCAATAATCCTCATTAAACTCTCATTGACCAAAGCGATAAGACCTATATTCTATTTGTTTATGGAATGAATTAAGTTTTTCACTTCATGTAGATATTTGAATTACATTGAAGTATTTAATCCTTATTTCATAAATAAAAAATATACGTTCATAATAGAGTAAATCTAAGAAAACTCTATTTTAAAAGAATTCGATTGTGGCGACACTTCCATTGTGTTAAAATATTTAAACTAAAATTTTAATCATATTAACCCTTTGGTGATGGTAATGTGAAAAAAAATATAATTGAAAAAAATCTTATTAAAATCATTTAAATAAATAAATATTTACTTCTTTCTTTAAGATAGTAATGGCGGGGGAGGAAAATTTATTTATTGAAAAATAGATAAATAGATATGTACTTATAGAAAACTAGCCAATAGCGATATAGTTATATTGAGCCAACTCTAGTAAATATAATATTTTAGAGATTTTTTTTTATATAAAATTGTTTTTTTTTTAGTTGTGTGTTATAGCTTTCCAGGAAGGTAGGGATATGGATAAAAAGTCAAGTTGATTACATACCCTCTCATAAGATTAGTGACATTCTGTATACATGCAATTCCAACGGTTTATTTCGATTAGATTTAATGATTAGATTATTATAGAGGGGGGGGGGGGGGGTTAAATAACTGTATGTTTCCAAACCCGTGGTCCTTTTGACGACTTTTAATAAGGCCTTTAAATATCAGCCAATAGCGCTGGAAATATTAACACAGCCAAGTCGCTACGAAAAAAAGCAGAAACAATTTTCCATCAGACAAAAATATTTAAATATATATTTATTATTGCATGGCATCAAATAAAAAAATGTATCTAAAATCAAAATATGAAACATTGTTTTTTGTTTTGTTTTAATAGATAATCTTGGTAAACAACCATATTTGCTTATTTTGATTGTTGGTACAGAATTTCGGGCAATGTAATTTCTTCATTTGACTATCTTCCTATCCCTGAATATTTCCATACAGGTGCTATGGCAGCCTGGCTTGCCACATAAAAAAAGCAATTTGTGACATAAAAAGTGAGGCAGCAATGTAAATGAATGATTTTATCACATATATTAGTGCCTCATATCTTTTTCATCTACATTAATAATCTAAGAGGTTTTTAGTATTTTAGGATGTAAGGGTGGGTGTAAGGGTAAGTTTTAGACTTTTAAATTAATATTTTGTCTTTGGTATTTTTAAACTTATTTTCATTTTTTTATCTCATAATGTGTTGTTAAAAATGTGTTTTTTATACCTCCTACTCGGGCCTTTTTGGTGTCAATGTACTATACTTTGATTTTATTATAAAAGTACTTACTATCTGTAATACAAAATAGAATGATGACTATCTATCCTACGTTCGTTCGGTTGTCCGTTTATTTTTCATTTTGGTATTAGGTTCTTCTTTTCAGGGAAGAACAAATGGTAAAACTTTGTCCAGAAGTAATGTAAAAATTTATGTAATTTGTGAATTAACAAGGATGACAACTTCCATAAAAGCGAAGCTTTGATATGGAAGAACAAACGAACATTATCTCTTGTAGAGTGTAATAACTGAATATTCTGAAAATGAATGTATAAAAAGTGGAAACAAAATTGTAAGTAAATCTGCTGAAAAAACTGCTTAAATACAGGATATTGTTTATAGAGATACTTCGCTTATAACAATGTACTAGGAATCATTATTCCAAAAATCAGACCAATCGGATAATTTTATCACATACAATTTTAATGTTGAAAAAATTAACAAGCAACATGTTTAAAATGGACGTACGGACATTCTGGTAACGATTATAGAGTTTCTACGCTTTCTAAATCGTACCTAAATACTACAGGAATCATCAAGCAAAGTTTTAAATCGGTAGGACAATTTTAACATGCCTAAATTAACGAAAAGAGCTATCCGTTACGTACGGACGGACGGACCGACCCTAATTATAGAAAAGCTTCGCTTTTAAAAATAGAAAATTAAATAAGAATATAGAAATTTTAAATGAGAATATAGGAATTATAGAGAGATATTGTGAACAAATTCCTTTATGCAATATCAACATATAAAATAAGAAGGGGAACATTAGGGATAACAACTTAATTTTTTTTAAAGTTAATTGTACAATAATCTAGAATCTTAAGGGATAAGACAATGGAGAATTATTTAAGGAAACAATATTCTTCTTTGGAGTTGTGGAAATGTTTGGACACTACTAGTTTTTAAACCCCAACAAGATTTTTAAAAAGTCAACAAAAAAGTTGAAGGTCAACGAATAACAGAACATGTTGCAAACAGTATGTGTTTGTGATTTAAACATTAAAAAATTTGCCAATAAGCAAGGAAGTGGTGCTGTATATTTTCCTTTCACTTTAATTATAAAGTTCATTTCTTTAAAAAAAAAAAATTTTATTTAATATATTGTTATAGAAAAACGTTGTTTTATTTTCACAGCTCGCAGCAAGCCTACAGAATGCACTATATCGAGGGGGAAATTGAACTGTATCAGAAGATAAAGATATTTTATTCCTAAGTTAAATTGACACATGCCCATTATACCCCAGACGGACATTACAAAGCCCAAAACTTTTGAGTTCAACAAATATTTCATTGTATATTTGCATCTAGCTAGATTTAGCATAATTAATATATGAGTCCTTTTTAATGCAACTATCTTATTCGCATATAATGTTACTTACTTATAAATGTTAGAATTGTCATATTGATTTTAAACCAAAGTATGCAATGTTACAGTGCAAAATCAGTCAATAAGCTTCAGTATACCTTAATTTAACTAATTATTGATTGAAAATTTAGTTTTAATTAAAAGTTTAGGGCAGAATTGAATCCGTGGCTCAATTACTGTGTCGATGATGCCTAAAAACTCAGAAAAAGTTGTCCAGAGATAGAAATAGGTAAATAGACAAAAATTATCACAGCATCCCTTAGAAATATAACACTAATGTCTCTTAAACCTCGTTATTTTTGGGCCAGGGCAAATCCTACATTTCACTAAAAACAGTTCTATCTGTATTACTGTATAAAATCTTGAAGGGTTCAAAAAAGTTCTTCCTTAAATTTAGAATAGCGAAAAGTGTCATGTGTGACGTCATATAAATACGGCTGAAGAGAAAGGATGAGAGGAAAAATAGGAAAAGAAACTCCTGAAAAAGAGATGGATAATAATATTTTTATGACGTCACATATGACAATTTATGCCGTCCCTTGAATTTTGATTTATGAGGGGGGATGGGAGGGGGACGTGTTGACTCCTCCCATCCCCACTTAAGCACGCAAATGAGGATAAAGATATTTTCCCCATTAGCCCATCCCTCTATCTGTGGTGCTAGTTGTCTAAGTTAGCATCACTAATGCCTAATTAGACAGGTACATTTACATCTTAACAGCTAACAAAAGAGGCCGAAATGATCCAGCAAAAATACTTTGATCGACCCACATTTATTCATTCCTGTCATTTAGTTTGATGTTTATAACTATATTTACTATGTATATTATGAGCAGCGGAAAAATGATAGAAATCCTTGTAGGTAAATATTCAGTACTGATAAACCCGGGGAGGGAAGAGGCATTGGGCTATTTATTACACTAGTACCCAATAACGTATTCTTATTCGTTGGCTTAACAACTGTGGGGACTTTTATGGAATTTTAATTAATGTGTACATTAAGCTGAGTGTCCTATCGTTTCAACCACTAATTATAATGTACAGAAGGGGTAATTTTGTGTATTATCATTTAGGATGTTCATCTAGTAATCGGCCATTGTCTTCTCCCTTTAAATATCCGTGGAAAACCATAGAATTGTAGTAGTTGCATTATTAAAAAATAAGCTTTGCTTCGTTAAGAGATTAATTTTACCAATTGAATATTATTAAAATTGTTGATTAAAACACATTAAAAATATGAAATAAAATAGTTTTTAAACACATAAAACCAAAAACCTATTTTTATTAATAACCTGACCTTTTTATCGAAAATATTTAATGTTTACCAGATTTTTTACACTCACATCTCTCGAATAAACATTAAACATGTTGCATGTTTAGAAATAAATATCATGGCTTGATAGCTGCATCTGCAGCTTTATTTAGCCGATTTCTTCGACAGTCCGCAGGGATCTAAAGGGATAAGACAATGGCCAATAAAATGATGTAAACCCCTAATGATGATATACAAATTACTCCATCTTTAGATTACAATCAGTGGTTGAAACGTTTGAACACTCAACTTAATGAACCATCCATTCAAAATTCAATATAAGTCCTCAAAGTTGTCAAGCCAACGAATAAGAAAGCGTTATTAAAAACCTTTGTGGACTAATGAAATTAACAGCCCAATGTCTTCTACCTCTCTGGCAGGTATTGGTGTAAGCCGAAGATCCCAGAAATTGCTGGTCTTAATTGGTTGTACGTTTTAGGTAAGTAAAATAGATATCTTGTGGTGGGTTTAAACTATTTTTTGACCTACCTCGACCTGCCCTAGATGCTGGGGGCGAAGTAACTAGCATATAATGAAACATTCTGCAGTATTCGTTTCTTCTAAAAACAATCCACAGATACATAAAGCCGCTAAAAATATATGCGGCTGTGAACCCTTATAAATATGATTATTGACACAATATTTCTAAATATTTTAATTCACTGTACATGTACTGATATAATCAAAATTGGACTAGGGGGGAAATAAATACAAAGAACTAGTAAACAAAATATATTTGTAGACATATGCTTTTACACAATAAAAATATATCTTTTGAAACAAGGATAACATCGGTCACACGTTTAGAAGCTGATTTGACAAAAATTAAATTTAAACCAGACATGGTAAAACTATATGCTAGGAGGCTTGAGTATTAAAATAGGAAAACACAGGTTTCTTAGTTTTACCTTTTCCTTTTGCACGCCCCTGGACGATGTTTTTCTTGCAGGTAACTGATACTTCTAGTGCTTTGTATGTATATCTGGAAACGGCCGAGGGTCAACCACTGTCCAAGGCTTCCTCAACATTTTACCTGAATTACCTGGAATTTGCAATGTCCTCTGACCGCCAGATGCTAAATTGCCATATGAAAGAACATAAATTTTTCACCAACCTAAAAATTTCCCATTGTAAATTTGCAAAAAAGAACCCAACATTGAAAAGTTTTTGAAAATCATTTTCATTACAATCTGCAAAAATTGCTTTGATCAAAACTCAAAATTGTGAATACTTCATTATCAAAAAAAAACTATAAAAATCTTCTAATTTTGCCATTTTATAAACTTAGAAATTAGTAAATATTAATAATGTAATTTGAAGTACGTAGGTCCAATTTGTGGAGGAGTTTAATTTAGCCTCCTCCCTCTAGACATAACCTCAAAAAATCGAAAACCCCCCTATAAAATCGTATTTTTAAAGTTTTTTATTCCAAAACAAGACTTTTTAAATTTTATTAATTTATTTTAAAGTTCTTGTTTTAAATAAAGACGTTTAGATTAATCAATTATTTAAAGAGTTGTGTTTTTTAAGAAAAAATAAATATTTGGTAGGAAAACTAATCCACACTTATGAAATATCTTATTAAATATTTAGGAAATGTCAAACTTAGAAATAATTTGGAGGATAGACGGGTTACCCAGCACTTTACACATGTTAAACTTGGAGGTATTGTTGACACACTATTTCGATCATGTTTGCTAAATTAAATAAATTCATCAAGTGTGCTGTTAAATTATCTAAAACGACACTTTGTCTAAAATCCAATATTACTTCAAGTAACTTATATCTACAAAGTTAGACATAGAAACAATTCAAAAATCCTTTTTAGTTACTAAATTTAATTATAATGTCATTGGAAAAATAGTTGCATTTCGAAAATATGTCAGTTGTGACCATTATAGTTAAGCATAAAGTCGATATAAAGCATTTAAATTGTATGTCAGTGAGGGGAGAAATTCGCTCACAAATTCAGCATGTGACGTCATAAAAATGATGGATTAATTATCTCTTTTTTTAGGTTTTTTCTTTCCTTTTCCTCCTCTCCTCATCCCTCATTTTTATGACGTCAGAATTTTTTTTGAGCGACTTTCTCCCCTCACATTTGTCATATGTCGATAAAATAACAAAACTAACGTTTAACAGGGCCACCCCCATGGGAGATCAATTAGCATTTTTGCAAACCTTTGACAGCACAACAAAGCTTGCGAAATTACCGGGCAAAAAAGTTTCCCCCCAATTTTCGGGGACTTGTTTTGAATTGTGATGAATTAAAAGGGTCGCGACATTTTGTATTGTCCTTAATTCTCATGGTCTCTCTCTCTCTATCTATCTATCTATCTCTCACTCTCTCTATCTATCTATCTCTCTCTATCTCTCTCTCTCACACTCTTACTCTATCTATCTATCCTCCTAGCTATCTCTATTAAAACAACATTTTGTAACTTTTTGCATAGAAATAATTTTATAAATTATATTTTTGCATATCTCCATGGAGGGCTTTTTCGTCCCCCATTTCCATCTAGCATAAGTTATTTTTTAAAAAGTATATGGATGCTGCTCCTTTTAGGCTTGGATTTGATCTTCCCGGAGGGTTTAGAGACGAGAGTCTTTAACCCGGAGTATTTCTTATAGATGCTTGACCTACAATCCCCCTCCCCTTAAAAAAACACTCTTAAATCCCAATACCGCCTTTTAGTGATTAAATAATGTTTAGCTGTCCTATAAAAAGCTACAGTTTAGAAAAGTTTAAATGAATGAGGAATGAAAAGCCATGGGATTGGGCCAACTCTTTTTAGGTTGCCTACTGATGAATATTTATAAACACTAATCCTTTCAGGTTAACTCAAAAACTGTAGCAGTGAAATAAAGCTACTTGATATCCCATAAAGAAATACTTATCTGAAAAATTTTAAAATTCTTTGAGCCCTTTGATTGTTTGTATTATTTATTACCAATATCCTTTAATTAAACTTAAATCAATAGAGTCTTAAATTTTTCTCAATCGACGCAAAGGCAATGACCGCATAAATTGAGTTGAGCAGTCCATTGAAAGCTTAAAAAGCCATTTGCATAGCAAAGGGGGGGAGAAATTGACATTGTTTAACCTTTAGCTATAAATACTACCATTTAGTATAACAAGTATGTAAACATCCATAAAAGCGAAGCTCTGAAACGGTACGACAAAAGAAAATTAACACTTGTATAGTGTCAGAACTGAATAATCAGAATTATAAATTATAATTTCGAAACAAATTTTTGAAATGTTGAAAAACTACTTAAATACAGGATAATTTTTATGGACATACTTACATTTTTAGGACTTGATTATAGAGATGCTTCGCTGATAACATTGTACTTTGTTGTCATAGAAATCAGTATTCCAAAACTTAAACCAATCGGATAATTTTATCACATAAAAATTTGTTGTTAAAAAAGTTAAAAAGAAACATATTTCTTGTAACGATTAAAGAGTTGTTTTTCTAACTCATACCTAACTCCTCTAGGAATCATCATGCAAAGTTTGAAATCGATAGGACAATTCTAACATGTTTACATTAACGAAAGAGCTGTTCGTTACGTACGGACGACCGACCCTTATTATAGAAAATCTTTGCTTTTAAAAATGCGTCCTTTATTTGTTTTAAAAGGAGAAAATACAAAAGGATGACAACTTGCTTTAGTTTGTAGAATCGGATTAAGAATAATTTTTTAAAAGCGAAGCTTTTCTATAATTAGTGTCAGTACGTCCGTACGTACGTCACAGTTAGATCTTTGCGTTTTTTTCGTTAACTGTCCTATCAATTTTAAACTTTAGAAGATAATTCCCGTAACAATAAGCTATGATTTAGAAAGCTTAGCAACTCATGACCATTTAAAACATGCTAATTTTTGACATGTTTGCTTCGCTTTTATGGATGCTGTCACTTGTCATCCTTGTTTTTATTTAAATTGAATGTATTCTATGTTTTACAAAATAACAGGCAGACGTTTGAGCCATGAAAAATAAAGAGTAGATGCTACTTGGCCATGTGAATCTTCACAATAAGTCGAGAAAATACCATTTATTTATTTAAGTTGGGAATCATATGAAGAAATTTCTGGAACCTATCTCACTTAGCAGTAAATAACAGAATAAAATTAATAGGACTGTTTATCTTTCAAAATCTTTTTTATGTAAAAAGTTATTTTTTACTAATATATACATAAATACTAAAATTGATATTGATGTCAAAACCATATAAAAAAATGAAACTGTTTATTTACTATTTTTATGAAAGGGGAAACTTTTGTGTACATGAAAGATATCTTCTATACAGTTGGGAGAGTAAACATGTTTCTCTTCTCTTAAAATAATGATCAAAGATTTCTGTTTTAAATAATTAGTCTAATAACATCAACCCCCCCCCCCCAAAAAAAAAATACCTGTTTCAAATTTTGCCATGTTTGCTGATTTAAATTAAAAAATAAAATATCACCATTTGCATAATCAGAAACAGAGTAATCATATATGAAGTTAAATGACACCAAGAATTGAGATTTTTTTCTAATGAATTAATCTCTAAAACTCGCAAATTTCAGTTAACATATTATGATAGCTATTATATTCTTTCTTTAGTGACAATTATCCATTTTAAAATATAAATCTGTCAAGTTGATACATAAATTTTTCATCCACCTTGCTGAGCCACTGACCACTGAACCATTCTTTATTATTAGATAAATATTCTGTATGGCCCGGTACTCAGAGATCACACAGGTAGGGAGGGGACAATGATGATTAAATAATCTAAGTTCTTTGTTATTAGATAAATATTCTGTATGGCCCGGTACTCAGAGATCACACAGGGAGGGAGGGTACAAAAGTAATTAAATAATCTAAATTCTTTATTATTAGATAAATATTCTGTATGGCCCGGTACTCAGAGATCACACAGGGAGGGAGGGGACAATAGTAATTAAATAATCTAAATTCTTTATTATTAGATAAATATTCTGTATGGCCCAGTACTCAGAGATCCCACAGAGAGGGAAGGGACAATAGTAATTAAATTCATCTAAACCCTCTCTTTTAATCAATGGTCATGACCTCTTTGGGGCGGGGTGACGCTTTGGTTACAAGTTTTTAATTGCAGTTTAACGCGCTCAATCGCTCAGGGTATGAAGTAAGGGAACAACCAAATCTTTCATTGCACGATCTTTGTCTAGAAGTCCTAACTTTGCATGGTAATGAGTTGCACCTGTTTTGAGTCAAGGCATTCCCCCTACTCCAACTGTTCATTTCGCGCTTTTGACATATCAGCAGTAGGAACAATTTTTATGGAGCGCTGATGGGTAAAGATTCGAACCTATCACCATACCAACAACGAGCGGATGCGCTAAGTGTTACGCCACAAAAGAGAGGTTTATTTCAACTAATAATTATTGCTACCAAAATAAAATATTTAGAGGGAGTATTAATTACTCCACCATTGTCTTATCCCTGTATCCTTGTGGAGATGAAAGGATTATATAAAATATATATTTATATCTTCACATCCTTATTCAATACTTTTGTTTTTGAAGGTTCGTTTAACACAAACAATGGACCCTACAGTTTTAAATTCACATGCGTTCCAGGAGTTGAAAGAAAAAAAGTATCGCCCAAAATATTACATACAAGTTTCTGGCTTTGGTAGCTAAAAATTTGTTTAGAAAAAAGAAGACATGGAATTTAAAAGAACAACCCCTAACTTTATCATTTTAATCTTTTGTTTTTGGATAATTGAGGTAAACAAATATTTATTCTGCTATCCCTATATTCTTGCATGCTTTCAGTTTTTAACTTCTGATTTTAATTTAATCATTTCATCAGAGAATTTTTTTTTTCATTTATTTTATAAAGCCAAAAAGTAACAAAAAGGTACAGGGAAGAGTAATAAGTCTTTTGGGGGAGGGTACCCAAGAAAAATCACCCTTTAGAAATACCTTTAGAATTACCCCCTCTCCAATGATAAATTATTTTTGTTATTGTTTTGTGGAGGTTCAACTACCCCTACCCTGTCCCATTCCCTCAAGTTTTATAATTTGCATCTAGGGGCATAGAATGTACCAATATATATGTATAATGTAAGTAGTAAATATTTTTTATTTGTGTAAGTGAAAAAGCGCAAAAAAGCTATGACCTTCCTGAATGTTTTATAAACCCTAAAGGCTCGGGGCGAAGTCTCTAGTAAATTATAAAGGAAAGTGATATGATAAGAATTGCCTTGGAGAAACCACAGATAAGATAAATAGTTACACAAACTCATTGTTTGTTTGGCAGCCTAATTTTTTATGTTTATCTATTTGTTTTCATTGGTGTCATGTGTTTGTTTTGAATTAACGCTTATTTCAGTATTTATAACTAAACAGCTTAGTAAAGGCAAGATCAATTAAATTTGTAGTATACCACACAAATACCTGGTTCCCCTTGTTAAGGACCTTTTTCGTCTGCTAGCAAATTGTTTTCTGCTATTTTAAAAGTTTGAAAAATAATATGCTAAAAATACGTCTAGATATAGTATGGTAGGTACTTCTGAGGAATTATTGCCAGGCTGTTCAGTCATACCCTAGATATAGAGAAGCTGCACTATAGTTAAATTATTTATGTATCTTCTATAATACAAAGTAGAACGACGTCTGTCTGTCCGTCTGTCTGTCCGTCTGTCCGTCTGAAGCTTAAGATCTCGGTAACCACTGAACCGATCGGATTCTACTCTTCAGGGTATATACCTATTGGTCCTGCGGTGGTGTTAAGCTATTTTTTGGGGGGGTGGGACACCCCTAACCCCCCAAAAAACAAAAAAATCCCCCCCTATTTTTTTTTTTTTTTTTTTTTTTTTTTTTTTTACAAATTTTACGAATTTTACGAATTTAACGAAATTTACGAAATTTACGAAATTTACGAATTTTACGAAATTTACGAATTTTACGAATTTTGCGAATTTAATCGCAAAATGTTTTCCTGCTGGGTAGGTGCGAAAATTTGTGATCCGTTCTGCTGGGGTAAGTAATAGAAGATGTAATTATACCTCCTGGGGCAAAGCCCCTAGAGGCTAGGGGCGAAGCCACTAGTATTAAATAAAGTAGTAAGTTTTTTTGTCTGAAGCTTAAGATTTTGATAACTACAGAACTGATTGAGTTCTACCTTTTAGGAGAGCTTCACATAGGTCCTGACATGGATTTAGGCTATATTTCTTTGATTTAAGCTTTTGAATTGTTTTAGGCTTTTTCCTGTCCGCTTTCTTACCACTTTGAAGACAGAGTCTCTTAATTATAGGGCTGAAGCCACTAGTAAATTATAAAGCTCTAAATTCATTAGCTCCAAAACTTCTATAAATTTAAATATACTCCTAATTTGTATTAGGACTATTCTCAAAACCCTGGTAACCCTGTTTGAATTTGAATATATTTTAGGTTAAGTTCTTCAAGGGTATTTTCTACATGAGTAATCTTATAACGGAACACATTAATTCTCTATATAATTACATGATTTTTACACGATATTTTTTTCTAATGTAAAATCTACATTCGGTCTTGCAACAATTTTCTTCAAGCCTTTTGTTTTACACTTCTGTGGATTAAAATTAACGGTTAAAAAGTTTGAACACTTTTACTCTGTACAACAAAATGCAAACATTTTTTAAGCTAACGAATGGCAGAATTGTTGTATGACCTTTACCCCCCCTTCCTTTTTTTCTTTTTTCAATTTTCTTGTATGAATGTTTTAGAACTATTTCACTGTCTTTTTTGACAAAGCCCATATTGTCCTGTTGTGACGTCATAAATTTCGGAAAAGGAAAATAAGAACCCCATTTCTCCGGATCTTGGACAAAGTAGCTTCGGACAAAGTAGCTTCGGACAAAGTAGCTTCGGACAAAGTAGCTTCAGGACAAAGTAGCTTCCGGACAAAGTAGCTTCCGGACATTTACTTCGCACTGAAAGATTCCACATAGTTTTCTGCTTTTCAAGCAAATCCTTTTCAATAATGTTTTACAATAAAATTTTTCTTCCAATGTACGTTAAAGTCCTTGTTCTAAGTGCAATTTAACTAATACATACTTCTAAAGCTTCAATATTTGAATAACAAGAATTTTAAAAAAGCATTCTAGCATGGGTTCCGCAAATTATGCATTTTACTTGGAAACAAAAATAATTATTGCAGTTTTCTGACCTAATAATTATTATGCTTCCCTACTTGGTGAGCCATCATTCCAGCGTAAATAAGTATTTTAATAAAACTGCAAATATGATAATTTTGCTTTATCTAAAAAGAGTTTTTTTTTATTAAAAATGCCAATTATCTTCATATCATAGTATCATAATGAACTATTATGAATCAATATAAAAAAAGTAATATTTAAAAGACATTCAAAAATAGTAAAATTATTCTTTGACATGATGTTAATTTTAGCGGTTCTATCAAACTTTTTTTGTGCGTAAGTGAAGGTTCAACTTTACAAAGTTTTCACGCATAGCAGACAAATTTATGTCGGACAAAGCGTCAACTTTGTATTTCTGATTATATCAAAAGAAAAAGAATAGCTAGATTGACATATTTTTTTTATTGCTAAAAAGGGAAATGTAAAAATAGATGGTTCACATATAATTGGAAAACGAAATACTTAAATAAAAACAGTTTTGTCCATAAGTAGCGAAGCATAAACAAGATAACAGCATTAAGAACAGTAAAGTATAATACCAAAAAAGTAGCGGGACAAAGTGTCTCAAAAATCAGCCATGTAACGTCATAAAAATCAGGAAGTTGAGGGGAGAAGTGGGAAAGAAAACCCCTAAAACAGAGATGAATAATCACTCATTTTTATGACGTCACATGGCTGATTTTTGAGACATTTGTCCTACCACCAAAACACTAAAAAAAGCAAAAAAATTAGCAAATTTTACTATTGAAATAGTCATAAGAGACAAAAGGACTTTCGGACATGTTACATTATTTTGTGAGAAATATAAAAAATGTCAAAATATAATATCCATCAAAATGCAAAAATAAACCCTAAATATTGATATTGGCAAACTATTTCCATATTTCCTGAATTGCACCAAAAAAGAGACAGCTTCAATGATTCGTGGTTAAAGGAAATATATTTAGCAGGGGTAGTAAAGTAATAGAACCAGAGACAGGGATTAGTATCTGAAGGAAAATCTAGTAGGTGAGTGGTAATATGAATTGATTCTGTTCAGTTCCAATTTTCATGGCGAATGATTGATGTAATATGTGTGGAAGAATAACTTAGACAACTACCTGGCCCCTTTTTGAAGACCTTTTTCGTCTGCTAACAAATTGCTTTCTTTAATGCCTCCCCCCTCTATTGTTTTACTCTAATTGATGAATAATAGAAACATTTTACCCCACCTTAATATTTTAAAAAATACATTAGATTACCCCCCTCGAACCTTTGAAACCCTTTATTTAACCCCCCTCCAAAACAACTTGAACGTCCTTTATTACGTGAGCTCTGGTATGATGGTTTGCCATAAAGTATTGAATTATCCATTTAAAATTAAAACGCGTGGCTTTTACAAAAAGAAAACAACAGCTCCTTAGTTGTATTTTTCCAGCGCAAATTTTAATAATAGTTATTTATCGCATTGTATTATAGACAGCTTTCAGTGGATATTTAGCTACTTAGCCAGAGCCTTATGAGCCACAGCCTGACTAACGAAACTGGCATTAATCTTAGAATTTTTATTTTAATATTTGATGAAAATTGTCTATTATACGATGCTCTACATGATTTATCAGTATGGCTGAAAACCGAAATCAAAATTCAGCGGACATTAATTGGTTTCGTAGTTTGCATAGCCATGTTCCTGGATGTAACAGGCTGGTTCAATTTTCAATGCTGGTGGACGCTGCAAATAAAATTTTACCTGGAATCTGCAATGAAATTTTATGATTTCTATTTAATTGTCAGCCTACAGTAAAGTGTGCCAATTCATGTTAAATGCATTATGGACTAAAGAATAAAGGTTTCCAAAGATAATTGGATTTAAATGTTAAACACACACATTACATTATTGAGGTTGTAAGGGGAGAAAGTCACTCAAAAATCAGAAACGTTACGTCATAAAAATGAGAAAGATGAGAGGAGAAGTGGGAAAAAAAACTCTAAAAGAGAGATGGAAAATCCCTCATTTTTATGACGCCACGTGTCTGATTTTTGAGTGACTACTTTTTCCCCTACAGATTATTTTTTTTGCGGAAAGCTTATTTATTCGAAATAAATACAGCAGGTCTGTTCAAGCACATACATAAGGTATTTTCAGGCAAATGCGCGAAACGTAGTGAAATTTTCATTAAACTTGTACTTTTTTGTCATCCGAAATACTTCTAAAATTTTGAGAATGTTTCAACTTCCTCATTTGAATGTCTTAGTTTCCACAATATATTTTATCCCAGCAACCTTTATTCCTTAATTATGATATCATTGAACATTATTGGAGGGTATATAACAGGGGGTATTATACCTGCATGAAATAGGGATAGTTCAGGAAGGAAGGGGACAATGGGCTGTTCATTACACTAGTCCCCTAAATAAGGATTTCTAATTCGTTGGCTTAACAACTTTGGGGAAGTATATCATTTCATCGGCAATTGTCTTATCGCTTTAGATTCCTGGGGATAGTCGCATTGAAAAGCAAGGATAATTATGTACATGGTTCATCAGTAGCGCAGGATTAACAAGATTGCTGTATGACTATAAATTCTTAGTCTATATGAGAAGTATGCTGGAAATTTCAGACAATTATGTCCAGTGCTTTTTGAAAAACTGTTGAAATGCTTTAGAAATTTAATTTTTGGTAAATCGGGAAAAATTGTGGATAAACAGTATTTTACATTCAAATGTATTTACCAATTCCATATTTTTCACTAGAAAGAGAATAACTTGTTAGAGATTTGGAATTGTCATAAAAATGTATAGAAATATGGAATACTAGTTCAATTATGTGATTTAAAATTTAGTACACTTTTTTTTAAAATTCCAATTATGTGAGGATTTTTTTAAATAACAAAAAAACAGTTATAAAATTTGTCACAAATTTATTTTTTATAGGACAAAGAAGCAAGTCTGCAAGCCCCCTTTTTGAAAAAAAACTCCATGAAATATTAGCTCAGTAAATTAACCACAAAAACCTTGTTAAAGCTTTTAACAACAAAGTTATAGGATATTATGGCTACTCAAACCTACGGCCATTAAATTCTTTTTGCATTTCCATAACATGCAGTCTGTAAAAAACCTGAAAACTGGTGCAGGGCTTGACATAACCTTCATTCAAGAAAGATTATTCTAACAAAGAAAATCAAAATATTGTGTTACATTTTCTACAGAAAACTGCAGTAGAAAGAAAAAAGTTTTGGAAACTGTAATATTTTTCCCTTCAGAGCGGTGTAGACGTTATAAAACTGATATTTTTCCAACTGATTCTGTGGGTAAATTCTTGCTTTGTTGAGAGTTAATGTTCTAGCGAGGCCAATTAAATTGATTTACCCATAACAAATAAAACAAATATTAGATTTTTATGCAAAATATTTGGGGGAAGGGGTTGAAAGTTTGTGTTTTGCACAGAATTCTAAAGAAAACAATATAGTCCAAATTCAAAATGTATGGGGTTATCTCAGAATAGACATGTATGGAGGAATCTAAAAATTAACAGTTATTTACATTATCATATTCTATTCATAAAAAAGATTACTATTGATATCTTAATCAGATTTATTGGCATATTTCGTTTTTATTTTGTTTTTAAAAAGATAACCTCTTATTAAAGTTTTAATTAGGACACTAATGCATATATTTTAATGAAATTCTATAGTAATAAATTAAATTAAATTAAAAAAATAGAGGTATTTAAACTAAAATACCATAATGGGAAGTAAGGTTGTTTAAAGATTTTAAAAATTGTTAGGATTATGCTTTTTACGGAAGCTTCATGTATATATTAAGTGAGTTGATTTTAAAGGGAACCCGCCTCTTCCTCATTCTAAATCAATCCAAATTCCTAAAGACTTGAGGCGAAGCAGCTAGAAAGAAATTAAGTGTTTTAATACTACTATTTCCCTGTAATTCTTTCTATCATACTATTTTTATATTTGCTTTAATTTAACCAATACAACTTATGATTTGCCTTCGCCTTTTTTTCCATATACAAGAGTATCTCCCAACCCAACCAACCTCCTAAATATCCTAAAACTTTCCATGAATATTGTGAAACGATTGGTCCAGCCGTTTTCGAGATCTTATTAGCTTGTCTGTCAGGGACTTTTACGTTTATGTCTATGAAAAAAAAATTGAAAGACACGATGTTTGATTTTCATCCTTGTTAAAGGATGTTGTGAAATGTAAAAAACACAGGCCTATTAAATATTGAGTAATGTTAATACAAGCCATTTATTACTAAAATTAGTGGATTTTTTCTGCAATCATCCTTTTAGGACAACAATTGTTTAAAAATATACTAAATGCTATCAAAATTACTATAATTTTGCTCATTTGCTCTCATGTCAAGCAAAACCAACAAGCTTGACATTAAAATCACTATGGATTGAGCCGGTTGAAGCAGCCAGATTCTTGGACCTAACCAGGAATCTACCCTCAGATGACAATGGATAGTTGGAACGGGCTACTACTACTACATAATGTTGCTATCATTGTGCTTTTTACGGACAACCATATCAATATAGTTTTATTTATTTTACATTAAGTCGGCATAACTGTCTTTGACTTGATATCATATCTGACAAAATAAAAGTTGGGCAAAAAAGCATAACTAAGTATATCTTTTCTTCTTTTGTTTTTATCATGGGATAAAAACAGGAGTAGAGATAGAGAAAGAGAGAGAGAGAGAGAGAGAAATAGAGAGAGATGAAGAAAAAAAGAGGGAACAAGGATGATTATGACTATAAAAGCGCATTAGTTCATTTTAACGACATTTTAATAGATAAAGGAGTGTAAATGATTATTTAGATTGTCTAAAAAATAACAATATAAGTAATTTTATAGTATAGCCTCTGTAATGATTAGCAATTTATTTTTAAAAAAGACTATTTTATTCTCCCTGGCCTGTATTGACATTGACAGATGGAAATATGGTAAAACAGACTTGCCTTAGTTTTAGAGTACCTGCGCTTACAGAAAGAATTATTTCACTATAATTTGTTGCATTGTTTTTTGCACAAACATGATTTCTCCAGGCGGACGTACGAACATATCCTAATTAAAGAGTAGCTGCGCACACAGAAAGATTTGAGGAAGAAGCGTGAATGATTTTGCTATGATTTAATGTAATATACTTAATCAACGAGTTTCCCACCTTTCTATCTGATCAACACTTTTTGTGGCCGACAAAAAAGTCAGTTTTTGTTCTTAGAAACTTTTGCTTACGCCTCGCTTTTGTTCTCTCGTAATTCCCCACCTCCCCAATTTATCTTATTATTTCTATCATTCAATTTGACTTCTGTCTTACACGTTTTATTTATTGGATACAAAATAAAGTTCTTTTTTTATTTTTCATCATTTAAAAATGATACAATATTTTTTATGGCGTGAAAAAAGTAAGATTATTGCTCATATGTTCTTAATGCCAATATTTTTTGTATGCTAAATTCAGCCGCACACTACAGCCAGCTCCTTTTTTCATAGTTCCCAGCCGTCCGACAGCAACACTATTAGGCTATTATATCCTCATTACGGTTGCCTAATGTGTAGCAGTGACATTAGGGACCCAACTAGCTGTCCACATGAAATTTAACCATAGTGTTGGAAGATTTTTTTACGGCACATTTGTCCATGAAACATATAATCTCTTTTATTAAATTTACTCCACGGGAAACTAGGCCTAACATGTACTAAACTTTTTGCTTGAAATATTTTTCTTTTAGAATTTGGGAAAAATGTAGCTTTTCTTCAAATGTTGTGTAATCATAGACGTCCAAATTTACCCCTACCCTGGGGGTGCCGTAGGCACCCTTAACATTTTGGAGGGGGTATTTACCCCCCCCAAACAATTTTGGGGGGGTAAATACCCCCCCCAAAATAAAAAATCCCTATTAAAAAATTTGTTTGCGCGCTTCGCGCGCATTTTTAGTACTGAATATTTAATAAAATTTAAATTACCCCCCCCCAAAAATTTTACCCCGGGGGTAAATTTTTTGGGGGGTAAACTAAATTTACCCCCCCCCCCCAACAGACTTCAGGGGGGGGTAATTACCCCCCCTAATCAAATTTTACACCCGGGGTAAAAATTTTTTTTTGGGGGGGGTAAACAAAAATTTCGGCGCCTTTCGCGCGCCATTTTACCCCCCCCCCCCCCAAATACGAATTACCACCCCCCCCTTACAATTTTTCACCCCCCCCCTAAAAAAAGCTTGGACGTCTATGTGTGTAATCCTGACTTTTGATTTAGGCTTTAAATTGTTGTACCCATAGCTGTTATGTCAGGCAATTATTATTAAAGGAAAATAACAGAGTCTTACTAGAGACTTTGTAAAGATGTTTTACCACTAAAAGTAAGAGAAAGAAAAATGCATTGACCTCTTAACTCATTACTTTAAGATATTCCAGTCCGTTGCACTAAAATTTTTGCCATAGCTGAGCTCTGTTAGTTTTAAAATTCACTATAAAACTAAAAAAATATAGAGTCTAGCTTCAAATTGATATGTAACTTAATATACTTGTTTTTTTTTACATCAGATCTTGACACATCAACGTTAATTAATAATAGATTTTCTTTTACGCAAAAAAAGTATAAGGCATGAAAGAAAGAAAGATTTTTTTTTGTTGAAGAGAAATACAGTTTTAATATGTAATAAAAAAATTATTATTTCATTATATTTTATCTGATGAGTAATTGTTAATGCACGTTTTTTGTAGGTATTGTAGATAAATTGCACTAAATACTTATAAGGCAACACATCAAATTAATTTCTGTCAATAAATGAGGATGATACTCAATTTACTGTACTCTGACGTAGAGACACACGAACAGACCTAATTTATAGAGTAGCTGCTCTGCTAAAAAGCACTTAAAACTGAGGTTAATGTAAAAAATATTATTTTTCCTGTGGCCTCAAAAAACACATGTGTTTTAGATTTTTTAGGGATTCCTGTTTTAATTGGGATCAGAGAGTAACTTTTCTTAGAACAAGGTGGACAACATCCATAAAAGCGAAGCTCTGAAACGGTATGACAGACGAACGTTAACTCTTGTGAAGTGTCAAAACTGAATATACAATATATAAATAAATATGTTTTGACAAAATTATACGTAAATTTGTTGCAAAACTTCTTAAATACCGAATTCTGTTTAAGGGCATACTGACATTTTTAGGACCTAATTATAGAAATATTGTAATAGGAATCAATTCTCCAAAAATCAGATCAATCAGATGATTATATCCCATAAAAAATTGTTGTTAATAAAGTTAAAAAAATAACATGTTTAAAATGGACGTACGGACATTATGGTAATGATTATAGAGTTGCTACGCTTTCTCAATCGTACCTAACTATTACAGGAATCATCATGTAATGTTTGAAGTCGATAGGACAATTCTAATATGCCTAAATTAACAAAAAAAGCTATCCGTTACGGACGGACGTAAGGACGGACCGATCCTAATTATAGAAAAGCTTTTAAAAAATATGACAACCAGGGGCGTCCAAGCTTTTTATTTTGGGGGGGGTAAAATTTTTTTAAGGGGGGGGAATTTCGGTTTTGGGGGGGGTAAAATGGCGGGCGAAGCGCGCGGCAAATTTTTTTTACCCCCCCCAAAATTTTTACCCCGGGGGTAAAATTTGCTTGGGGGGAGTAATTACCCCCCCTGAAATCTGTTGGCAGGGATAAAATTTGTTTACCCCCCCCAAAATTTACTCCCGGGGTAAAATTTTTGGGGGGGTAAGTTAAATTTTATCAAAAATTTAGTATTAAAAATGCGTGCGAAGCGCGCAAAAATTTTTTTTGTTAGAGATTTTCTATTTTGGGGGGTTAAATACCCCCCCAAAATTGTTTGGGGGGGGGGGGGTAAATACCCCCTCCTAAATGGTTGGGGGTGCCTACGGCACCCCAAGGGTAGGGGTAAATTTTAAATGGGGGGGGGGGGTAATCGCCCCATTACCCCCCCCCCTTGGACGCCTATGATGACAACATCCACTAAAGCGGAGGACAATAAATCTGATAGTGGGTTAAACAAACATACCGCGCCAATCTAATAATCCGGGAAGGGGTATGTCATGATTTTTTAATTGGTGCACTATGTATTTGTATGTGCCTCTGTGTTTTCATACCATCTCAAAACGTGTATTCTATTTATAAACAAATATTCGTCAAATTCATATTCTAATTGATATTGTGTTACAATACATTCTACTCATTATCACTCTAATAATATATATCACTACAGTCTATTCTATTCATAATTACTCTTTGCATGATATTCTAAGTGTACATTCATTTAAATTGGATTATTAGATCACCAAAACCTTACAACGTCTTTTTCTCCTTTTCATTACTTTCATGATTTTACACTTTTCCTAATTTATTTGCTATTGTAAATATATGCAAATACGAAACACAATGCATTGCATATTTGAAGTTTTACGTAAGTGAATGCACACCAGCAGGGCCTGGGTGTATTCATGTCATGGCTGTATGACTTTAAATCTCATCAGTAAACAAGAGAATCACAATTTTTATATTCCCTTACTTTAAAACTAGTTTTTAAATACATTATTGCCTGCTTTTTTTGAGTAGTAATTTTAATTTGCAAAGGAGGATAGAGGAAGAGACCTCTTGTAAAGGTTCCATCCAAATATAATGACCTAATAGCAAATTTATAAGCCCATCAATCCAAAAAAAATCCAAGTAGCTTGGGTATTTGTAAAATTATATTACAATTTATTGACTTTTTAGATTATTGTAAATTATAATACTAGGTATAGTTATTTCTCGCATCTTATTATAAACGGCTTTCCGCGGATATAGAAAGTACAATTATGAGATTAAAACTAGTTTTTTTAGCCTCGAGGTGCCGAAGGCACCGGCTAAAAAAACTGGTTTTAATCTTATGATTGTACATTTCTATATTCGTAGAAAGCTGGATATAATACGATGCTAGACATAGTTTTTTCGTATGGATGAGAACCGGTTCCTATCCACCGGATTCGAATGAATACGAGAAAAGATATTCTCGTATTCATTCGAACCCGATTAATATCCGGTGGATTAGAACCGGTTTTGATTAATACGAAAAAACTATGTCTAGCATCAAATTATATATACAGTTTTCTACGAATATAAAAATGTACAATCATAAGATTAAAATCAGTTTTTTAGCCCGTGCCTTCGGCATCTCGGGGCTAAAAAAATTAGTTTCGATCTTATAATTGTACATTTTATATCGCGGAAAGCTGTTTATAAAACGATGCGAGAAATAACTATTAATTATCTAAAACTCTAAAAGCATCGCTTCTAAAAATATATTTAAAAACTAAGCATCGAATTTTGGGTGCTTGTGTTTATTTGTGAGTTTCTCATATCAAGATTTATGTCAAATGTTAAATAGGTATTTTTTCCGTGTATTTTTTATTTTCCCAGGTTTTTTTTATAGTAGCAAAACTACTCAATAACTAATGCTAATTGTCCGTCTGCCGCTAGAAAAATAAATGTGAATTTCTTGGTTATGTTTTCTAAATCTTGACATAGCTATGGCCAAATACATGATCGAACATGTAAAAAACTTATTGATTTTATAATTATAACCACTTCAAAAAACGCTACTGTTATATTTTTATCATAACTTTTGATTGTTGTTAATTGTGCTAATTATAAAGAGAGGGGTAGGTTTCTGGTAGAATCCGTAAAGGTGTGTGTTTTAAGGCTTAAGAATAGTAGTAGAACGATAATATTCACTAAATATGTGTATTTCTTATTGAAAAGAACTATAAACAAAAATTTAAAAAAAAAGTTAACATAAATTTTTATCGTTCTACTACTGTTTTTAACTTATAACACATAACCTTTACGGATTCTACCAGAAACCTACCCCTCTCTTATTCTTATCTATTTTGCTTATTCACTACTCAGATTTAAAGAACCTAGATATTTACTTTATACTCGCGTAGAAGCAAAGCTCATCAAATTTGACTGACGGACAAACGAATATTAACAAATTCTATGCCTAAACGATCAGAGTTGTCTGTAGAAAAGTGTTGGTTTTAAAAACCAGATAAATTAAAATTTATTTTTTAGAATTGCTATGAAACCGATTAAAATCCGCTGGATTAGAACTGGTTCTTAGCCATACTTAAAAATAAGTAATAAATAAGTATATAATAGTTTTACAGACAATTTGCCACGAATATTTAAATAAAAAGCATTAAATTAAAACCAGTTTGTTAGCCCGGGACTTCGGCCCCAAGGGATTACCAAAACTGGTTTTAATCTTATGATTTTTATTCTAATATTTTTTTTGCAAAATTGTCTATAACATCTACGTACGATCTAACGTATACATTGAATTCTTATTATATCCTGAAATCCCATTCCTTCTATGGATATTCTTTATCCTTGTTTAAAATAGAGTAATTGAAAATTGTAATCACGATAATAATTCTACCTAATGATTTAGTATCATGACATAGAACAACAAGATGAGGTTTTTTTATTTTAGTCTGAGGAGTAAACCATGTAATTAGAGGGAGAATCAATACGAACCATCATCATTTTTTGTCAATTTTAACCCTTTGCTACATAACAAAACTAAAATCAAATTAAATATTTTAAAGCTCATAAAGAAAAATACAAAAAAGACGTAGAATCTTTAAATCTGCCAAAAGAATTGACCCAGAATGTCTTGGATGGTTATAAGTTATAACCTTACCTGCTCTCCCCTTGAGGCTAGTGGCAAAGCAAAGGTCAAGAGAAGGTTTATAACTATTTTGGGGGAGGGTTCTCCACCCTTCCTAGAAAAATAACCTCTAGAAAAAAAGTTACCATACCCACAAGTTTTTTTACTTTTTCTTTTTAAACTTATATAAAAAATCGTCCATAAAGTGCTAAATGGTATAAGGGTGTGGCAATGTGTAACCATAGACTAAATAAAATATAAAATACAATATCGTCCATAAAGGGCTATTTGGTATAAGGGTGTGGCAATGTGTAACCACAGACTTGAAATGCATCACAGGAACCTATAATTGATCATACTGTGTAAGAAATTAGAGCAAAACCTATCATACAATAGAGTTAATTTAGATTAGCACATCAGCGTGACTTGCACTAAAAGATTGGCCAAATGGCAGACAAAAAAAACAAGCCTGTGGGGACGGCTAACAATTTTACTTCGAATGCTAAATATTGAAAAGTAAAGTCTTATATAATGGAGCACCCTTTTTGTATTTGGATATGTTCGAACGTAAGTCAGTGTAAGAATTTACTGTTCTTATTTGACCAAAGATGCTATATCTTGTAATTTATTCGCTACATATTAACTTTATGCCCTTGGACATTGGACTGTTTATTACACTAGTCCCCAGATTTTTATAGTTACTTTCTTATTGGTTGGCTTAACAACTTTGGGGATTTTTTTTGGCTTTTTCATTAAGTTGAGCGTCCAAACGTTTCAATAACTAATTGTAATCTGAAGAAGGGGTAATTTTGTGTATCATCATTTATCGGCCATTGTATTCTCCCTTTAGATCCCTGCCTTGTTTGACTTTGGTCACGCGCTATTATTAATTATCATTATTTTAAATCGATTTCTGAGCAGTCTAAATTATTTCTATGATTTTTTTTATTAGGATGTAATGATTTTATTTTGTGGTCTTCATTAACAAATCTAAGGATATCAACTCCCTTTGGTCAAAGCCAGGGAGGGAGGGGACATAGGGCTGTTTAGCATACTAGTCCCCAAAGTTTTATATTAATATTTTCTTATTCGTTGCCTCTAAAACTTTGGGGACTTTATTGAATTGGGGATGTTAATCAATTTATCGGCCATTGTCTTGTTTCTGGGTAAAAGCAATATATTGAACTTAAATTTTATTTGCGTTAAGTTTGAGTATCTTTAGTCATATTTTTAGCGTTGCTACTCTTAAATTAAGATATGTGTCATCCCGACATCCAACTTGCTGTTCGTCAGTAACAGATCATAAAGAAAATATGCTGTAAAATTAATTTTTGTTATTTTTAAATGAAAATAGCATTAGAGTAAAACACTAGAGGGAGAAAGGGTTAAATAACTGTATCTCCCCATCGCAATCACCTTGTGCAACCTTTCTATTGGGTCATTGAAAATCAACCAATGGTGTCGCTTACATTAACACATGCAAGTAGCAGAAAATAATTTAGAAGCAGACGAAAGAGGTCTTTGAAATAGGAAGGGAGGTAGTTGTCTGTATATACAATACATCTATACTATAGATCTATTGAAATAGCTATAAATGATATGCTTTGCTACCTACAATTTTAGTTGTCCCTATTTATTCAACTTTATTATAAAAACTTTGTACTAATTTTATATTATATAATTTTGTCCTAAATCTTAGGACTAGATAAACTAAAAAATGATTGATTAGGTTTATTTATTGAACCATGTCGACTCCTGTCTTGCTGTGCCAGCAATTTCACAGAAACATCCAGCTTAAATTTTTCGCCAAAATCAATATAATAGAGTTTTAATGTGTATTAAATTGTTATAATATCCAATCTTCATTAAACGCAAAAAGCTAAAAATACAGTTATAATAGTGGCGATATTATTTTTTAAGCAAAAATTCGAAAACGTAATATACATTTTATTTTAGGATTTTATCAGGAGAAATGATTTGCTCTCATGGTGTTATGGGGAAATTATAGAACACCCTACTACTGCTTTCGTTGTCATACATAGAAGGTGGCAATAATGTTATATAAAGTTGTTCTGATTTTTCATTAGTACAGATTCTTAATTATTTACTTTGTAATTAGTGGTAATGTTCTTTTTATTATGATAATTTAACATTTTTAGGTTCAAATCTTTTTTTATGTTTAGGATACATTTGTGATTTACCCAATTAACCGATTTAAATCACTATATGGTATAGGCCTTTTATGCATTGATAGGACAATGGCCAATAAATGTACTTCCCCAATGATGATACACAAAATTACCCTTACTGTTGATTACTATTAATGGACACTCAACTTAAAGAAACAACCAATCAAAATTTAATAAAAGTTCCCAAAGCTCCTAAGCCAACGAAAAAGAAAATGTTATTATAAATCGTTGGGGACTAGTGTAATAAACAGTCCAATGTCCCTTCCATCCCTGTATTTTATGTGTATTATTAGCACTTGACCCAACCAACAGATAAGCACAACAACAAGAGTAGATTTGCTCTTGAAATCCTAATAGTTAAGTAAAAGGATGTTTGTTTGTTGTTCTGTTTGTGCCGAAGGATTTCGCTAACCGCTGAACTGATATGGTTTTCCTTTACAGGGTAGCTTATCATACGTCCTGGAAAGGTTTATAACAATTTTGGGGGAGAGTACTACCACCCTCCCCAGAGAAATCGACAAAAATATATAAAAAAAACGCCGCCCTGCGGGCATTTTTGTAATTAACTAAAAAATAACTAACACCATCTAGCGGATAAAAAATATCTATGGTAAATAGCTGATTTTAAAATATACAATTTTACGTTTCCCCAGAGGCCTCTAGGGGCGTAGCTGCTTGTCATAAATAAACTAAAAGAATTGATTTTTAAAAAATTTATTAAATAATTTTATCAATTTATAAATTGTATTAATGAAACGAAATAAGTCAAAGTAATATTAAATTGAAAGAATGGAGTGGAAAGATCGTAAGAAAAGATATGAGAGTGATACCAAGGCTAGAGATAGAGCTCGACAGCCGCAGCTGTATTCTGCAGCCTTACCAATTGTTGAAATCAACAGCTGAAGTCATCCAGTCGAATCTTTTTATAATGCATATAAAAATGATTTCAAACTAGCCAAACAAAGGTGAATAAAAATGTATACTGGCCTGCCATTGGTAGTTTAGTCTGTGTATTGGCCTATCATTGAACATTTGTATTGTATAACACTATAAAGAGCTTCCATTCATTCATAAACAAATCTAAGCTGCAAGTCATTTTTATTTACACTTTTATTACAACCAGAATCGAAAACTTTGCGGATTAATGTCAAATTGCAGCCGTCTTTTTTTTTCACAAAAAGTAAAAGTAGCCGATTGCATTTAAAATGGGCGGCTGCCAAACCCTGAATAGAGATATCAATATAGATAGAGATTTTACATTTATTGTTGAATTTACTTATTTCCTGTCATCTTTCCTTTACGAATATTCAATAAAAAAAACAAACGTTAGAATTGTCAAATCGGGAATTTTTGCTTTTAAATATTATTTATATGATTGATTGGATTTTTAGCTGTTGCATTACTCGTCACATACAAACATTTATAATTTAGATTTATCATGGCATTGACATTATAAATTAACATCCAGCAGACAACCAATAATTTAATATTTCTCTAAGAATGATGATAAGTTTGGTCTATTTATTAATAATTTTAATATCTTTAGCATAATGTGGTTTTAATTATTAAACCAAAATTTTGTGTTGTTGAAGTCCTTTGAATAGTCCAATGTTTTTACCATAACCATAACTTGAACTACTACAAAGTATATACTATGTATAGAGAGAGCAAAGGACAGTGATCTGTAATAAATCTATTACGTGTCGTGGTAGGATGGGACATTTAATATTAAAAACAAAACAAAAAAGAATCCTTTTTGTTTAATGTTATAGAAAGAGAAACTTTTTACGTGGTAACAGGATTAGAGTAAAACACTAGAGGGAGAAAGGGTTAAATAATTGTATCTCCCCATCGCAACCGCCTTGTGCAACCTTTCTATTTGGTCATTGAAAATTAACCAATTGTGTAGCTTATATTAACACAGCCAAGTAGCAGAAAATAATTTAGAAGCAGACAAAAGATGTCTTTAAAAAAGGAAGAAAGGTAGTTATCTGTATATACATTATACATATACATCTATACTATAGATCTGTTGTAACAGGTTCGAATCATGCCAGAAGTTCTACTTTTGTTATATGACCTATAATTCTCTTGACACTCAAAGGGGAATATATTGTATATAAACAGGTTTAGAAAATGACCTACACCGTACGAACAGATATTTATGTATTGATGTTTAAAGATAGACTTAACTTTACATATTTCTGGGACTCTACTACATATTTTATATTTTTTTATTTCATTTGTCTCTCCCCTGTGTGTGTGGGCGTGTGTGTGTGTTGGAGTTACTCTCTGTAATTTCCACTGGACATAATCACAGAGATGAAGAGACACATCCCCCGCCTTAATCTACACCTCTCTCTTCCTCCTACACCTGCTCCCCTACCATAATCTACACCTCCTCCTTCCTCCTTCTTGTGCTCCTGACCACCTCTGCTACCACGCCCTTCCTCAAACTTCTCTCCTATGAGTAAGTATCATACAAGAATTTATGGACAATTAAATAGACAAAAAAAATTTTTTTTTTCATTAAGACATCTTTGGTTGTTTTATTAACCCTTTTTTATAATCTTCAATAGCACCCAGGGATAAGACAATGGACAATAAATAAATGCAAACCCCTATTCTGATAAACATAATTACCCCTGGTGTAGATTAAAATTATTGGTGGATTAGTTTGGACACTGTTAATTTATATAGACCAATATAAGAAATCAAGAAACCTGGACCCCAAATTTTTTACCCCATAGAAAAAGAGAACGTCTTTATAAACTTTTGTTGTTAGTATAATTACATACCTCTATATTCCTGAACTATGACTACCACGAACCATCTCTGAACTATCTATCTATCTATCAATGTGTATCATCCTATCTATCTATCTTACTAAGTATATGTATTGTATAACTGCGTGCTCGACACGCTTCTGCAGTTCTAGGGCTTTTTTGTTTGTTTCATGTCCAGCAAGGCTACTATGCAAGTTAATTATTTTTATATCCTTCGGCTTCATCCTATACTTCAGTAATTGGATGAGTTTTTTTAACCGTTGGGATTTATGTAGCTGTGTTTTGAAAGGCATTATGTATTGGCCTGTACAAGCTTTAGGCTATTTTAAGAGAGTGAAAAAAGTTGTAGTTATCATCTAACTAGCTTCATCCATTTTTATTTTCAGAGAATCTTTGTTCCAGTTTGGTACTGTTTGTTTTAGGGAAGGTGATGTTAATTTTTCCTCTGTCCAATCTTATATACATAAGTATATTTATCTAAACTACCCAAGGCAGAATCTCTATCTATGTGAAGATTAATCCATCTTCAACGTCCAATCGCTGGGTTTTAGTATATATTGTAATAATATTTCATATCTTATATAATTTTCTAAATTTTGGATTATATCATCCTTGTTTGTAAAAAATTTGACGACAGATTTTTTCCAGTTTGAGAGCAGATGCCCTGATTTTCTACATCACTATCCATCTACCCATCTAATTATCTATCTATCTATCTATGGATAATGATGGTGCACAGATTTTCTGGCAACGCGCGCGCAGTTATTCTCTTTAATCTTTTTATCTGAATAAAAACATGATTATCGATAAATCCCATTAGGATATAACATTGATATCAAGTAGCTAAAGAACTAATATCAATAGGAGAATGGGATATGAAAAGACTTTTGTAAACTTGTATTTAATCTATGAATATTTTCTTTGTTTTGATAAAGAATATTGGAGGGATAGATTACTTGAAGCGAATCCTTATCTTTAATAGAGGTTGATATATTCCCCACGACAAATATAAAGCTTCTTCGAAAACTCTCTGGAGTATTTGATAAGCCGTTATAGAGATCTTATTGACCACAGACACATACAGCACATTAGTAAATATAAAATGATATATATCGTTATCAGCATCTTATGAAAATTAACATAAATTCAACTTTTCCACATCACTGAACCAAAATGCCATAACAAGTATATAAAATAAAATTTAAAAACGTCTTTATAAAAAACTAGCGGCTACGCTCCTCGAGGCTTCTAGTGTCACTTTAAACGTCTTTTTTTCATTTCAAATATATCTATGTTGCGTTCAAGTTTAAACGTAAAATAGAGATTTTTTGTGATTTCTCTTGGGAGGGTAGTACCCTCCCCTAAAATAGTTATAAACCTTCCCGGGACCTATGAGAAGCTACTCTGTTAAGGAGAACCCGATCAGTTCAGCGGCTAGCGAGATCTTTCGGTACAAAGAGACAAACAAACATCCTTTTACTTTATTATAATTATAATTAAACTACTAAAAACTACTCCTACAATTCTTATTTTAATGCCATAGGTTTGTGAAATGTATACTTGCTTTATTCTATAACAGAATTACCTCTCAAGTAGATAATGCTCAACGCATGAACCCCACTCTATATTGTCATCTGTTATATAGATTTGTATAGATCATTTAGAGAAGTATAAACATATATTTTACGTGTACTAAATGGTTTAGACTTAATTAGCATTATGTTTATTGTATTTTAGAAGTACTTATAACTAACAAGGATGGCAACATCCATGTAGCGAAGACTAAAAATGGACAGACCGACAATTGAGATGCAGATGTTCAGTGATCAAAATGAAAGAAAAAAACGAAATTTTTTAATTTCAATATATAATTATAAGTGTCTTTTGTAGTAAGACCGGACCAAGTAAGTTAAAAGTTATTGATATTCTTTGGTTAGAAACAAGGATGACAACATCCATAAGTAGCGAAGCCCAAAAAAATTTTGATGGGAAAACGTAGAAGTAGATTTTAAGTATATTTATTAAAATCAAGAATAGATTTATTGGAGAAAATAAACACGAAACCTTGTTTTATTTTGCATGATGAAGACGGTTAAAGTAAATTACATACTAGATATACATAACAATAGGAAAAAATATTTTGAAACTGTTAATGCAAAAAAGTTTTAAAATTGGTCCAAAAATATTAAAGATATGGGGAAATATGTCAAACATATAAAAATAGCCAAAAACCTGCTAAAAGGCAGTTTGGCCTCCATTGTTTCTTTTCTTAAAACGCCAGAAATTTAATTTTTATATCTTTAACTGAAATTTTTTTGAAAATTGGACCATAAACACCAAAGATATGGGTAAAAATGTAAAAATAGCCAAAAACCTGCAAAAAGGCAGTCTGACTGTCATTGTTTTTTTTTTCAAACAACAGGAAATTTAATTTTGATATCTTTAACTGAAAAAATTCGAAAATCGGACCATAAACACCAAAGATATGGGGAAAAATGTGAAAAATATAAAAATAGCCAAAAACCTGCAAAAAGGCAGTCTGACTGTCATTGTTGTTTTCTTCAAATGACGGGAAATTTAATTTTAATATCTTTAACTGAAAAAATTTCGAAAATCGGACTATAAACACCAAAGATATGGGAAAATTTGGAAAATATAAAAAATAGCCTAAAACCTGCTAAAAAGCAGTCCGACCGCCATTGATGTTTTATAGTTAATTGTGCTCCTTAATGATTGGAATGTTGTCAAAAAATTTCAGCTCCCTATCTTTTATAGGAGCCGAGAAAATCACGTTTCCCCCAATTCATTCAATTACGGACGGACGGACGGACGGACATTGTGAATTATAGAGTAGCTTCGCTACTAAAAACAGACGGACAGGTGGAAAGACGGACACTAAAAATATAAAACAAAAAAATTATTCAACATAATTAACATACCATTTAATATAAACTGATAAGATGGATAAAAAAGTAAAGTAAACAATGATAAAGATATGTGTGTACGTGCTAGTTTGTAAAAAATATAAGTCGGTCGGCCTTACAAAAACTAGTTATAGAGTAGCAGCACTACTAAAATGTATTGATAGGATATAAAAATTGCTAATTTGACCTAATTAGTTCAATATCCCAAATAAAACTAAAAGGAAACAAGATTAGCATAGATTTAGTAATATGATAACTGTATACATAGAATTGTGTATTCACTACCGCATTTGTTTAACGTCATCAAATCGAAGATAATTAAAGTCCCTCCACAGATTATGACGTGATAAGATAGAATAGCCAATGAGAGGCCAGTATGCACTGTAATTGATTAATGGTAAAATTTATGCTGGCCTTTCATTGGTTATTCTATCGTATGGCGTCATAATCTGTGGAGGGACTTTAATCATCTTCCATCAAATCATCAGGTTTCCGCGGATATTGAAATTAAAAATTGTAAGATTAAAACCAAGTTTTGTTTTTTAAAGTTTAGCCGATGGAGCTAACTTTTGTTAGCTCTGTGCCCAAAAAATGGTATTAATTATGTTTTTCATTTTAATTTTCATGGAAAAATTGTTTGTAATACGATACTATACAAGTTTTTTGGGATGGCTGAGAACCGGCTCTAATCCATCGGATATTAATCGGTTTCGAAGCCATACTGTAATATGTATTTTACACTATGTATTTTTGTGAATATTAATATAATGCAAATTTGATACTATGCGAAAGTGAAAGGTTACCAAAATTAGGCAGTGGACGACAGTATTATAATTAATTGTATACCATAGCATGTGACATCTACAAACTTATGACCAATACTTAAAACTCATTTTGGTTATTTGGTATTTTGAATTTAGCTGTAAGAGTAACTCAAACTAAATAGAAAGGAAGCGCTTTATAGTCGCAGACAATTCTACCAAAAGCATTTCAAAAGCAGATTTCTTGTCAGTTTATGATAATCTGCAAAGCCACAGTTTACTTATACACAGCTGCCTTAAATTCATACATTTAATCTAGAGCCGCCAAAACGCTAAAAAGCTTTAATCTACAGTAGCAGTTGATTCGCCTTTAAAATGGACTTCTTCCTTGCTTTGCAAAAAAGACTAGTTTTGGTCAAATTTTTAATAGTATTTTTATAAGATTAAATACATTTTCTATTTAATTTAAAATAGCAAGAAATATAAATGATACATGCAGTTAAAACTAATTTACAAATTGAAATATAGACATTTTCAAACGTTTTAAGTATTGAGCTTTTTAAGGGCGTTTATCTTTATATCTTTATTATGTCCAGCATAGAAATGGAAATTAGTGTGTGATCACTTCCGCATTGTTTGTTCTACACTCTGAAATCATCATAGCTGCATATTATTACAACAAAACTAATACTCCTTTCCCCTTTGTTTAATATTGTCATTAAACAACAATGGGTATATTATTATTTGGATCTTACATCAGATCTTCATGGTTCATAATAAAGTGAAACACGCAGCGGGCTAAAATAACGATTTCCCCCTCCCAACTCCCTATACCCCATCCTCCCTCCCCTCATTATATACATATATACAATTAAAATATACATCCATTTAAACAATACTCTTTTTTTGCTTTTTTTTGCAAATTTGACACGCTATTCGGATCTGATTGAACACCATGAAAATTTCATAACATGCTTCATTTCCTTTTTGACCAGCACAGATAAAAAAAAGCAAGTTGAAAAAAACGCTGCCTAAATTAAAAGCATTGAACTCACTTTAGCGTAGCATAGCTGCTCTATAATTCATTTCTGACTTATATACTGTAAGGTAAGAATAATCCTTCGCAATAAATATTTAAAAGCTTTAACTTCACATTAAAAAAAAAAAAATAAGTAAATGTAAAGAAATGAGTTGTCCCTTTAAGCTAGAATACAGCCGTTCATAGTCAATATTAAAGGAGTCCTTCATATAAGAATCACCCCTAGACTCTAGTGGCCAAATGAGAAGTGTCGGATAATAGCCTAAAACCATTCCCATGGCATTTATACAGATTCCCGGCCAGAAAAGCACAACCTCTTCAGACATGCTATTTCCGAGATGCATAGCTACAGACAAAAACATACTTTACTACTTTATATTATAGGATATATACACTATTTACGTATGCAATAAGCATTGTAATATTTTGAAAGTTATACCATAAAGAACTTTCCGCATGACTCTTCAAGATGATTTTCGGGCATCAAATTGTAAACCTTGTCGTGTCAGTTTATGTAACCTTAATTACTCAATTAATTACTCAATCAATTAAAATTACAACCGGAATAATATATAACAAGGATGACAACATCCATAAAAGCGAAGCTCTGAAATGGTAAGACAAACGAACTTTAAAACTTGTAGAGTGTCAAAACTGTATAATAAGAATTTAAATGTATAAAATTGGAAACAAATATGTAAGTTAATTTGTCGAAAAATTACTTAAATACAGGATAATGTTTAAGGATATACTTCATTTTTTGACTTGATTATAGAGATTGTTCGCTTAAAAAATTTTACTTTGTTATCCAAGGAATCAGTATTTCAAAAAACAGATCAATCGGATAATTATATCACAAAAATATTTGTTGTTAAAAAGTTAAAAATCAACATGTTTAAAATGAGCGTACGGACATTCTGGTAACGATTATAAAGTTGCACCACTTTCTAAATCATACCTAATTACTATAGGAATCACCAGTTGTTTGAAAGTTTGAAATCGATAAGACAATTCTAACATGTTCTAGCACCACTTTCTAAATCATACCTAATTACTATAGGAATCACCAGTTGTTTGAAAGTTTGAAATCGATAAGACAATTCTAACATGTTCTAGCACCACTTTCTAAATCATACCTAATTACTATAGGAATCACCAGTTGTTTGAAAGTTTGAAATCGATAAGACAATTCTAACATGTTCTAGGAAAAAAAGCTAACCGTTACGGACGGTCGGACCCTAATAGTAGAAAAGCTTCGCTTTTAATATCTAATTAGCACGCTTCATTAGGCCATATTAATAAGCTTAAACAAAAGGGTGAGAAATATGGATCATTTTATGATTTGATTTTAATTATTAATTGCTTTAGTTTCAGGATGATTTATAAGTTGTTTATTAAATAATTATATATGCTCATTGAATAAATTTAATTGTTTATTAGAAGGATAGGTAATTAGTGTGTCGCCCATAAGCTCTGAGAGAGGAAGGATATTTTTTAAAAAATAAGTTATATGAAATAGGATAAAGTGTCTCAAAAATAAGCCATGTGACGCCATAAACATGAGGGAAAATCCATTTTTTATGGGTTGTCTTTCCCACTTCTCTTCTCATCTCCCTACTTTTTATGACGTCACGTGGCTGATTTTTGAGACACTTTGTCCATTTACAGTTATAGAGTAGCGTCGCTACCAAAAAAAACTAGATAAGATATCTGAATTAGCTCTCGAACCTATTATTAGCATTGGACCATCAGAGAAATGGAGAAGCATGTGCAAAAAATATTATATACTGGGGGGAGGTGTTGGTTGTGTTTCTTTAGAGGATTTAAAATAGATCTAAGGCATCTACTATGTCTATTATTGGCGGTGGGAGGGGGTGACCCTTTCTATGTACGTGCCTGTGTTCTATATTTGGGGCTTAATGAGAGTTTTAAATGATCAAACTTGAACTGTCCCCTCACTTCATGGATATAACATTAATGTATTTTTGTTTAAACAACAGTCATACGTTACCAAATTAAAATTAATTTAAATCCCAAATTACCTGTCTGTGTGTGTGTGTGTGTTTGTGTGTGTGTGTATGTGTGTGTGTGTGCGTGGAGTCATCAGTCACAAATATTGAAGATTCTTATCTTTATTCTGTTAGACAAACAACAATGCCAATTTTACTTTCCTCCTAATTTTCACCATCGATTTATATTTTCATTTGGAGACATTGACAACTTACTAAAAAGCGAAGCTTAATAAATCAGAGTTAGACAAACGACCATTCAATAAAACATCACTTACTTTGAACATCCTGTAATATAAAGTGGTAACGTTTTATTTCTCTGTAGCTTAAGATTTCCATTACTACTGAAACGATTGAGTTCTCAATTTTACAGAAGCTTCACATAGGTCATTGGATGGTTCTATAGGCTATTTTGTTAAGATTTTTAGGTTACTGGGTGGTTTTAGGCCATTTTCTGCTCTTCGCTATCACATGAGTTACAGATACGTGAGATGCTAGGGGCGCAGCCGCTAATAATTAAAAAGAAGCATATTTTTTTAATCCTTGAATTTATACCCATTTGTAATTGAAATGCGCATGCAATACTAATTTATAATAGACTAGCGGCTTCGCCCCTAGCCTCTAGGGGCTTTGCCCCAAGAGGTTTAACTAAACCTATTTTTCGTATTTTAGATTTAAAAGAAAAATTTTAAAACAAAAATTGGGGGGGGGGGGATTTTTTTTTTTTTGGGGGGGGGTTGGTAGTCGACCCCACTATTTTAATTTTAGTTTTAAAAAGAAAAAGAAATTTTTTTTTTGGGGGTGGGGTATTTTTATTTTTTGGGGGGTTACGTTGGGGGTGTCCCACCCCCCAAGAAAATAGTTATAAACCTTCCCGGGACCTATGAGAAGCTAACCTGTAAAGGAGAACCCGATCGGTTCAGCGGTTAGCGAGATCCTTCGTTACAAACAAACAGACAGACATCGCTCTACTTTGTATTATAGATTAGGGCATCTTATTTGGAACGAATATAACCTATCACAACAATCGTAATACAACAAAGCAAATCATAGAGAATCTACTCTACATCTGTTACTGAACACTGGGCTCTGTAATCAAGTTTTTTTTATCAGATCTATTTTTGTGAACTCTCATTGTTTCCTCTTCCTAAAAAATAAATATCAATCAGAGAGGGTGGGGGGGGACAATGGGCTGTTTATTACACTAGTCCCCAAAGCTTTCTTATTCGTTGGCTTAACAACTTATGTGACTTTCATTGATTGGTAAGTTTATTAAGTGTACAAACGTTTCAACCACTAAATGTAATCTAACGAAGGGGTAATCTTGTGTATCATTATCAAAGATGTAAATGAATTTATCGGCCATTGTCTTGTCCCTTTAGGCCCCTAAATATTGATAGTCTAAAATTAAAGATTTTTTATATTTAGGAGTTATCTGTCCATCTTTGGAGAACGGATAGCTCTGGTTTGAGCCTTCCTATCTGTATTAAACCTTGTATGAGGATTACTGCGAAAATATGGTTAGGGTAGACATTCTACAATTCCTATCAGACGGTTAGTACTTACATTATAACCATGTTTACTTGGATTTAAGTATATGGGTTTTTAGAGTTAATAATTTACCTGCACGTTGGATATTTGGAATGATGCTTACTATAACGATATGACACTATTTCAACAGAATATCATCATTTTTAGCACATCTACATGAAGTACAGCATTTGAACAAAGAATTTTAATTCCGACTTTGGAAAAATTTTCTGTTTAAACATTACTTATATCCCATTAAAAGTTAATGCTTGATTACTTGAGCTTCGTTTTTATGGATGTTGTCATCCTTGTTTTATGATATATCATTATACGCATAATATATGTATAATTAGGTCAGTTTAAACAAACAAAGAAATATTATCCAAATCAAAGATATTATACAAAATCTATTCTGTTAAAGTAAAGCTTTCTTTATATCTGGTGTGTCATTCGTCTATGACGGATAGCTAAAGTCGTTGAATAAAGCACAATGTTAAAATCGTACCAACGATTTCAATCCCTGAACATCTTTGAAAACAAAAAAAAATTATCTACTTAATTACCCTTATTGAAAACATGGAAAATTACTGACTTCTTTGATGCCAAACCCTTTTATAAAAGTAACAGGATATGTGTTTGTTTATTTGTCTGCAGCGTAGGCCTTCGCTGACCACTAGACCGATATATTCTCACTTACATTGGAAATTCTTATATCTTCAGGGAAGGTTTATAACTTTTTTTTGGGAGGACTTCACCACCTACCCGACTTTTCAAATTAGAATTGAATGAAAGTGAAGATACCGCTCTTTCTCAAATTGCCCCTAGAGGCCACAAGTAAGCTGGTGAATTGAAAGAATTGGGAATTAGGATAAAATATATATTAGTCAAAATAATCACTTTATTACAAGTGCATCAACAAATGCAGCAATGGTCCATCAAAGAATAACCGATAAAATTAGAAAAAAATAAACCTACACTTAGTCTATTTTTTTTTCCATGATGATTATTCAATATTTAGTCCAAAGAAATAATTTAGTGAAATTATATTGTGTTACATTGGGTGAAATATTATTATACTTTCTTTAACGGACCAACGAACCAAGTGAGTCATAGAGAAGGGTGTCAATTTATTCATCAAGTTTTAGCTCATAATCTCTCGATCGGTCCTTCCAATCTAAAGGCACTTTTAAGCTAGACCCGCCTACCTTAGACTTCAGAGCCATTCTTTTTCCCAAGGTTACAGAAACTTTTTGCCGACTTCCCTTACCTACATTATTCTATTAGTCAGAGGTTCTTAATCTTGGAGACCTACTGCGGATGTAATCTCTAATAGCATAGGAAATCCTCATGTTTTTAGCCTTGCTGTCGGACGGACCAACCAATTCAATTATTTGCATTGATAAAGAATACCTTCACAAAAAATCAAGTGCATAACTTTCAAAGCAGTCTAAAGAATCTACATTCTTAAATAGCGTTATAGATGGATTGAGGGAAGACTGACAAACAGACAAATTAAGTTTTCAAGAAGCATTGCTACTAAAAATTAAAAGCAAACAATACATATTTTTCCTAATTAAAGCATCCAAGTGATGTCGTGACCAGGGCTGACAGAAGAAATCAATAAACAGTTTATTTTCATATTTTGTTGTTGGCCCCTACTCAACAGTAATTACTCATGGGAAACTAAAAAATGACATAATAAATAGCGCAGCTACTATGTATATAGTTAGGTTCTGTACGGCCTTTAATGGCGGTTGGTGTTCAAGCATATTTAGGTGTGAATGTTTCAAGGAAATATTTTCCAGTATCGCTTCGAAACAGGTTAATATCCGTTGGATTGAAACTTGTTCGGCATCTTTGGGCCAAAAAACTGCTTATCTTCTAATTGTACATTTTTTAAACCGCGGAAAGCTGTTTATAATACGATGCGATAAATAACTGTTCCGGTATAAGAACCGGTTCTATGTCATACTGAAAAATCAGTTTTGTTAGCCCGGGCCTTCGGCACCCCGGGGCTAACAAAACTTGTTTTAATCTTATAATATGAAACCCTTTTAATTTAATGTCCGCGGAAAGCTGTCTATAATATGTGATAAATAACTATTCCTTTTACAAATAAATAAATGTTGTCATATTTGCAGCTTTGCTTTTAATGATGTCATCCTTGTTAATTTTTTTTATCTAATTATTAGTTTAGACTATAATGGCATGTTTTTTGTGCAATTAATTAACATGAAATATATTTTGGTATCTCTATTTAATGCATAATTTATACTGCTGCTATGTTGGGCTCTTTAGTCAAATAATAATAGTGGACGGATGTTTTTTTTTTTTTTTGACATTTAAATATTTATTCCAAATACGAAATAATATACAAACAGTTAAATAATAATAATATTAGATAAATAAGATTAAGACATAAATCAATCCATATAGAACGAATAAAAGAAACAATGTGTATGTTAGGCTTAGTTTGATATGAAATTAATAAAATCATATATTATATTGTTATTCAAGCCGGCATTATGAAGGAGTTTACAAGTAAATTGAGATAAAAGAATAGAGTGCGCATAGAAATTGTTGTCATCCCACTTAATGAAATCATCCTCTACGCTTATTTTTAAAGATCTATCTTTTGCAACTAAGATTAAATGGGATAATTGTAGATAAAAATCGTTTGAAAAGCCTTCATAAAACATATTGTATAAGTAAAAGTTTTCTTTTAAAAAGATGAATTCTGGCTTACATAATCTAAAAATAATGCAAGTTTATGTATAAAATAGGTAGGAAACACACAAAAATAGAGGGCGTGTTCTGTTGAACTTATTATATTACATTTTGAACATAAGTTTGATTCAGCTAACTTAAATTTGTAAAGTTTATTTCTACTATTTAGAGTTCTATTCATTTGTTCAAGAAGAAAATTTTTATAATATAAAATAATTGGCATGTTAAATATTTTTTTTAACGAAATATTAAGCATTTCTTTGTCTGGGATATACAGTTTATCACTTACTCTAGTTTGCAATGCAGGTAAACTGCAAGCATTTTTTTCTATGTAATTGTTTAAAATGAAGCGAAAAAATGGATTTGTTCTTTAAAAAAATATTTCCGATGGGAATTAAAAGTTGTTTTGCTCTCTTTGTGGTAAATACACAATCTCTAGGAAAAGCTGTTTTTGTTGACTCTACTATATTAGACAATTTATTTATTAAGGAAACGTCTCTAATTATATTCGGCAGATCAGCTCTTATGCATGGCAGAAACAGTATTTTTTCCTCAAATTTTCTTGTTTCAAATATAGAAGCAATGGTTAATTTCTTAGCTTTAAGTAGTACATTTTCATCGTGTTTAGTGAAGGGTGTTGAGATATTAGCAAAATTTGAAGTAATAATGGGGGATTGAAAAAAAGTAAATGGTTCATGCTCTAGATCATAGAAAAACTCGACAAGTTTATGAAAGAAGTTACCACCTGCACATGGGTATAGACTTTTAAATAATTTTTGATGCTCAACTATTGTTTTATATCCTAATGTAGGTTTCAATATTCATATTTCATTCCATGTATGGAGTGAGGGGACAAAGTCGCTCAAAAAATCAGCATGTGACGTCATAAAAATAAGGGATTATCCATCTCTTTTATAGGAGTTTTCTTCTTCTCTCCTAATCCCTCATTTTTATGACGTCAAAATTTTTTTAAAGCGACTTTGTCCCCTCACTGAGTAGACATTTGGCCTCTCTAACCCGCAATTAACCTAAATTAATCTAATTAAAGATCAAAAAACCTTATTAAGCAAACGTTTCATTAAGGTCTTTTATTGGCAAAGACAAAAACATAATTTCCTTGTAAAGAAAACTGTATAAATTTTATAAAATACCGTATAAAATTGATTAAAATAGCATAAAAATGATGAATTTGCTGGCTTGACTTCATAAACTTGGTAAAAAGAGCAAAAAGTTAAATCTTGTCACATTTCCTTCATTAAATCTATATCAAAATTTGACATTTTATTCAATTTCTCATTTTTTGTAAGCATTTTTGACTGCAAAAAAAGTAATACGTCATGTATTTTGGCTTTTTTTTATGACTTTTGATTATTTTTAATTAGGTCAAATTATTTTTTAGTGTTACTTTGTAGCGTGTACTTTTAATTTCCCGTTAAACAAACATCCTTTCCTTACCTCGCTATTGAATAATCTATGTTTTGTAATATCTCCCCTCCGGCCTATTATGTTAACCACAAACTACGTAGCTCGTACATTTTCATCCAACCGTAAATTGAGCCGCGATTTCCGGATTGTAAAAACTTTTGTCGGACAAGCAATTGACGTACTCCTTTCCGTGACTCCTCCCCCCCCCCCCTCCTTCTTTAAGGGGGAAGTAAAAGGATAATTGGGTTAATATATCGAAATTTTGACGGTAGAAGGGGAATGTCACTTCCCCGCACCGCTCACCCTTGAAAATTGGCATGTTAGTAATGAGCTCATCTATGCTTAAATTTTCCCCTCAATCCCCCCCCCCCCCACCACGCCCTTCAATATGATGGATTTAGGGTTGCCATATTTTAAATCTATAAAGAATATAGAGATCCACAAAATCAGGTAAAAAATTTACCTTAAAAACTATAAAAAAAATGCTCAAAATTAAGTAAAAAAATAAAGCCCACAACCTGAACTTTAAATCAATTTTTTTGTTGATGTATGTAGTACTAGCGTCTGCGCATCTAGCATCTAGAAGGTATGTATAGAAAATTAGGATTTAACCACCCCAAATCTTTTATATGAACTACAAAATAGTCTAAAACTATCCTAAAACCTATGCGAAGCTTCATATGAAAAACTTAATAAAACCTTCGGTTCACACGAAGGAGATTTACATCTAAATCATAGAATGAAGGAAGCTTGCCTCAAATGTTCTAATGTGAAGAAAGATAGCCTCAGGAAATTCTATCTAATCTAAATGAATATAATAATGAACGTGTTAAGTATTTATTTATTAATTAAATTAACAACTCATTTTCCTCAACTAATTAAAAAAGTAAAATGCTCCGATTTGAATAGTGGAAAACATATTTTCTTTTCCTCAAACTGCAAAGCCATAAATAAGACAAAAAATCTTGGAATTCAAAATGTAAAATTATGTTTTGTGGCAAAATTTGAAAAAATAACTCCTTCTTGTTTTTCATCAATTGCTTTAATGATTCACAAAAATATTTCTTCCTTTTTTCTAAAGTAATTTAGAACGTTTTAATTTGGGCAACCTTGTACTCTTGTCACTCTGCCCCCCCAGGGAATCACCGGGTGCTTTCCCAGAGAGAGAGAATATACGCACAACACCCTTCTTACGCAATATATTGGTCACTATAAAGGACAGGAGGAGGGAGGGGTCAAGGGAGTGGGGGGGAGGGGAGCAACAGATATGAAAGTTACTACTACCATGGAAAAGGGAAAATGCTTTCTCTACCCCGCCCCAATATTTGTACTTATAGTCTATACCCAGTAACCCCCCCTCCCCACCCCCTAGAAGCGTACAATGTAAACACACGTTTTTATGCGTCACACACACACACACCACTAAACCTCTGTGAGTGAATTTAGCAACAGACAACAGCGGCGCTACTTTGATAAGGAGAAACTACGAGGGGGGAAAAGAAAGAGAGAGAGAGAGAAACATCATACTACTTTTTCCATAATTTTTAGTTAGTTAGTTAGTTACACGACCTAAGTTAAGTAACATACATAACTTTCAGCTACTGTGGAACTAAATAATAAGACAATCTAATAATAAAAACTAAAAGTGACTGATTATACCTCAGTCTTAATTCAACATCAATTTGTGGTGTTGATTTAAAGAAGAAGATAAAAACATTATTGTTGTGGATTGTTGTTGATGTTGTGTTGTTGAGATGATGTTGTTACCAAGCATGACTGTGGACCCTATGTCCGCTACTCCTTACTCAGATGTTACACAGGTCACCATTTTTTTTTTATTATTTTGATGTAAAAACATAAAAAGTTTTAAAAATTTATCATTGTATATTTATATATCAAGTCTTTTTATCATAACATATTATTTCCAAAGCAAAACACCTTGCCTCTACCCTTTTCATCAGTCAAAATAAGATATGATTGAAACAAAATTTATTGTTGTTTTTATTCAAAAGAATATACCGTATTTGTTATTAACTTTAAAAATATTACTAGGAAGTAAAATAGTTTTCTTTGGGTAAAATATTCTTTAAAAAAATTTTCATAAAATATTAAACAATTTATTTAAAGGTCTAAAATTTATCATATATTGTTATTTAAATACCTACAAATTATAGTATCTAAAAGATAAAACCTCCAAAAAAAACGTACTTTATATTTTCAAACCTATAATTATAGCATTTTTTTTATGAAATGGGATTTAAAATAAGTTTTCTTTGATTTGTTCAATTATCAACGCAAATCTTGTGTATAGGCATTCTCCCATGAGCTGAATTAAAATAAAGGACGTAGTAAATATCTTATTCTTTTAAAATTCTTCGTTAATCTAATGATGTTTTTTTCATATTCTATTCATATACTTTTTTTGATAATTTTTCTTTGCTTTGGGGGTATTAAATCAAAAATCAACTACAACATTATATGCATAAATAGTACATAGATAATAAATTTAATTGAAAAGAACGTGTCCTAACTTTCTTTAACTAATTCGTGACGAGCTCCTAAAGTTCAAAGTTTTGAATCAACGGGGTTCAACAAAATAGATTTTTTCAATAATTACTCGACAAAATTTAAAAAAAGTATCATGTCAAATAAAAAATCTTTTTACTATTTTTGTTCATAATTTTCCTTAAAAACAACTTAATTAAAAAAAACTTAAATTACTTAAAAAATAAGAAGTCTGCATAAAAAACGATTGCATTTGGATCATTTTACATCTATCTATTTTAAAAAATATCACAAAAGTTAGAACACGTTATTTCAAATTAAGTATAGTTCTCTATTTATTTACTATTTCAATATTTGTTTGTAACATTTTTTCGCATGAGGATTTACACTCGGATTAAATCTAGTATTTGAAGTTTTCCAGGGAGAATTGATCCCTCCAGTGGCCCTTTTACACCCCATATATAGAGCCTAAATTTTATTTTCATGTCTCTAAATAATTTCCTTTTAATTGTTATTAGCTGCGTTGCTAATTTATAACCAGGGAACTGTCGTTCGTCGGTCTGAACAAGCAATTCTTTTTTTTTATTCGTTAAGAACTCTAAACTATAAAAATTAATATTCATTCTATAAGGCATCAAAAGAATATGTTATTTTCAGTGACTTTTGACAATATTTGTTGCATTTACTTTCTTAATTTTTTTGTTTTTTTTGGCATAAAAGTATTTAAATTTCAGTGTGTTATACTTTTCCTTGTAAAAAAAATGTTGCTCTGCTAATAATGAACAAAATTGTCG
Source organism: Acartia tonsa (assembly GCF_053477335.1). Classification (NCBI taxonomy): domain Eukaryota; kingdom Metazoa; phylum Arthropoda; class Copepoda; order Calanoida; family Acartiidae; genus Acartia; species Acartia tonsa. The sequence continues at coordinate 59,228,570 of NC_137260.1, read as the reverse complement.
TAATCAACTATTATTCTAATATTTCATTGTAGGGAATATTTGTGATTTATTGACAGTTGCAATTAAATGATAATTTAGGTGCAAAATTTTGTATTTCACATTTTCACACTTTACTTTCACCTTTAAATTAAAAGTTTTATTAAAGTCAAAACACCTGTAAATAAATGTAATAAAACACGGTCTAAAAAGTTCATAAGTAACGAAATAATAACACGCTAAAATTACTTTTAATAAAAACAGAAATTAAATAATAAACAATAAAATTAGTAGATTAAGGCAAAGGTAAAAGAAGGTTGCGGGTAAACTCTGTAAAAGTGTGTGTTTTAAGGCTTAAAAATAGTAGTAGAACGATAATATTCACTAAATATGTGTATTTCTTATTGAAAAGAACTAGACAACAAATTTTTTTAAAAAAAAGTTAACACAATTTTTTATCGTTCTACTACTGTTTTCAACTTGAAACACACAATCTTTACGGATTTTACCCGCAACCTACTTTTCCCTTTGTCAATAAATTCTTTTGACCACAGACTAAAAAATAAAAGTAATTATGCTATAGAGTTGCTGTGTTTTTTAAATACATTCGTCTACAATTAAAAGTTATGCAATCTCTAATAAACGGAATTGACGTCAAAATCTAAAAATTTCATGAAATTTTTAATTACATTGAAAATATTCACACCTTTTCCTTTTTTTTTTTACAAAATTTTTAATAAAATTTGTCTAGAAGTTATGTGTTAACTTCCTATTAGCTAATAATCATTTAAATAATATAGAATTTCCATTATGGAGGTGTCTATAGGAAAATTAATTGATGTTAGTGAAAGATTGGTCGTTAGAAAATGTTTACACTTTAAACAAATGATTTTCGACATTCTTAGCATTAATTTGATATTTTTACTGATGAGTATTTTTCAAAAATTTATGTTCTGTTTGATATAATTAAAAACGCATAATAAACTAGCGGGTTTGCCCCTAGCTTTTAGGGGCTCTGCATTCGAATAGAATGAGAGAAGATAGAAAAATTTCTTAAATACTCAAATCTGAAAATGAAATAGCCTTTAAACATCACAGGACCTACGTACAGTTTAGCTAAATGAGAGGTCCCAATCGGTTCAGTAGTTATTGAGATCTTAAGCTTCATACAAAAATCCCTTCCCTCTTCGTATAATACTAGCGGCTAAGCCCCTTAAGGCTGGGGTGGAGATAACCTTCCCCAACATAGTTAAAAACCTTCTCTGGACTTATAATAAGCTAAAATGTAAATGAGAACCATATTGGTTCAGCAGTTAGTAATATCCTTCGCTACAGACAAAAAAGCTTACTCCTTTATAAAATAGGATTTATTATAAAATGATGTTAGTTTGTTATAAGGACATTATAGTTCCTTTATCGTCAAATTACAACAATGTACTTTTAGTAAGTACATGTACATAGACAATTATATAAGAATGTACATTGAAAGTACAAGCAAATGATTTATCGGTGTCCGTCCGTCTATAGTAATAATTAAGGATATTACACACCTCAAAAAATTTGTAATGCACTCGGAATTTCCTGTTCACATCCAAGCATGGGGTAGGGTAATTCCTGGCAGGATCATTTAAATTCACTCAGGTACAAAACTGGCCCAGACTCCATGGAGACTTTTATGCACATCTTGAACATGACATCATCTAAAAAGTTTTTGACCACGCAACTTAATTTAAACTTGTGGGAAAAAATAAAAAAAATATTTTTAAATGTCAAATTTTTTTGCCTTACTAATTTACTGATTAAAATATTCATTTTAGCGAAAGTAATTTTTAAACAAAGTTTGTTTCTTAGCATTTTTATGTATTTTTTAAAAAAGTTATGAATAAACTTGATGTAATATTTTTTTGTATAAGAACTATGAGTATATTTATTCTATTTATTTTCCATAAAAAAGTTTGTACAAAAAGTTGATCCATTTCCGTCCCTCTCAAAGGCTATTTGTATCGAGTATTTATAGGCCCATGTAAAAAGCTGAAGAAAACATGGCAGCAAAAAACATCCAAAGAACTAATCAAAGTTTTGTGTAAATGTTTTGAGTAATACTTATTTATAGCGAGGCTTTTATACATTTAGAGCGTGTCCGAAAAATAGAAAATCTTAGAATTGTTCAATTTATTTTAAACTTTTTATAAATATTCCTTTGTCAATAAGGTATAATCTATCATGTTTAATGTAATCAGGGGTCATTTAGTGGTAAAATTCATACTACTTCCAAATAAATGTTCAGCTTCGCTTTTATGAAAGTTGTTATTCTTGTTTATTAATAGATGTATATAAATGCAAACTGTATTAGGTCAAGATTAAACATTTACTTTTTGCTCCTTCATTTTCTGATTAAATAGTTTCTTTTTCAGTTTTTTTTGTAAAAAAAATAATTAGAAGAGTTTATCATGAAACTAAATTGTCTACTTAAAGTCTGATTTTTTCCGCTATAAACCATAATTTAAGTAGCGCAGCTACTTTTTAGTTAATGTTTATAAGTTCCTGACTGTGTTTTTCATGTTTTATGACGGATTTTATATTTCAAATATTGTTAAATTTTATCATTCTTTTAAAGTACCTTTAAAAGATATTTTTTAGAGCCTAAAACCTAAAATGTTTAATAAATTAAATGTTCTCGTCATAAATTTGTAAATGACAAACATAAACAAAAACATGGGGAAAAGTTCTCATGAGAAAATATAAAATATTTGCAGCAGCTAAAGGTCCCCCTGGTCTGTCCTTCACAAAAAATCTCACCCCAGCCCCCCCCCCCTCCAACATTCTACTCTGTATTCTCTAAAGGGCCTTTTTAGTAGCAAAGCTACTCTTTAGTCAAAATATTTTACCGTTTGTTCATAACAACTTAATTTTATGCTATTCAAAATAGACTGCTAATTTTTTTCTATAGATTCCCAATACCAATGAGCATCTAGTATATAGTTGGTCCAATGGTCTGTCAGTTATGCTACAAAATCAAAAATATAAAAACATATTTGAAAGGTTTAATGATATTTTAGCTTATGAATTTTTTTTATCCTTGTTATTCTATTCCCTTTTAAAATTTACGCAAGTTTAGGTCCAACTTTTTTTCCCGTAAACAATTTCAAAGGACCGTACAATTTATTTATTTTAAAACAGGTGGATTTGAGAAGATTTTGGTTGGTAATTTTAGAACTTGTAATGATCCTTGATAAATTAAAATGGGTCTTAAAACCTACCAAGGACCATAAGAAAAGTAACTACCATTTGTAGTTTAAGATATTTTACAAATAGAAAGATAATTTTTTATTCCTTTTATTTTCTTAACATTATCTAAAATAAAATTTTAAATAAATACAGTCCTTTTAATCCCTGCTATTATAATACATAAGCCCTGAATTTTTGGAGCAAAATAAACACATAATATTGGTGCCTATGCGTATACAGTGTGCCAACATTTCTCCTTAGTTGTAAAATCCCCAAAAAAAGTTATGATTTGCAAAAATACAAAATAGCAAATAAATTAGATGAAGCAAAAAAGAAGAAACAGTTTGTGCTATTCAGTAATAATAGTTATTTCTCGCATCGTATTATAAACAGCTTTCCGGGGATACAAAATGTACAATTAAAAGATTAAAACAAGTTTTTTTTAGCCCCGAGATGCCAAGGCACGGGCTAAGAAAACTGGTTTTAATCTTATGATTGTACATTTTTATATTCGTAGGAAACTGGATATAATACGATGCTAGGCATAGTTTTTTTCGTATGGATGAGAACCGGTTCTAATCCACCGGTGATACAATTGGCGGTATTTGATGAACACCATGCGTATGTGTATGTATGGAATCTTTACAATTTTGAGTATTCAATTCTATAATTCTATAATGCTTGTATGCTATTAGTTTGACAGGTCTAATATTGGATAATAGTCAGGGGTGGGGAATGTTGGCCATTCATTATTGGAGGGTGGAACCCCTCAATCTAGGGTTGGGGGTGTTAAGAATAGAGATTAAATAATAAATACTCAATCTGTTGAGTTTACAGTAATTTGCTACAAGTGTTTTCTCGCCTTTTAATGCCTATAAATAAATAAACATCAGCTATTACTATTAAATTTAAATAAAATTTACCAATTACAAAATAATTTTGTTCTTAAATAGCGTAGCAGTAACAAGCTAAAACATTTTTGATGGACAAAAAGAAGGACAAGCCCTAAATAAAAAAAACTACACTGGCCAAAATACAACAAATATGTATAATTTTTCTGTGAATATTTTCATGTTTTAAAGAATGGTATACATATAAGCAATTATTACTCATATAATTAGCAGATATTACTCATCAAAGTTGTACCAGCCACACAAATAGACACATAACCATCCTGGATTCAGGGATAGGATGATAGATAAGAAATTAATCTTCCCTCCAATAATTTAAGTAGCTTTAAATTTAACTGGAAGATAGGAGTGTAGATAAAGTAATCTTGCATTGTCCTGTCTCTGTATCCCTGACAGAACCACACATAACCTTAGATATGTAAATCACAAGAATTAAAGATATATCAATGAAAGATATACAGAAGAAAAATAAAAAAAGCAATTATAAATTTTAAACGTAGGATAATAATTTTTTAGTGTTTTTTATATACATGTAAGTAGCGGGACAAAGTTTCTCCAAAATTAGCCATGGGACGTCATAAAAATGAGGGAGATGAGAGGAGAAGTGGGAAGGAAAACCCCTGAAAAATAGATGGATGATCTCACATTTTTATGACGTCACATTTTCCATATAAAAGAAAAATAATGCTTAAAGGATACTAAAGGTTATAATTTGGTTATGATTAATCCTTTTTGTAGATTTAAAGGCTTAAAACATTAATGGTTTTTACGGCAACATAAAAGATTTGATGTGCGTTAACTTCCACAAATTATCAGATTATTTAAAACGCTATTATCGGTTCCAGGACAAACACAGGAGTCCCAAATGCAGGATTGGACAAACGAAGGAGTGTTAAAATATTAATCTAATTAGGTATTTAATGGGTTAGGCATTTAAACACCTATAAGATAGTTTAAAATAGGTTAGGTTAGGTTAAGTTTCCACTCCGACGTTTGGAACTCCTGCATTTGTCCTAGGACCTTATTATTACAGCAGCACATACTGTCCATTCTCCTTTCCTTCACTCTCATACCTTAACACTCCTTCTTATTTATTCGCGAATATAAAACACTATGCGAATGTTACAATATGCGTAAGTGAAATAGTCTACGTGTTAGTCACTTTTTTTATGAATCATAACTTTTAGCAATGTGCAAGTAGAAGGTGCACCACTTTTTGCATATGGTAGCACCAAGGTCAGGCTACTCTATAAGTCTGTACTAAGTTTATGTACATCTGATGGTCAGGTTCTAATGCTCGACTGTTCTCTTTTTTCTCTGCTCATTTGAAGCTGTTTAAAGTGCCTATAAAAATGACGTCATACAATATCAATGACCAATGATAGGCCAATACCTAGACTAAATCACCAATGTCAGGCCTGTATACATTTTAATTGACCAATGGAAGGTAAGTATGAGGTCATTTTTATAGGCATTAGTCAAGAACGTCCAATAGGTGGGTAAAGGGGTGATAATGACCCCCCAAAAAACATTCAAAAGCTTGGAAGTCCTTGGCTCTATAATATAAAGATTACTCCCCCTCCAAAAAATGAATTTGAATTTCGAATTTTTACCCCCCCCCCCTCCCCCCAATGAAAAAGCGTAGACGTCCTTGGCAACAGTAAAAGCTTCTTCTCATTTACCTTTCAAATGTTCTTTCTTTCTATTTCTGAATTATCTTGTCCTATGCTGAACGGAATTGTCCTTGTTAAAAACGCAGGGCGGCGCCAGTCTAGTAATCTTATTTAATTTTGATATTGTTGACATTAATATTAAATTAAATTATATTTATTTTGTAGACAAAGAAGCATCCGCCGAACCACATAAAGAGACCCATGAACGCCTTCATGGTATGGTCGCAGCTGCAGAGGAGACAGATCATAGCTGCCAACCCTGATGCTCACAATGCAGAAATTTCTAAGGTACAGTAACTTTTCGTGTTAAAATTTGTTCCTGTTTTTTTGTAACTACATAGGCATAGACGTTCATGGGTAGGAGCGGGTTTAAGAAGTGTTTACCCCCCTCAAATTTTTAAACTCCTCATTTTACCCCAATTAAAATTTTTAAAAAAATTAGTTACCCCTCCCCCCCCCCCCCCCCTCCATCCTCAAACATTTGAAACCCATCAGCTTTTCTTCATATTAAATTTAAAAAAAAAATTTACGTTCTTTTTAAAATGAAATCATGAATGGATTTAAAGAACGAGTTTCTAATGAACTTCGAACAGTTAATTATTTAAAAACATATTATTAATAATGGTAGGGTAATTTAGGGCAAATATTTTTATTAATAGATAAATATTTCATTGTTATTACAAATTAAATGTTTAAATGATAACAAATATTTTTACTCCAAGTTACCCAATTTTTTGATGTTTCACAAATAAATGTTTTTTTTCGAAATTGGAATTTTGATTTTTTTCTTAATCATCAAATGATGAAATTAAAACTTGAATGCTGTTTTAAAATCACTAAATTCAATATGATCTTTTAGCAAATTATCTCATTTTGAACCTTGAAAAAATAGATTAGTAAAATGAATCAATCTTTCCAAAGCAAACAAACACCAGTTGTTAAATGATTTTCTACAAATTCTATAAATATTTCAAGCGATATTTCCCTAAAATTTTACATACATTTACATACAAGGAACAAATATGTCGAAAAGCATAACAGCTATATAAATCAAAGTTGATTTTTGTAAATTTAGGAGTACTAAATTAAATTTTCTTTTCATAATTTATTATGGTAATTCATTCTTTTTGATGTAATAGTGTATTTCTTGTTCATTTTACGCATTTACAGTCTCTAGAGGCTAAAGAGTAGCTACGCTACTAATAAATAAAATATATATTATGTCTTTTTTCATAGGGGCCTAAAGACCATAAAATTTCATGAAAAGCCCGCGGCATCATAAAAGAAAATTTTTTGTTATGAAAATTAAAATATCCCAAAAGCTAAAATCAGATCTGAAATGTTTTTGAAAAGATGAAAAAGTGGACTTTTGTTGAAAATTTGCTTTGGTGATGAGGGGGTTGGGGAATAAGGGCACAATATCCGCGGGGAGGGGGGGGGGGGGGGGGGATTTGTAAGGCATGGTGTAGTAAAATATGTAATGAAATGATTGTGAGCATGTGTTAGGAGCGATACATCCATCCATCAACTTGCCATCTCCGTTGCCGGGCCCTAACAAATAACCTAGCTACTGTAGAACTAAATTTCTTGTTGTTTGATGGATTTTAAAAAAACAGCGGAATTATAATTGCTATAACTATCTAAATATATGTATTATGTAGTGAAATATTGGCAATACATTTGAATAAATATCATCTTAACTGTATTCTTTTTCATTAAAAATATTGATTGCTTGTTCTCATCTAAATCTAGTCTATTTTTACTGCCTATGAACATAATTGTTCCTTTCAACATTCAAATAGCAGTAGTTAAAGTGTGGGATTTAGTTAGGGACCTAATTTTGTTAAAATATTGAAAAGGCCTAAATTTTTCAAGCATCGCTGCCATATGTCAAAGAGGCCATTTGACAGAAAAATATCTTAAAAGCTTATTTAACGTCTGTTTTAACTTATTTTACATGTTTATTGAGTATAGATAATTATCTTAGATATATATTACATCAAAAGTTATTATTTATAGTATATTTTTTTGTTGCATATTAAAAATTACGTTTGGCAACCGTTGCTATAATATCATGTTCCATAATTAGCACAGACTTGACATTCCATTAATACTTCACTACACTCTCTTCATCTTTTCATCACAAAAAAATATCCAATATAGACAGTTAAACTTTCTATGCTGTTATTCTAGACCGTAGTTTTAATGTAAAGGGATAAGACAATGGCCGATAAATCGATGTACATTGTACATCCCCAATGATGATGCACAAAGTATCCCTTTGGTTAATAACAATTATTGGTTGAAACGTTTAGACACTTGATGAACTAAACAATGAAAATTCCCTGAAGCCATATGAATGAGAAAATGTTATTCTAAAAGTTTGGGGACTAGAGTAATAAACAACCCAATGTCCCCTCCCACTTTAAAGACTATGTAGTTAATATGTCAATTATTGCAACTTTTTAAAAGCCTTTCCCCTTTGATTGTATGTCAGCACTAAACTATAAGTTCAACTGGATTATAGTTTCATTTCCCCCTTCCTAAAAATTAATTCTATAATATAATATGTAATTAGCTAGTAAGTTTTGTCAAATTTTTGATTATTATAACTTGCAAAGCAAAGCATAAGATGAAATCAATAAATTGATATAAAACTCACATCGAGCTGGTACTACTTCCCCTTTTTAATATAAAATTCTGCTATAGTAGCTGACAAACATTTAGTGGAAGAAAGAATTGTAGATTCATTAAACAGTTTTATTTTAGAACCTTGGAAAGAAATGGAAGTTGCTAACAGACGAGGACCGAGCTCCCTTTATCGAGGAGGCTGAGCGGCTGCGCCTGCTTCACCAGAAAGAATATCCTGACTACAAGTACAGACCAAAGAAGCGCCAGAGGTCGGGCGAGGACAAGGAGAAGAGGGAGAAGGTAGAGAGGCAGGGAGGACTACACTCTGACAGAAAGAAGTTTAAGATAAAGGTAAATTCATAACTTTTTTTTGAAAAACAGCTTATTTAAACATGAAAACAATTATGAAGTGTAAGATTTTGTATTATATGATTTTTTATTTAGGACGAAAATATGCGAAGCCCCGGTGGTTACCAGGTACCGAGCCCTGTAAGTGCCTCCAGCAGTCCAGCCCAGTCATTTGCCAGCCCCACGGGGTCTTTCACTGGATCCTACTCAAGCTCTGCCTCCTTCTCATCTGGTTACTCTTCAAATAAGGTATGTTTATGGTTTAGAATTTGATCATTTAAATTTTTGGGTCATGTGAAGGAACCGAAGTTGTGGATTTGTCATATTTTCACAGTAGCTTTACTTCTATTTCTGGCCCATGCGGGGGGCTCTAACCCTGCGGGGCAATCACCTAACATAACTTAACCTAACCTAACCTCAAATAACCTTTCAAAAAGCTATTATGAAAAATCATAAAAGTGTAGTTTGTCGCATAAAAAATAGCGCTAAAAATTATTAATATTTTGTTTTTTATTAGGACGAATGGGCCGAGCAAATAAGACAAAGTCCTAGTGGAAAGGTCCCAAGTAGTCCAACATTTAGTCCTACCAATAACAATGTAAGTTTCATTTTTTTTATTTAATTACACTTTGCTATAGTAATTTGTAAATAATAACCACAAAAAGCGCGGCAATAACAAGGGGCTTTTTAAAGGGCCTATAAAAATGACGTCATACTAGCCTACCATTAGTCAATTAGAATGTTGTATACTGACCTGCCAATGGTAATTTAGGACGAAGCCCATTTTGTTCCGAATTTGTATCACTTTTGAAAAGTGCGACTCCAGTTACGTCATATTTTTCTTTCCCGAAAAAGGGAAGGGGGGAAGAAAATCTCTTCAAAAGAGATGGGGAAAACCCCCTTTTCTCTCATCTCTTTTTTCTTCCCCCCTTCCCTTTTTTTTTCTTTCCCCCTTCCCTTTTTCGGGAAAGAAAAATATGACGTAACTGGAGTCGCACTTTTCAAAAGTGATACAAATCCGGAACAAAATGGGCTTCGTCGTAATTTAGTGGAAATTTAGTCTGTGTATCAGCCCATTATTGGTCATTTGGTTGACGTCGTTTTTAAAGGCATTATAAAGAGCTTCCAATTACAATCTAAAAACAAACAGAAAAAATTTTTAGCAGGTATTGTCAATAAATTATTGATTTTTACAACTTTCCATATAAGTTTATTCAAAGCAATAAAATATACATACGTTACTAAAAATGTTATTTACTTTTATATTTGAATTTTATATTTCTAATGATGTCTCTATGTTGTATATGTTGATGTACATAATGTATATATTAAAAAATAATTTAATATTTCTTTAATAAGTGTATTCATTATAAGTTGATTATATGTCTACAAAACTCCAAAAAAAACATTGTCGTATTTTCAATAAAGGAGAAAATTAAGTTGATAATAAGGCAATCATGACTTTATAGATAAAATATGAATCTGGGTTATATCAGGGCTCGGCAACTTCCCCTTCATATTAGGGCTTGGCAAGTGGTATGGTTCATTTAAGAACTGAACAATTAATCTATTTACACATATGCGAATCAACCTAAAATAGTGTTATTGTCTTGTAAGATAGATTGTCTTCTTGTTTTTGGGTTATAAAAAAAAAACTATATGCAGCTGCGGCTGCCAAGCCCTGGCTTAGATCAATGTGACATATCATTGTATGATGAGGTGTGGATAATTTTATTAAAGGATCATCAGCCCTAATATTTTTTCAACCTCACCTACATTTACAAATGTTCAATTTTCAAAGAGTAATATTTTTAATGGTTTTGGTTTTCTAGAAACATTCGTTCTAAAAAACCATAAATTGTTAAAAATAAATGAGAATGTGATATTGGAAAAATGGAAATTCCCAAATAATTTTTAAAAAGTCCTAATAGTTTGCCATTTTCGAAGCTTTACAAAGTGTCTCAAAAATCAGCCATGTGACGTCATAAAAATGAGGGATTATCCATATCATTTTTAGTTGTTTTCTTTCCCACTTCTCCTCTCATCCCTAATGTTTATTACGTTACATGGCTGATTTTTTGAGAGACTTTATAAAGCTTCGCCATTTTCTTTTAAAATGGACATAATGGTTCTTGTATTGATAATATTAAATTTCTAAAAAAGTGACCAAATGGTGATTTTATTTGATTAGGTGTAAAACTAGACTGAGCAAGTGTTAAAAAGCGATGGCTATGAATAGACTAGTTTTAGGATGGCACCTGCCAAATATACCATATACATACATACATATACCCGGCCACTTTAAGCCAAATCAAATATAAATCTTGACAATATGGTAGCTGGGTAGCTAAACTATGAAAAGGGGGAGGGCTGGGTTCAACACTAGGCCACCTGTCCCTAATGGTATCTCTTTGTGGTGGGCCCATTTGGACAAAATTTAATTTTTTGAAGATTCATTGGTTTATTATAGATTTCTCACTACCTATTTGTCGTTTTAATAAATTTCAATTAAATTTAAAATTTAAAAAAAAATATTTTATTTCCAAAGTTACCCCAATGTACTTTTAAAGCAACCAAAAAATTGTCCTCATATATGACAAAAAAAAGGAGGGATTGTGCAGAATAACGGGGCCAGGGTATGGGGCTCAAACATTTAACAATAGATTTAATGTGTATTTAATCACTATATATATGTTGTTATATTTGACAACAAGGATAATTTTATCGAAAAGTAGCGCAATTAAATTGAAATAAATTTGAAGAATTATAACAATACAAAAAAAGAACAGTATACTATATATCACAAATAATATTGTGTGTTAATCTAGAGAAAGTTATGTAAAACAAAAAAAAACTAGATATTGTAACGTACATATATACCTTGCATATAGAGTAGTTTTGTTAATATAAATATAATATATTTGTGTTTGCATTAAAGCTTTGTATTTATATGTTTGTGTTTGTCTGTATTTGTCTACCTAAAGGTGACATATTTAGTACCATCAAATAGGTTTCATATTCTCAATAAACAAATACAAACGGCTGCTTAAATTATGTAGTAGCTGAGCCGCACTGTAAAAATTTTTTTTTATATAATTGAAACTTAAATTAAAAATTATAGAACCAAAATAAAGATTTTAAATAGACCAATTCACAAAACCTTGAAAAAGGTTTAGAAAATGAAGATTTATAATAATTTGAAGTATAAATAAAGCACCTTAATAAATAAAACTTATAAGGATCTTTTTTTTAGAGTGCACTGCACAAAAAAAGTGGTACACATGTATTCTAACCTTGACTATGCACTATTGTATTTCTAACTATGGTACAATTACAACATAATTTTATATCTTAAATTTGATCAAGCAATGCAGTTATGGTCAGTTGTAAATGTATTGCTAGCATACAAATATGGGTATAGATACACAGATATAAACTGCAACGTAACGGAAGGACTGCAATATATTGTATATTATTATAGTTGAGTGGGTTTTAACTTTGGCGATCACTTACATGTGTGCAGCAGCTACATAATATTAATGTATTAATCTGCAAAAATATATTCATAAGTTTAAAATAAGACATTTAAGACGCTTTTTGTATCATCTTAAGTTTGAACTTTCTGGTCTTAGACATTGATATATAATCTTTTATCGAGAATTTTAATGTACATTAGTCTCCAATTTAAGCATATTTTTTCATATTTTATGAATTAATTGATAAGAGTGAATAGTACTTAGAACAGATGTTAATTTTAAGTTATTATCATCCAATGTGTATTGCTTATTGCAAAATTAAAATAAAATTTTTCCGCTTAATTAAAACATTATTTTTTTAGTTTGGAATGTCAAGTTCTCCGTGTATGTACGAGACTGGGTACCACTACTCTGGCAGCTGTGTGCAGGACGGGTGTTTGGACTGTGTCCAGGTATGGAAGGGAATGCCTGGCGACCAGGACAAGTGGACAGGCACCACAAGACTGGGAGCTAAGGATGTGTACAATGCTTGGGAACAAGAGGATTCTTTGCTCATTGTCAGTAATACGGTAAGAATATATTTTTTATTAATACAGAAGCATCAAAACTAATGCACGTCTGTTCAATATCCATTAGCCAGTTAACTAGAGCACAAAAGTAAAATTTTAAATCGTTGTATATAATAAATGTACCCTTAAAGTTGGTATATTATCCCTGTATAACAGTTTACTGTTTTTCATCATTAAAAGAATATTTAGAAAAAAATAATATTTAGGCTTCACTAATGTGTTAATTTTAATTTAGGAAACCAGCGGTAAATTCTCACATGTGTACCATGAAATTCAAGAATTCTGCCACCAGTACGACCAGCCGCCAACAACCACCACTACCGCCTCCAGCCCCAACAACAACTCAACCGCACACCTAACCACCGTTGACAAGCAACAACTAAGTCTGATCCAAGAAATAACTCGGCCCTACCCATCACCGCCACTCAGCAACGGTCAACAGTCGCCGGCTGTCAGAAATTTAACGCCATTTTTTGAGCAGGATCCTGCCAACCAACTGCAGCAACAGCAACAACTTCACCAAATGAGCCAACATCAAAACAGCCAACAGCAAGACATTAGCCTCACCCTGCCGTCAATGAACCAGGATTATCTTCACGGCTATCCCGGCTCTAGTTTGAATCCCATTACCCTGGACGAGCAACAACAGCAACAGCAATCACAAAATGGCTCTGGCAACAGCTGTGGCTCAGATCTGGAGCATGCTCCCCTGTTCCCTGACTGTCTGGACCTGAACTCTGAACTGAATCACCTGGAGTGGATGGAGTTCCCGCTCAATATTACGCCCACCAGTCAGTATTGAGATATTAAGTAACATAATTAATAATTTAATGCATTAGATTGTCATGATGCTGAGGAAAAAAATGCTCTTTTACCCATTGCAATATCTAAAATATTCCAAAAAGTGGCATTACTTTTTTTTTAAAACATGACAATCAATTCTAGCAAAGAACTTACTGTGCATTTTATTTGCCAAATGCCAAGGGCATTTGATTTAACAACATTTATTTTGATTTAAAGCATTTGCACATTTCGTTCAAGCTTTATATAGCATAAAATACTGGCGTTATTAAAACGCAAAAAATTGGCAACTATTTATTATTAGCAAAGAACAATTGTTCATTGCACAGTTTCTAGATTCTATAAATATTTCTATTATACAAGAAAAAACAGGGTCGTTTATTATCATCGAATTTTATTATTAATCTTATATTGTGAATTATTTGTATGTGTATTATAATGTATTTTAATAATTTTGTTACAATATAATGCATAATAAGATGTTAACCAAAGAGCAAAGTCAAATTTAGTTATTATAGCTCATTTAGATTTTTTAAGAATCTAAATAACTACATCTTTATGTTAGTTTTCTAAACTATATTTTTGTTTATAAATAATGTCTAGATACCAGTGAGGAGAGTTTTAATGACAAACAAGTTTTAAAAAATGGTAGAAAGAATGAATTTAGTCATTGTAAAAAATCGCCATTTTCACTTGTAAAAGTTTCTTCTTGTTTTTCTTTGATTGAGAGCTTAACCACTGCCAAATAAAAGTTTGCAATATGCAATTTAAAATTTTTATTTCCTTAGCACAATCAGTTTACATGCCTTTCATGAAAAGAGGTTTAAAGTGGGCTCGGCGGCCGCCAGCCAACCAGCTGTACGCCGCCAAATTTGAACTGGCGGCTACCTAGCCCTTAGATAAATGTCTTTTTTTTAAGTTTAAAAATGTAATTTTTCAAATTTTATACTTTTCTATACATTATTGCATGGAGAGCTTGAATCTTAGTATAGTAATAAATGTGTATTTTATTCTAATATCTCTAAATAGTCTTCTATTTTTAAGAATGGCTTTTTTAATATAAAGGGAATTAATTATTGACCGTTCGACAAATCACGTCGAAATATACATTTTTCTAGGAAAGTAGAGTAAAATGTTTAACAGTTTTTACATGGATGAAATAGTTTGCTAAAGTTGATCTCAGTGTCTTTTTTTACAATGTAAACCTAAAACCTTAAAAAGGTGTAAATATTTTCTTTAATACTTTTATAACAAAACATGTATTTTTTCTGTTTTGGAAGGGCTTAGCGATGCATTTTTTGTACAAATTATAATTTTAAAAATTTACTTTTAATAACTTTCTTATCATGTAAAAATTGACTTTAGTAGTTTTTGATTAATTTAATTTGTTACTAGCAAGTTTTATTATTATTATTATCGTTTAAACAAGTTATACAATAATATTACATATTTAGTTTTTATCAATTTTTTAGATTTAGCACCTAATAAAATCTTTGAAATCAATATTTTAGAGCACCTTTAAAAATATCAATTTAATTGTTAATTTAAATGTGTTCCAAAATATTTAATTTCAAAGAAAATTGTTATTTACAGAAATGGTAAAAATTCCGTTTGTTGGTTAATCGACCCCCCCCCCCCCCCATTTAATCTAACTCTAAGAAAAGCTTGCTCCTATCCTCAATGGAACCTCAAGCCTTTCAGGACATTAACCTAATCTAAGATAAGATAAAGCTTAAAGTATTTTTACAATTTTCAAGAATAATAGAGGGGATGGCGGACGGTCCACTATCCAAAAGAGGAATATTACCATAAAAACTGCACAAACACATATAAAGTGAGAGAAATGAAACTTTGGAGAAAAGGATTTTAATTTGCAAACTGAATAATAAAATAATATTCTTGAACAACACTGAAATGCATTCCTAGAATTTTGGGTGGAAATAAGTTTCAAAATTGCACCCGCCAGGCACCTGGCAAGCTGGCAGGTTTGCAAGCAGGTAGAGCCGTCAGAAACCACTTCCAAATCAATTTGCTCATTTTCTAGGAATGAATTTCCTGTAATAAGTTCATAGAAAAGAACTGTCTGTTGTAGAAAACTTTCAAAAAAAAATTTTAATCTATTTTAGTCTTTGGTGAAGTTAAAGTTTGGAAATTATCCTGATTAATTGAATGAAATTTGTATTCATGACAAGACTTTCTGTTCAACTGCACCAATTCTCAAGAATTTAAAAGCTTTTCAGAATTCTAAAACGGACAGTTCGTGTTCTTTGACAAGAATGTTAATTTCCTAGATTCTAGAATTTTACTCAAGGAGAATTAATTGTTTAAATAACAGTGTCATACAATTTTTTGGTTATCTAAATTTTTCTATTTTCCTTTCTGTTTTTTAAGTAGCGCAGCTACTCTACAGTTATTAATCAATGTATAATGTAACTATTAAGTCACTTACCAAATAATAAAATAAAATGCTCAATAAATCCGGTACTTGTTTGTGTTTTAATGTTGGCTAAAAATGTGCAATTTTTATATCATTTTAATGCATCTATTGTTTTATTTTCAATGCAATTTTACCAAAAAAATATTTTTAAAAATCAGCACATTGAGGTCAACAAAATTAAAATATCAATCAATATTATTATACTTAAAAATTTAACCTCAGATAAATCAGTATGGCAAAACACACTTAGCTTATAAAATAATAATAATTATGTATTTTTTGTTTTTATTAAATGTGTTTTTATTTTATAAATGTAATTCCCACCATCGTGAATCGAATAAAGATTTAATATCTATGTATATTGTTTTTTATCATGGTTGGTTAGATATAATTAGATAGAATTTAGAAGTTTATTAGGTAGACTCACATTAAATGAAGTTACTCTATAAATATTTAAGTAAAACACTAGAGGGAGAAAGGGTTAGATAACTGTATCTCCCCATTGCGTCAACCTTGTGCAACCTTTCTATTGGCTCATTGAAAATCAACCAATGGTGTCAATTATATTCACACAGCCAAGTAGCAGAAAATAGTTTAGAAAGGTCCTTAAAAAGGAAGGGAGGTAGTTGTCTGTATATACATCTATACTATAGATCTGAGGTGGATTCTTTAAAAAAATTTGCCCCACTAATTGCTTAGTGGGGCAAAATTGTTTTCGTGAAAAATCCTCCAATTTCACATGAAAAATCTACAAAAAATAATAATATCTTATGTTCATAACCCTTTTATGATTTTGTTTATTTTTTGTTGTTGTAGATTTTTAATGTTATTTTGGTGGATTTATCACGAAAACAATTTTGCCCCATTTAGCGATTAGTGGGGCAAACTTTTTTTAAAAATCCACCTCTGTTCTATAAATAACTCACAATCTACAAGGTCCGTCTGCCTATCAGTCATACACTAAAAGATATGGAAATAGCGTTGGGTAAATGTAAATAACTCGGCTGTTGTCAGAGATAGACGTTTTATATCTTTCTTGCTCTAGTGGACATTTTTCTCAACGATTGGATTGGCCATAAATGCCTGCATTTGGCTTTGAAGATTCTAATAACCAAAGAAAATTTACTCAATAGCAAAATTTGTCTTTAAATTGCGTTGTTAAAATTGTAAATGATTTAATTATATGAGGCTAGGCGTATTAGGTGGCTGAGAATGTCACGCAGGTGACGGGTGGGTTGATTGATTGGAATTTGGTGGCTGTGGCTGAGGCTAAGACTTATTCGGAAGTCGCGCGGCTGACAGAATGTTACAAATCTTTAGTTTTTAAAAGAAAGGTTGATATTGGAAACGTTTTCTAGGAGCTATAAGATAGGCTCAGAGGTTAGCGAGATCTTTTGGTACAGACACAAACATACATCCTGCCTCTTTATGTAAAATTATGATTGCACCTTTATTTTACGGAGGGTTGAGTGGGTGAAAAAGAACTTAACCCCCTCACCCAAAAAAAACTTCTCTGAAATTTACCATCGGGTATATGATGAAAATCATTTATACAGACAAACAATCCTTTTAAGTAAGAATTGTTTCCCCCCCCCCCTGCTGATTATTGTCTCCTGCTAAAAAATCCCTTTCAGTTTACTTTTAACATCCAACTAAACTCAAGGTTGATCATATTATTTTCTTCTTTTTTTTGCAACATTTTCTGCCTTTAAAGTTCTACAAATTTCTTTATTTTTACCTACCTTTTGATATGTAAATGAAATTAATATGATTTATGTCATTTAGACTGAAGAGGGTGCAATGTCTACCGAAATATTTTTCAATAAAAAATAACTAAAAAGTATCAAAGACTTTTTCACTCAGTGAATTTATTGTATTTAAATACTTTAATTATAAAAACTTGAAGTAAAATATCTGTTTAAAACTGGTGCAAGATAGAATGGATTATGTAAAGTGTATATTTTATGGTTTTGGTTTATACCTGGTGTAAATGTCAAGAGAGAAGGAAAGCAACTAAGAAAATAGGCGGGAAAGATGTTTAAGCGTGGATAGAGATTATTTATTTCTAATATAGGAACGATTACGTCTTTATTAGTAGCGACTGTTTTAAAACAAAAGAGTGGAGAAGGAAGGTTTCAATTATTTATTATAAATAAAGAATATTCTTCTTATATGAAACCATTATATTTCATAACTTTAGTTTGTACCTTTGGACCATTACAGTTTCTTCATTAGTAAAGTCACACGTTTGACATAGTAATACTAGTAACACTTTCTTGAAAATAGAAAGATTTAAACATAGACTCGAACTCCCAATGTTCCAAAACTTCATCCAAAAAAATCTGCATTTACAATTTTTTTTCTTTTTAATTAAACAAATCTTCATCTTTGAATATTTGAAGAGAAAGGGTAAATATTTAGCTAAAAGAAGAAAAGAGAGGAAACTGTAAACCATAAAAAAAGGTGGCAACATCCTTCCAATTCCAAGTGGAGCACCCTATAATAAAAACCCCTTCCCCACTTTTGTGATTTTATGAATAAAATTGTCAGAGTTATTTTGGGTTTATAATTAAGTTAAAGGAGAGACACGCTGGTATCATTTCTCTAGCCTACGAATGAACAACAGAAATTTATTTCCAACCTTGCGGGGTCCTATCCAAATGAAGCATTTTAGGCTGTCCAAATCCTAAATCTAAAACAATAATATTTTTTTTCTTCAAAAAACCTTTTTGGTCTACCTTTGGTAAAATGTTAAAAAAAGAGAATTGGGGTGAGGAGGATATGTAGCTCATATGGTAATTATGGAGATTTAACCAAAAAAGATTCGTTTCAAATAAAAGAAAAGCAATCACCTGTAATTTGCAAATTTGCTTGGCCTGCAATAATTGGCAAGGTTGATCAATTAGAATTTTGCAACACTTCTCTGCCTTCTAATTTACATATCTTTCATCAATACATTCAAGGGACAGTCTCTTTTTAGTTTTTGTTAATCATTTGATATGACACTATTTTTCAACAATGGAGGGCATCAAGGATAGTTGTGTAGTTAAGTATCACAGCATAGAAAACGGAAAAAAATTTACATTTTTAAGACATTATTATTTCCCTAATCAAAACTTTATCCCAAAATAACAACTGTTTATATATGACTTATCATATGAAAAAAGAACCGCTCTTTCAACTAAAATGTGTGCACTATTAATGTGTTCGGGTTGTTCCTGCAATAGATATATAGTATAGATGTATATACAGACAACTACCTCCCTTACTTTTTCAAGGACCTCTTTCGTCTGCTTCTAAATTCTTTTCTGCTACTTGGCTGTGTTAATATAAGCGACACCATTGGTTGATTTTCAATGACCCCAAAGAAAGATTGCACAAGGCGGTTACGATTGGGAGATACAATTATTTAACCCTTCTACCCTCTAGTGTTTTACTCAAATGTTCCTGCACTATTTCCTATTTATTTCATCAAGTGTTTAGAACTATAGACTTTCTATATGTTATAAAAGATGCATATGAAAGGTAAAGTAATACCCAATCATCTGAACGGGAAAGTGCTGTAGTGTATAAAGAGGGTTGTACTTTGTAAATTGTGCATTTTACACCAAAAAATCAAAAATTAGTCGAAAATTTATTTTATTCACTGAATTATGAAATAACTTATTTAATCTATTACTATCAAAATTTCGAAGAACTTATATCTATTAACAATATTCAATTAAAATCTAAAATTTTCAAAAACTTAAAGAGCAAATGAGTGACCTTTTAACAAAAGCAGTGTATAATGTTCTGGGTTGGTAAGGTTGACCATCTATTTGCAAACTTTATGTTTCTGTAATTACTCTTCTAGCTCCTTCCTTCAAATTTACTATGTTCTACTTCTATACAACCATTCAAGATGTTACAATTTTTCTTTGCAAATTTTTTTTTGCAAATCTATTCAAATATTTGTTTGTAAAAAAAATGGCAAGTCTTATTTTCTGTAACGAATGGTTAAAATGAACTAAGAAATTTCAATTCACTTAGGGATTTGTGCATTTTTACAAGAAAAGCTGTCACATATACAGTCAATTTATTTTATTCTATTTCTATTTCTATTTTATTTACTTTCTATGAAAAAATTTAAGAATTTAATAATTTTTTTCGCAATTAAAAGGTATAATTAACTTTTTAAAGCAAATCATCCTAAATTTATGTTTGGCCATTCCTTAAATGTTAGCTATTATCAAAGCATAATCAAACTTTGCAAGATGATTCCTGTTAGTTTGGTATAATCTAGCAGCAACTCTGTATGCATTACCAGAAGGTCAACAAGTCTAATTTTAACATTTTTTTTAATGTTGTTGATTTAATTACTTATAATATCTTATTGTTTTTTAAAAGGGCTGTACTAAATTAGTAACTTTTTGATTGCAAAACAAACGTGCTATTTCTTTTTCCATGTGCTTCACTTTCCTCATCTCATTCTCATTCTTGTTTATTATCAATTAAAATCATTTCTAATTTGAAAATTAGTATCCTTAAAAATCCTGTGCTCAGCAAAATTACATAATTAAACTTAATCTTTATTTTTTATCTTTGGAAACATCAGGAAGGGAGAGGATAACATAAGTTATACAAAGAAGGTGTATCAACTTTTTTTTTTATAGCTAGCCGGTTCTTTTAGTAAGTAGTAGATATAAAATTTTTCATAGAATTCAGATATGCAATCGGTTTTTTTGTAGACCTCTTATTTTTTAAGTAATTTAAGTTTTTTAAAAAAATAATTAAGTCGGTTTTAAGGTACTAAAACGCAACAAAATAAAAGAAGAAAATGGCCAGTAAGAACAAAAATAGTAAGATCTTTAATTTGACACCTTACTTTTAAAATTCTGTTGAGTAATTATTGAAAAAATCAATTTTTTTAACCTCGGTTTAATAAAAACTTTAGACCTAAATATTTTCTCAAACAGACATAAAAAACATGGGTTCATATATACCTTTAGAATCAGAAAAATATTACGAATCCATTGTAAGCAAAATTGAAAAAAAGTAAAAAAATTTAAAATTAAACAAATGGCCAATTGTATTTTTTGTTCAGGCAACACTATCGTCTTCCCTTTTTTACCCCCTCTTTACCCCCTTCCCATTTTTATACTCAATTCAAGAATTAAGACGTTGCCTGTACAATATAATATGATATTTTCATATAATTCCATTTATTGTAGTTTATATACTATATTGTAAACTTTTTTTTTCAATTTTGCTTACAATGAATTCGTAATATTTTTCTGATTCTAAAGGTATATATGAACCCATATTTTTTTATCTGTGAAATAATAAAATTAAGTTCAAAGTTTTTATTCTCGTGGGTTTAAAAAAATCGATTTTTTCAATAATTACCTGACAGAATTTTAAAAGTAAGGTGTCAAATTAAAGATCTTACTATTTTTGTTCATAATGGCCATTTTCTTTCTTTTTTTTGTTGCATTTTAGTACCTTAAAATCGACTTAATTTTTTTTTAAAACTTAAATTACTTAAAAAATAAAAGGTCTACAAAAAAACCGATTGCATATCTGAATTCTATGAAAAATTTTACATCTACTACTTACTAAAAGAACCGGCTAGCTATAAAAAAAAAAGTTGATACACCTTCTTTGCAAACAATTTCTCCCCCAACTCCAAAATGAAATAGCGCATGAACTTGTGGAGAAAAGATCTATTTATTTTTCATTGGATTAACCCTAAATCCAAGGGTATCTTGAAAAATCTATGAAACAATTGCTTTTTCAGTTTAACGCACAACAAATATATACCAACTATTCATATTTGATTAGATTTTTCCAATTTTTCCAATTTATTTGGCCAGAAAATGAAATGAAGCCGGAAATTCAGTGTTGCGGATCCGGATCCGCAAGGATCCGCATTTTTTTAGTCCAAGGATCCGGATCCGGATTTATGGAAAAATCTACCTAAATTTATATAAAATAGTCACTTACAAATTTTGAAATATCTGGTAACCTTGTTAAGATCAGCTGATTCACTCCCACACTCTTCTCTCTTCGAGATTAAAGAATAAATATTTTTTGAAAAATTTGGTGATTTTATTTTTATTGTCAAGGATCCAGAACCGGATCCGGATCCGCACTGATTAAATTTGGAGGATCCGGATCTGTATCCACATACAATCAATGCGGATCCGCAACACTGCGGAAACGGCAACTGCATTTGCACCTGCAGCCAACGAGATAGCAGCTATGAGGTCTTCATGCCGAAAATTTAAATAATTTAGTTTTACTTTCCCAAATTTTTTTTCCAAGACAGCAATTAAACTGATTCTAACAATCTGGAATCAACATCAGGCTGCTCTACAGGAGTTTGGAAAACAATTAATTTTCGTTTTAACAATAACAGTACATTATGCTGCAAAAAAAAATAAAAAAAAATTATCTTAGACAACATAATTAAACCAATTATAGCTTTGTATTAAAAAGAAAATCAAAAGTACCTAAAACGGTAAAGCTGTTACAGCTAAATAAAAACCTATTCAGCAAAAAAATTGGCATGCATGTTGATAATGTGTTTTTCATAAGTTTTGGTGTACACTAATTTTTTTCCCAAGAAAACAAGTTTAATTTTAGATGAATAAGCAGTTATTTAGAAGTACATACTTTTTAATTAAAAGGGCGCGTTTTCTTCATGTTGAAATAAAAGACAGGATTCTTACTCTAAAGTTTTTCTATATAAAGCTTCTTTGAAAAGCACACCCAGATATATTTATGAGATCGTCTGAATAAAACAAAAAACCTAAGAGGTAATATTATGAATAAGAAGGAAGGGATAGATTGCTTCTAGCCTTTAAGTATCTTCTCCTATGTTTTAAGATGTTAGCCTAAAACCATCTCTGAAAAGTACAACTAATTACAGATCTTTAACTTCAAAAATCCTTACTACTTTATATTTATACAAAACCCTCTATAAAAGAGAACCATATCGGTTCAGCGGTTAGCGAGATCCTTCGCTGCAGACAAAAAGACCATACTACTATATATTTAAAGAATAGGATTATACTTTATTTTAATCTTTCAATAAAGTTTTCAATTTTCAAAAAAAAAAATATTTTTGCACACAGGGAATATAGTTTGTAATCAAGTAAATTAATTCTACCTCTGTTCTTATCTGTAAGATGTTTATGTACATACAATAACTGCAAATATTTTCTTAATTTGTGGTCTGCCTGTCTGTCGGTATATCGTAATAAAATTCTATTTTATTGTACATCAGAATCGTCTCATTTGAGGTGAATTCTGTGTATAAATTAAAACTAACAATTATCTTAATTTTAAATTTGCATTTAATCCATGCCAAAATACTAGATAAATCTATATAACCATTTTAACCTTTTTAGTGTAACTTGACAAAGTGGATGCTGTGAGTATTGGTGCAAAAAATATGACGTAACAAAAAAAATTAGCCAATGAGAGGCCACTATAAATTTTACCATTGGTCAATAACGGCCTCTCATTGGCAAATTTTTTTGTTACGTCATATTTTTGCACCAATACTCACAGCATCGACAAAGTGTCTCAAAATCAGCAATTTGACGTCATAAAAATGATGGAGATGAGAGGAGAAGTGGGAAAGAAAACCCTTGAAAAAGAAATGGATAATACCCAATTTTTATGACGTCACATGGCTGAGGTTTAAGACACTTTGTCCAGTTACTTTTTAGTTCGGGGTTTTGTTTCAATTCTGTCATTTTAGCATAGTTTTTATTATCAATAATGTCATCCTTGTTTTATTTTAGCATAAACACAAACACACAAACAGAAATTTGCAAATGTAGTCACAAAACGGATGAATTGAGATGCTTTTGAGGCTGAATAATTATCCAGAGAGAGAGAGAGAGAGAGAGAGAGAGAGAAAGAGTTGATGACACGAAGGTAAAGTTTGACAGGACGGGTACATTTCCATAATTAAACTCGGCAACATTTCAACTAAATAAACACAAAGCTCAAACCTTTTGTTCAAAGAAATCTTAGTTTTATGGGATAAAAGAAGTTTCGCCCCCGATAGGTACATGGGAATTAAACCCCTAGAAGAACTTAATTTTTTGGTGGGTGGGGGGGGGGGGGGGGGGGAGACTTATCTGAAAAGGTTTTATGTCACTATGAAGGGTATATCCGAAAGTCCGTTAAAACGTTATTTTATCCGTTAAAATTAACTATAACTTTCTTGCTTATTGACAAATTTTCTAAATAAAAGTTCCTTTTTTCTGTTCTGTTTTATTATATACTATTACTGCGCTACATGTGGATATTATTGTATTATACCCCTTCTCAAGATCAAATTTTTTTAGGGGGGAAGGAGAATTGTTTAGTTTTTATACCCTACCCCAGGAAAACATAATTTTAAATTAATCAAAGACATCTTACTTAAAACCATCCAGTACATACTTGTAATTTTGAACTATGTATTCTTATGTTTAATATACAATACATACAAATAAATGAGTACACTGTAATAAATAAATACCATATAAAATACTAGCGCCCCCCCCCCCTTTGGGAGGGCGTGGTGGTTCCCTCTTCCAAATTAGTTATAAACCTTTCCATTACCTAAGAGAAGTTACCCTTTAAGGAGGACCATATCGGTTCAGTGGTTAGCGGATTTCGGTCCACAGGCAGACATACAAAAACACAGAGATCCTTTTATAAGGATTTTATTTCATGTTATTAATATTCTAATTTAGTTTCCATCGAGACAGTTAAATATCATACTTTCAGTTCATATCTTGAAAATGAGAAAACCTTTAAAATTTTATTATTCTGGCGAGGTCCTTAATTAATCTGAATTCTTACGGAGTAATATAAATTTATTTTAGCATGTTAAAATATTTTTGTTTTTAGTGGTTTAATTTATACCTAAATGCAGGCTATGTAGTCGTACTTAAGCAACCAATAATCCAAACGAAAATTATTATTTTATAACTTAAAACATCAGATGTTCCTATTATTGCAATCCTTTCATCCAGTAAGGTACATATGCGTTCAAGCGGGTTTTAATTTTTGTCTATAGCCAGATTACTTGCTGCTGCAATGGCCTGCCTAAAAGTATATCAAATTTATTTTGAATTCAAAGTTTTTCAACTGGAAACAAATGTTACAAACACGTGAAATAACTTTTTAGTTGCAAAAATTCAATTTGCTAAAAGTTGTAATTTTCATAATTTGGTCACTGAGGTAATAAATGTAATAAAAGTATAGATATCCTTATAGTAAAGTAATAGGATGTCTATCTATCTGTTTATCTGTGTGTACCGAAGGATCTCGCTAACTGCTGAACCGATCAGGTTCTCCTTAACAGGGTAGCTTCTCATAGGTCCCGGGAAGGTTTATAACTATTTTGGGGGGAGGGTACCACCAGCCTTCCAAGAGAAATCGCCCCCCCCAAATTTTTGTTTTACTTTTTCTTTTAAAATCTAAAATGATATATTGGGTTATCAAATTCGACTCTCCCCTCCTCAAATACCCCTAGAGGCCTCTAGGGGCGTAGCCGCTAGTATACATATAATCCAGATAACTACCTGGATCCAGTGTTGGGGACCTTTTTCGTTTGATAACGTATTGCCTTTTGCTCTTTTGTATCAACTTGTCTGTGTTAATACATTAAAATTAAAATAAGCATTGACTAATTCTTGGGCTGAGATTTCCATGTGTAAGAAAACTAAGAATATTTAGTAATTAGCGGCTTCGCTCTTAAATACCTATAGGGGCACTGAGGAAAAGGTGTGATCTATCTTTTTTTAGGGGCGATTTAATTATGAAAATAGTTATAAACCTTCCCAGGACCTATGCGCAGCTTCAATCTGAAGGAGAACCATTTTGGTCCAGCGGTTATCAAGATTCTTAGGTACACACAGATAGAAAAACAGACAGACAGACAGAGATCCAGTTACTGTTATACTTGTCATCAAACCAATGTTTGTAAAACAGATTTATGTCTTTTCCCATGCAGGCTAAAGAATGAACATATTGAAGAATTTTTAACAGCGAAAGTTATGTCCATTAGAACTTCCATAACTCATTTTGTTAAAAGAAAATTATATTTATATGTTTAAAAAATGTTTTAACGTCTTTAGTTATGACGCAATGTCGGCCTTATATTCGAACCTATCACCTACACGGCAACGAGCGGATGCGCTACGTGTTGAGCCATGATCGCGGGTTTTGTGGAAATGAATACACACTCCTTATTGAAAACTCTTCAAAATATTTTTTTGCGTGAGAACTAAAACATTATTTAGTATCAAATGAAACAAAAAATTGGGAAAGTAATTAAAATCAACAATAGGCTGGCAATCAGCCTCAGAATTAATTTTACTTTTTGCCATTTTGTGGGATTTTTTTAGGTTAAATATGATATACTTTAAACTTTTTGAGATTAATTTGTACAATGCTTAACTAAAATACATACAGGTTTTTGGTTAGTGTATCAATGTGATATATCCATAATACAATATCAGTGGTGGGGAGGGGGGGGGGGAGTCATAATATAAAACTAATTTCAAGTTTCAGGTATAATCCTCCAGACCCTGCTGAAAATCGTTGGAATTATGAAACACAAGCTTTTTTCAATAAAAAAGTACACCCTTTTAAGTTTTTCAGTTAAAGGAACATTGAAACAAAGGTTGCTAAATAAAGGGGCGAAATGATAAAAAAATGACTGTATTATTCTTTATCAGAAAATACACACAAAAAAAAATTGTTATTGCCTAAAAGTAAAAGTAAACTTTCACTTTTTGTAATAACGTGTATTATGCCAAGTTGCATTTCTATACATGCAATTTTTTAACATATTTAGCTAGTTCAATAGTATCAAACAAATAAAAATTTACAAACTGTATATAAAAGTTGAAGCATTTCATTTTAGATTAAATTTTTTATGATTCTCTAGTTATTCACTAGGTGCTCTGTATTCATAGATTGAAAAATAGCTTGAAACCATCATGGAACCTAAGTGAAACTTCCCGAAAAAAGGAAAAATTAACCGACTCAGAAGCTATTGAAATTCTAACCTTCAGACAAAAAAAACTTACTAATTTAATAGGATTACGTAGGTTGTTAATTTTTTGGGGTCGAGTTTTTAGATTATGTTTTATGTTTTTGGAACTGATGATTACCATATATATGAATCGGAGGGTGGCAAATTCGCTGATACAAATATTCTGTTAATCTAATACGGCTAATTAATCTACAAACATTAAAATTTAAAATTATTTTACCATTACCTAATAAACCCAGCTAGGAATGATCAGTATGGGCCGGACTTCAGACATAAGTTTTATAAATCTTTATCAGGACAATTGTTTTCATATGATAAATTGATATAATATAACAGGGATAAATAGTGTCTTATCAATCCTTGAACCATGCAATCTATTTTAGGAGTGTTGTTGCTTTATATCTTAACCAAATGCTTCGCCCCTAGCTGCCCGGAAAAAGCGAAGAGGTTAGAAAAATAGGCTAAATCCTCCAAACGACATTTATAATGCTTCTCTGAAAAGTACAGTCAAAACGGTCCAGTATTTTCCGAGATCTTTAGCTTCAGACATATAATAACTTATTACTTTAAATATTTTGATTGTCTATGTTTGTTTTTTATTGTTTAACCAGGTATAAGGTATAACCAACAAGCGAAAGAAATCTGAAATAATATTTGGGTGGCAAATGGAGATGTCGTCAATTTTACGATGTGTTGCCCCCCAACGACAGCTGAAATAACGTATAGGTTTCGTGATTTTTTTGCGAAATAATTTCATTGTTAATATAATCATCATTCACTTCTCTTTGAAAATCAACGAATAGTGTCGGGAATATTAACACAGCCAAGTAGCAGAAAACAATTTGCTAGGAGATGAAAAAGGTCATTGGAAAAGGGAGGGGGATAGTTATCTGTATATACATCTATACTATAGATCTGTTTTAGGAAAACAGAAAGTATATCCAGCCCTGTTCAGTGGGTGCATCTTGAGCAAAAAACATTTGAATTTCAGGTTGCATTATTGTGTGCAGAGAGAGAGAGAGCGAAAGTGACCATGGATTTATTATCAAAATATACAGGGGTTTCTACATTTAGATTGTGTACGTTCGTATGTCCGTTACAAATAAGTCAACTCGTAACATCTAAATCATCAATATCAGAATGTCCATTTACATATGATAATTTTTACAACTTTTTTTTATAACAAGTTAATATGATGGAATTAATCTGTAAACTAATTTTTAGAATAGTGATTCCTTGGACAACAAAGTACATATGTATATATATGTCCAGCATAAAGTACACATAAAATTGCACAATAGAGGTAAGCACATAATTGGGGGGTAGAAGGGGGAGGGGGGCGGGTTTATAGGGGCGATTTCTCTTGGGAGGGTGGTGGTAACCCCCCCCCAAAAATAGTTATAAACCTTCCCAGGACCTATGAGAAGCTACCCTGTAAAGGAGAACCGTATTTGTACTGAAATAAATTGAGCTAACAATAATAAAGGAGAACCTGATCGGATCAGCGGTTAACAAACAGACAGACAAACAGACAGACAAACAGATAGACATCCTGTTACTTTATTTATAAGGATTGTTTGCCTATCCTAAATATTGAATGTAGATCTTCCCTTTTATGAACGCTGTCATCCTTGTTTTTGATTGCAGAGAGAAAAATGAATTCAATGGAATCCATAACTTTCTAAGACTGCTTCAATTGTTCTACTGGAATATTTATTTGGATTTTTTTTCTCAAATCAAGGCCCAAGCAAATAAAAAGATACTAGGTTCAGTTTATTTAGGAAAAGCTAGATGCAATCAGGGATCTAAAGGGATAAGACAATGGCCGATATATTGATGTACATCCCTAATGATGAAACACAAAATTACGCCTTCTGTAGATTAAAACTAGTGGTTGTAACGTTTAAACACTCAACTTAATATACCAAACAAACGAAATTCACTAAAGTCCCCAAAGTTGGTTAACCAACGAATAAGAAAACTATATTATAAAATTTGTCCCCACTCTCTCTGAAATGTACCTAAGTATGTATTTAGGATTAGGGAGCAGAATGCCATTATTTTGCGTGAAAATTCATATTTAGTTTGTAAAGATCATTTGAATAATTAGGGGTTGGGAGTGAGGGGCGAATGAAGTTAGTTGACTTATTATATTACCCTCGATCAATACTTATCTAAACACGTCCTGCGAATTGAAAAAAAATCTTGCCGGAATCAACGTGTTTTTGTTTTAAATGTAAAACAAGGAAGATAACGTTAAAATAATTTGAAAGCTTTTTGAAAAACTTCATCATTATTCAGTTAGCCGCGATCGTCGGGGAGCTGATAGGTTCGAATTTCTTCTAAACACCGCATCACAACTATACATGTTTAATCGGTTCCTACTGCTACTATGTCAGATGCGCGACATTTAATGTTAGAGTAGGGGTAGTGTCTTAGCACAAAACAGGAGCAACTCATTACAATGCCAGTTAGAACGTCCAGACAAAATCCTGCCATCAAAGAGTTGGTTTAAGTTGGTCTGTTGGGTTTTACTTAATATTCCAGATTGGCTCCCTTTACCTAACCTAGGTTTTGGACCTAACGTAAAAGTGTCATGGACATGAGTATCACCCGTACGACGTATATTTGATATAAAATAACAAATTGATAACTTATCTTAAAAATAATGTAAAAAATGAAAAGAAAAGAGTATAAAAATGGGGAAAAGAGTTAAAGAAATGGAGTTACAGCGTTTGAAAAGACATACAGACAGACACAGTCTCATATAGAATAGCCTCTGTTTAAAAAAAATGTTTGTCCCTTCATTCATTTTTGAAGCATAATAAGAGACGTCTTATTTGAGCAAGTTTTTTTTTTAACAATTCTTCTTGACAACTACTGAGATAATACCTTGTTACATTTATATCCAGGGATGGAGGGTCAGGGGACATTGGGGTGTTTATTACACTAGTCTTTAAAGTTTTATAATAACGTTTTCTTGGCTTATAACTTTTGGGACTTTTTTGATTTTTGATTGTTTGGTTCTTTAAGCTAAGCGTCCATACGTTTTAACCAATTATTGTAATCTACAAAAGTGGTAATTTTGTGTATTATTATTCGGGATGTACATCAATTTATCGCTGATTTATAGATGATAAACTTTACCCTTAAGAGAGATACATGGATAGGTAAAAGAAGGGGAAAAATTTCCCCAAATTCTTCAGCTTTTTAGCATTAATATTATTTGAAGCTTTAGCTTGGAATCTGTATAGTTAATTTTTGACAAACACAGCCTACGCCCTTATTGAAAATGGCGGATTACAATCCCCGATTAATCCTTAAAATAAGTAGATTTTACATCATTTTAAAATGGGTGTTAAAAAAGAATTAAAAGATGATTAAAATGAAACCACGCCAAATTAATATGCCTTTCAGAATTTTTACGATTTAATTTTAGCAATTAATGCTAGGGTTTTGACAAAAAATATTAAACACAGATTTTAATCGAAGCCTTAAAGTATTTATCTGTTGAATAACTAAACCCCGTTTAATCTTTTTTTTAAATTTTAAATTTCAAAATTATTAGAATTTAAATTCGACAGAACTCTATAAAAAAAATATGTAAAATAGTTCTTAAGCAATCAGAAGTATGATTATGGTGTTGTAAAGTGCACTAAAAATGCATGTAGCCTACAGATTAACTGGAAAAATACCCATTAAAGCTTTTGGACCATTAAATCCCCCCCTCCCCTATACCTTTCCCATGGGGGCCATACTGTCGACTTGCAATTTTAACGGTTTATCAAGATACTTACGGCTGAATCCCTAGCATATAGGGCTCTATATATCAATGGATATGGAAGGGCAGAAAAATAGCCTAAA
The DNA here is from genome assembly GCF_053477335.1 of Acartia tonsa. Lineage (NCBI taxonomy): Eukaryota > Metazoa > Arthropoda > Copepoda > Calanoida > Acartiidae > Acartia > Acartia tonsa. Next base: position 59,197,609 of record NC_137260.1, on the reverse strand, counting down.
CCGTATCCAGACATGTTTGTGAAATTAAAATAGCCTAAAACTATATCAGGACCTAAAATAAGCCTCACTGTAAAAGAGAAAAATAGCGCTACAAATAAAAAAGCTCAATACCTTATATAATAGGAGAAGAAGTTTTTAAGACTAACTTTTAAAAAATTAACCAAATGTTTTTTTCCATCAAAAATTTTAAAGAATGAAGGGGTTTTTAGAGGTCCACCAACTAAAAAAAAGGAAATTGCCCTGAGATAAAAATTTTTGATGGCCACCCCCGCGACTTTTGTACTCGTAGTAACCTAGTACCTTCAATTTAAAAAGGATTATTGATTGGATGGACATAATATTCACTATGTCACTCGATATTTGTTTCAATTTTCTTTGAGAAAAATTATGAAATACAAACCTTAATCTTTAAAAGTTAATAATTAGATAAGCTTTTTAGAAAATCTACATGTGATATAAAAATATGTTGTATTTAAACTAATCTTAAAAACTATAGGATATTTAATAATTTATATAGAATCATCTTTTTTTTTATTTATTTATCAATTCTTTTCATAAAATTTTGCACATTTTTAGTCTATCTTTACCAGTGCATTAAAGATATCATTGTCTCTTTAGTAGAGGACACTAAACCATCTACTCATAAATAGGCTGCATAAAAATATTACCAAATCAGTTAGTAAATAGAATATTTTTTCAAAAAGATTGCAGACTAATCTTTTTTTGGGTACTATTATGCTTATTCTAGGTTAGGTATAATAACGGCCCAGTGGGCTAGTAAAAAAGGGGTTAGTGCAAGTTGAGGCTTTGACTGCTGCTTAAATGTTTAAAATAAGGGGGGAAGTAATTTTCATATTTTTGTTTTAAACTGTTGAAAAATATAAAAATCTATTTAATTCGACCCACCCTACCGATGTCCTTAAATGCTGTATGACTTGTAATACCATTTAGGGTATCAGTTACTCCAGATTCTCTCGCCTACATTCACAGTTAGGCCTATGAAGGTCATCCTGATATATTTGGAAGAGTAATCTAAATCTTTACGAATTTGTTAGGATGTAAACTATCTACAATTTATGTTTATAAGTTTTAATATGTTAATTTTCATGATAGATGGTAAAAAAATTGTAATAAATTTAACATAAGAATGCTGATTTAGGTTGATGAAAGAAGAACATGTATTCTTAAAAGACACGATTTTTTTGGTACCAATTGAAAATAAGAAGCATTTTATAATGAAACAATAAAACAAAGTAAAATACATCAGTAATAAAGCCCCATGGTGGGAGTAAAGAGGTTTTTACCCCCCTGAATTCTTTGAAAACTCTCTTTTTACCCACCTTAAAAAAAGCTTGGATGTCCATGACATCAAACCTAAAGCATCTAGAATAAAAAATGTCTTCATATTAAATCAATTGAAACTTTATAGGCTTCACTACTGAAAAGATTTGATGCTCTATTATTTCATAATAATTGACATGTTATTGCACTTTATTCAACCTCCATAAAAGGTTACAAAAAAATGCATGAAAAGAAATTTGTAATTCGAATTAAAGTTGCAATTTTAATCTAAAAATTTATTAAGTTTTTGAATTTTCGTAATATTAATGGGATGCATAAGTGATTATTGGTTAACTATTTTCATTAACTGTGTGACTTTAATCTTGAATAATAACAATCTTAAACTTGAACAATATTACAAGTATCAAACTTCGAAAATGGTTGTCATTTATTCAAAAACATCTATTGTGAACGATAAAAAATTGATGTTTTCCAGCTTTCCATCTTTTCAAAATTTTGGTATCACGCACCTGTCATAGCTACAGTATGTATTCCTTTTCTCGTATTCGTTTGAAACCGATTAATATCCGGTGGATTAGAACCAGTTCTCATCTAGCATCGTATTATATACAGTTTTATACGAACAAAAATATACAATCATTAAATATTAAAATCAGCTATTTTACCCCGTGCCTTCGGCGTTTTATATCCGCGGAAATCTGTTTATAATACGATGCGAGAAATAACTATTACAACTCCCTTTCTCGGTCTCTCATTCTTAAGTTTATGTTAAAAAATCTTATTTCGATAATTTTCATAGAAATGATAATTATAATAGAAGATTGCATTAATGAAATTACCATCCTCGTTATTTATTATCCTTGATAATTAGATAAAAAGATATGTCTGTATATAAAAACAATAAAAGTAAAAAACATATGTGTTATGTGTATTGAATATAAAATTATGCAACAATAATAATTGCTGGTCTTAATTGCCAATTGTCAAAACAAAATACTGATATCCAAAACGTCGAAGTCAAGTAAAATATTATTCAAATAATATCTATTTCAAAAGAAAGCAAACTTATTTGATTTAAGGTAACTTGGCACTTTTAAAACCAATGAAAGTCAATTTAAATAATTCTTGTAAGATGGATGTACATATAGAAATGTCATAATTATTTTATTTGTGCTATCGTATAGATAGAGCTCTGAATAAAAAATGTACTAATTATCAAACATCGAAATTAGATTATCTTAACAAAAACCAGAAAGATGAATTTTGGAAAAACCAAAGCGAATTATTGAGTAACTTTAGTTATAAAAATGTATTGAGATAAATAAAAGCCTTGATGTACGCACAGATAGCTTTTCTACAGGGCCCACATAATATCTTTTGTCCATAGACTACTAAAGATTAGAATTTTATCAATGTACTCACCAAACGTTTTTTTATGAGAGGGCCTGCATAAATGTCTAATGTCCATATACTGTTATTGTTATATGTACTGATAGCTTCTCTAGAGGTCTTTGTTACATACATACATAAAATATCGACCAATAGAATAACTTGGGCAATTATAGAAAAGTATTTTTTTTAAATCTTTCTATGGTACTATATTAGAAAGTATGTCAGTCTTTATGTATGTTTGTTCTGTAAAATCTCACAATTTCATTGTATAAAGTTTGTCCATTTGCCAAGGAAATTGTTTGTTACTAAATAAATGCTAAAGGGGGTGGAGGGGGGGGGGGGAGGGGCTATTATTCCCCAACGCCCATATAAAATAAATCTTTTAGATCTTTAGGAAATATCTTCACAGTGTTAGAGCTAACTGCAAGAAAAAGAAAAAAAGGTTATTATACAAATTCTATATTTCATTGTTCTTTGTTCATCATACTGTTTTCATTGTCAATGCCACGAAGTTGGATGAGGATTAATATTCAGTCTTTTAATTGAAGTGATTTATGGTGTAAAAAAGATAAAAACAAGGATGTCCACATCCAATTTTAGCAAAGATATTTGAAATAATGGGGATTTAAATATACTCCAAATATATACAAAACTGATAAACAAAAAATCCGACCAACCTAATTTAGTTAAGTTTAGGGTTTTTTTTGTCTGAAGCTTAAGATTTCGAAAATTACTAATCCGAATAAGTTGTATTCTTCTGGTAAGCTTAGAAAATGTCACTGGGTGGTTTTACCCTATTATCTTGACCTTCATCGCCCTCCACTAGAGGCAAGGGTTAAAATTTTAAAGATAGAAGGCTGGACACAAAACACTCATACAGAAGCTTTGCAACTAATATAAGATACTCATAAGATTAAAACTAGTTTTTTTAGCCGGTGCCTTCGGCACCTCAGGGCTAAAAAAAACTAGTTTTAATCTTATAATTGTACATTCTATATCCGCGGAAAGCCGTTTATAATACGATGAGAGAAATAACTATTAACTCGATTATACAAGTTCCAATTCCGTGATTCGGCGTAATCAATATTAGAAAAAGTAATGATTTGTTGAATTAATTAACGTAGACGCAAAAAGTATGAAATATCAAGAAAATAAACAAAAAATAAAATTGTAAGGATGCATTAATAAGGAAAATTGAAACTCAGTGTCATATAATAGTTATTTATCGCATCGCATTAAAGACAGCTCTACGTGGATATTCTTATTTTAAAATTCTTCAAAAATTGTCTGTAATACTGAAAAAAAAGTATTACAAATTCTTAAACTAATTTTAAAGATGTTTTTGAATGTGTCACCAATTAAAGAACTTTTATTGCGTTTATTTCTTTTGATAAATCAATGAATACAAGATTAATTACTGGCGACGCTTTCAGTTTTTTTATTTCATTTTTTTGATAAATCAATAAATCCAGGACTGATTACTTGCAGTTTTATTTATCAAAAATTTTATTAATCGAAAATACTTAATAACACTGGAATTAATTGTAACTTAATCAATAAATTTATTGATAATATAATGCGCAGTAAAAATAATGTGCAGTTATTTCCAGGGAGTAAGGGAGGGGACAATGGATCGAATATTCAATTTTTAGGAGTCTCAGACTTTGGGGACTGGCTTAAAGGGAATGTGCAAGAATTTAGCAGTTTCTGACTGAGTTTGGGGACTTGCGCATGAAATGCCGCTACTCGTTATGTATGTTTTGAATATTGCAGACGGGGAGAAGAGATAAGGGAAGTGGGGACAAGGGAAATAAACTCTCATTGTGTTAGTTTGGAATGTAGCAGACGGGGAGAAGGGAGGTGGGGGCAAGGGAAATAAACAGAATAAAAAGGGGCAGTCATATTCTTGCTAGCAGCTGGCCGGGTCCAATAATCTTTTAATATAAAAATCACACCAAAAAACCTCAATATATTTCATCAAAAACAAGTTGTGATTTCACTTTACATGACGCTACGGAAATATATTATTCATTTAACAATCCCTTTATAATTTCCTACAAATTTATTGGATTAAACTGGATTTCATGCCCTTTCTTTGATAACTCTTATATTGAATTAATTGCCCCTTGTCCCCTCCCTTACTCCCTGAGTTATTTTGCATTAGTTAGATATTATAATTTACAATACACGGTTGGACCCTCAGATGTAAAAACTTTATTTTAGTGTTTGGCCAAAATGACTTAGCAATTGTATCTGTAAGTACGTCTAATAACACCCTTTGCTATTTTTAAAATCCTAGAAAATTTTTTTTGCAAGAAAATTGCATAACTTCGCAACCTTTTTTAGAACCACTACATAACTCAAGTTTTAAAACTTTTTATATAAAATCCTTTTTACAAAAAATATCAATAATAAATTAAATTTAAACCTGAAAGAAAAAAAATCTCATTACAATTTTTGACAATAATTATAATTTTTTTAACATTTCAAAGTAAAATATAATAAAACTTAAACGATTTTTCTCTTGAATTATCAGTTGAAAATTTCATCAAACATGCAATTTAAATGATGAAAATTTAATAAAATCAGTTTTTGAATGTTTAGAATTACCAATTTTCTACATTTAAAACAAAATGTTATAAAAAGATGTTTCAAAAAATAAATCATTAAAAGGTATTAAAATGCATTTGAAATTACTTAATATTAAAACGAGAACATCTTTTTACACTGTATTCTGTGTAATAGAGTTTAAATGACATGATTAGTGAATGAAATATTTCCTGAACTCATTAAGCCTTTTTGTGACTATATTAAAAATAATTTATTTTGTTTTATATTGTTTTTTTATTCAAATATTTGACATAATTTTCCCTACGTCAATATAATAAAGTCAGTTTTTTACTGTTTCCAGGTTTTTCTTTATAATTATAACAATTAAATATAATATAAATCTTCATTATCTTTTATTTGAATTATCATACACATTAAAATGTAAAGTATAAGCTAGAATAGCAATTTTTTCAACGAATATTTTAATGACATTATATCAAAATAATTCCTCTTAAATATCACACAACATATGATTGGGAAGTATAGCCATTTCTTGGAGGTATAATATTTACAAAAATACCATTAATTCTGTTTTTATTAGAAGTTAAAAAAATTGAACAATTCTAAAACAATGGTTGGCTGTCTAGATATTGAGTACACTAAGACTACGGCTCTGTTCTATTGAAATAACGTTGCAAAAAGAGGGGTTCTGAAAGTAATCTACCTAAATTTTTTTAAAGAACCAACAAGTACTGTCAGTATCTTTTTTCTTGTAATCTAGCAGACAATCAAATCATAACACAATTTTCAAGATAAAATATTCAGGTTTCTACTTCACATTTTAAAAAATATACTGATCAATAAAATGTTCAAAATTTTACTTTGTACTAATTGAAAAAATATGTTGTAATTCTTATTTTAAAGTTACATTTTTATCCCTGGAAAAATCATAGACGACTTTTAAAGGCATCTTATCTAAACTTTTTGAAGAAAAACTTAAAAACGTTAATTAAGTATGAAAACTATTTTCTTCGATTTTTCTGAAGTTATTATCGCATTCTATGGGTTTTTTATTATCATTTACTTATATCGAAAGTGCCAAACATTGTACCCTAACTTATTCATTTAATAAAAAACCAACCGTGAATATTGTATTATCACAACATGATAATTATACCAAATATTAATTGTGTTTAATTTGTTTCATTAAAATAAATTTAAAAAAAACTATTTTATTTCAGTGTTTACTATAAATGAAATAAATACATATAAGGGCTCGGCAATCGGGTTGAATCCTAAAACCCATTTGGGTGATTAAAAAGTGTACTGAAATTACTAAGGCGAAAAAATTCTTTACTATAGGATAATCAAATTTCAAGACTAAATTAAAGAGATGCTTCGTTTACAGGGTATTATTATATATCATATTAAAATGGATGACTGTCTTTTAATTTTTTAAGAGTTACTGCGATTTTTAAATTGTTTAAAAGTTCAAAATCGATATGACAAAACTATAACATATGCCTAAATTAACATACAATTATCAACGCCTTCCATAAAAAGGATCGGTCTTGAAAATAGTAAATTTGCCTCTTTGAATTAAAGCACAGCTTATTGTGCGTGCGTACATTGTGTGACAGTGTGCATTCATTTTCGCAAAATATCACATTTTAATAGAGTTCTATTTTGGCAAAAAGACACAATAGCAAATAAATTACCATTAAAGTTAATAAGGTTTTTTGTCTGAATCTTAAGATTTCAATAACTACAAAACTGATTGACTTCTCCTATAGATGGAAGCTTCACAAAGGTCCCGGGATGATTTATGGCAACTTTAGATGGTTTTAGGCTATTTGTCTGCCCCTTTGTTAATCCTAGAAAGAGGCTCTAAATGCTAGGGGCACATCCGCTAGTTTTAAAGCAAAATAAGGAGCTGAATGATTGTGCTGTTCTGATGAATTGAGAATATGGTCCATGTACGCGGCATTTAAGGCACACCTTGTAGAGCACCTCCTCCTCTCACCTAATTAATGGTTTTATTGGAGGTTATCACGGGACAGGGAGGTTATTCACAATGGAGTTTTAAGACTCTTCTACAAAGATAACGCAATAAAATGAAGAATTTGCGCTTATTCAAACAAAAACTACCCTTTATTGAGGGCTCCCGTAAAAATAAGATAAAAAAAGAAATAAAGCTACTGTAATCATTATATGAATGGCAGAGCTACAACTTAAAAAAATTAAATTAAACATTAACCACTGCATCAATTGAGTTATCCATTTTAGGCATGCTTTAATTAGGTCTAGGGATTGTTTTATACTAGTTTTGGGATTGTGTTAGACACTAGATTTTTGTAAATGTGTTTATTACAGACTTACAGTTTACTTTTTTCTCTTTAAAACTTTGTTAGTTATAATCACTGCACCAAATAATCCTTTATTTTATTTTTGGCAATTACTGTTCTTGAAACCTCCGTGGAATAAATGGCATGTGCTTTGTTTATTGAGTGTATCTCTTTAAGAGCAGTAGTTTGGAACCTGAAACCTAGCCTTACTAAATAAGGTAGCATGAAACCGATTCTTACTTTACACAATCGAAGTTTAAAGAGAGTTAGCTAATATGTAAATATATCAATTTGAATTAAGAAAGACATAACATTTACAAAAGTCGCTACAAACGTTGCATGAATTACCATTCCATTGTAAACGTAACGCTATTTTCGGATTTTTAGTTTTCTGGCGTTTCTGACCTTAAAATCCAATTCATAGATCAAATTTCAATCAAACTTATTTCAATCTTACATCTTAGAACATTGTCATTCATTCAGTAATCAGCACTCTTACAAATTCAAACAATGGGACATGAAATTTGGTAGCGCTTCTACGCATAGATACAAGATTTAGCGCTCCCAACTGCTGTTGACGTACGTTTGTGTTTGAATACAAAACTCATCTTGATAATTATAGATATATGCAAATGGATAGAAATGGTACATCTGGTGTTTCTCCACTTCCGCGAAAATGTTATATCCACAAAGTGTTGTGTATTCGCAAATAAGGGTAATAATGCAGCTTCTACCAACAATGAAATTAATTCGGAAAAAAATCACGAAACCTAAACGTGTTTTTCAGCTGTCGTTGGGGGGCAACACATCGTAAAATTGACGACCTCTCCATTTGCCCCCCAAATATTATTTTAGATTTATTTCACTTGTTGGTTATACCTTATTCCTGGTAATAATGTACAATTTAACAACAAGTTTTTTTATATCATAACAAATCAGACACCTATCTTAAATGGATCCTGAGTAAATTATATTATATGATTTACATACTCGTACTAGGAATAGCCATACGGAATAAGATTAAAGTTTTGGTGGTCACGATTGGACACCTCATAGCATTTAGTTTTGATAGGCCCTCTTTACCATATCTACACCATCTGGACATCTTATACAGACATTTAATCAGGCAGGGAGGGGACATTCGGCTGTTTTTCACACTAGTCCCCAAAGTTTTATAATAACGTTATCTTATTCGTTGGTTTAACAACTTTGGGGATTTTAATGAATTTTGATTTATTGGATCATTCAGTTGAGTTTTAAAAGTTTTAAAAGTTTCACCTATTAATTATAATCTACAGAAGGGGTAATTTTGTGCTTCATCATTTGAGAACTATATCAAATTATCGCCCATTGCCTTATCCCTTTAGATCCCTGCATTGTAATAGAAAATATCTACTAAATTATACCAACAAACATGGATACGGTGATAGGAGTTTTCATTTTGAAGAAGCTTTTTTCGTTATTTTAGGCATGTTAGAACTATCCTATCGATTTCGAACTTTGCATGGTGATTCCTATAGTAGTTAGGTACGATTTAGAAAGCGTAGCAACTCTACAATCATTACCAGAATGTCCGTACGTCTATTTCAAATATGTTGTTTTTTTACTTTTTTAACAACAAATTTTTATGTGATCTAATTATCCCATTGATCTGATTTTTGGTATATTGATTCCTGGAACAACAAAGTACTATATTATAAGCGAAGCAACTCTATAATCAAGTCCTAAAAATGTATTTATGTCCATAAACATTTTCCTGTATCAAGCAGTTTTCCAACAAATTTACTTACAATATTTTGATTATTCAGTTCAGCGTTAATGTCCGTTTGTCCTCCGTTTCAGTGCTTCACTTTTATGGATGTTATCATCTTTGTTATTCTATGCCTTTATCTCTTTATTCTATCTAATTAATATGGCATAAAAAGTGTCAAAATAAACTATCGAAAGTAAAGGTAAATGTTTATATCATAACAAGGACAAGAATATCCTTTAAAGGCGGAGAAAAGGTCATCCAAACTTCCTTTTTCACTAAAATTTTGAAAGTGAGATTATAAAGGATTATACAGGAGGGTAATACGAAAGAAGGAAGAGGACAATGTGCTGTTTAATACACTAGTCCCCAAAGTTTTATAATAATAACGTTTTCTTATTCCTTGACTTACAAACTTTGGGCACTTTTATTGAATTTTGTTTGATTGGTTCATTAAGTTGAGTGTCCAAACGTTTCAACCTCTACAAAAGGGGTAATTTTGTGTATTATCGGCCATTTTCTTATCCCTTTAGATCTATGGTAAAACGGTCGTACTGATGAACTACAAAGTTTTAAAGTAGCTTCGCTGCAAAAACCTGACTCAACAGGGGGTGACTAAATGATCAATGATTGTGTTTATTGAATAAGAATTTGCTCGCTGAAGGGTTACCCCAGCAAAAACTGCCAACAAAAACTATTTTCTTTCACCAACAGTAACTCAAATGTAAAGGGGTGGTAGAACTCAAATAAATGATAGTTTGATTCACATAATAAGAAAAAAATTGTGTTACCTTTGATTGGTTGGTTCATTGAGTTTGGTGTAAAAAATTTGAACCAATAATTTAAATCTAAAGGGAAACTTTGGGGAGGGTTATCAATTTAAATTCTATTTGCTTATCCCTTATGAGTCTCTATGTTTATGCTCTAAGATCTTTTAAAAGGCTAGGCCTATTATATTTTCCTTTTATGTGAGCCTAATATTGGTATATGCAATCTAAAAAATTTGTAGCAGGTAAACTTCATAAGAAAGTTTTTTTTTCTGATAGATGTGATGTCTTCCTTCGACACAAAAAGAATATAAAATTTGGGCAATGCTGTACCTTTAAGCATTAGCAAAATCATTTAGCGCAGATAACAGTGTAGCCCAAAGATTCCCCTTCTGTGCTAAAATAAAGCAATTATCATTTTATGCTGTAAAAAGATCCCTTGAGTAAATAAAACAGTGTTGTGCTGCCGTCTATGGGTGGATGTCGGTTGAAAACATTAGAAAATGGCTGTTTCTTAAGCTGCGATTGAACAATCAAGGCATCATGTAAAAAAGCTGCCAATTTTGCGGCAGTTGTTTAGCATAAAACGGCGACTAGCTACTTCAAAAATGTTTGTCTAGCAGCTATAACCGCCGATTGCTATAATAGGGCACCTAAATACAACTGCAGCTGATGAGCCCTAATGTAAATGCCTCATTTTTTTCTTTGAATTTTGAAGATGAATATCGCATATAATATCTAGGTAAATAAAAGATGTTTTTGATTATATTAAAAGAGTAATTTTTGTTGTTGTAAAATTTTAAATATGAAAATGTTTCTTTATCGAGTTTGACTTAATATTTTAAGATCTCGTGAACAGTTATAATCAGTAGCTGTGCAAAATGTCAGATGTCGTTATTTCTTAAGCATAAACAACCATTTAAAATTAGGACAAGCTAATTTTTTTCTTTATTATTTAAATGCACGTTTTCTTTTTGAGTACTTTTATGTGTATATTGGAAGAAAAGAATGTTCGTTCTTTTCTCAAATACTCAGTTTATATTATGTCACCGTTCGCTACGGCAGATTAAATAAAGAAAATGTTCCAAGTTTGATATTGTTATAGACAAATCTTTTTACAAATAGGGTGTGTCTGTCAGTAGGTAGTAGCTCTAACTTGTTAGAATTGTTTTTTCGATTTTAAACTTAATCCTTATAATAAAGTAACAAGATGTCTGTGTAAGTCTCTGTGTGTTTGTACCGCTGAACCAATCGGGTTCTCTTTAACAGGTCTTCTCATAGGTCACGGGAAGGTTTTGGGGGAGGGTACCACCACCCTCCCAAGAGAAACCACAAAAAAATTACTTAGAGACTTAAACGCAACATAGAAAAAAATATTTAAAGTGCCACTAGAGGCCTCTAGGGTCGTAGCCGCTAGCGTTATCATAAAGACTGATCAAGAAATCGATGTAACTTTATTTTCATTTATAGCTGATCAACACATTTATTTGAAATTATAAGATGTATTGAAATCAAGGTGAGAAATAATTTGTCTATGTTGCGATCAGCTGTTAAATTCATGTCTTTACGCAGCGCCACTACGCTAGCGACACTATGCGGCGGGAATATTTCAATTTTTTTTCGATTTTATTGTGATTTCTCTTGGGAGGGTGGTAGTACCCTACACCATAATAGTTATAAACCTTCCCGGGACCTATGAGATGCTACCCTGTTAAGGAGAACCTGATTGGTTCAGCGGTTTGCGAGATCCTTTGGTACAAACACACAAACACACAGACAGACATCCTGTTACTTTAGTATAAGGATTCAATTTGTATAAATATTCTATTTCTTCAATATGAAAAGTAGTGACAATTAATCATTAATGTTCGTTTGTACTGTTTGTCTCATGAACTGTTGTGCTACACTACTATGGATGTTGTCATGCTTGTTATATAGTTGTACTGTTTATCTCATGAACTGTTGTGCTACACTACTATGGATGTTGTCATGCTTGTTATATAGTTGTACTGTTTATCTCATGAACTGTTGTGCTACACTACTATGGATGTTGTCATGCTTGTTATATAGTTGTACTGTTTATCTCATGAACTGTTGTGCTACACTACTATGGATTTTGTCATGCTTGTTATATAGTTGTACTGTTTATCTCATGAACTGTTGTGCTACACTACTATGGATGTTGTCATGCTTGTTATATAGTTGTACTGTTTATCACATGAACTGTTGTGCTACACTACTATGGATGTTGTCATGCTTGTTATATAGTTGTACTGTTTATCTCATGAACTGTTGTGCTACACTACTATGGATGTTGCCATACTTGTTATATAGTTGTACTGTTTGTCTCATGAACAGAACAAATTACTGTCACTTTCATATTACCTTTCTGGGGGGAATTTTACAGACATGTGTAAACACAGTTTATGAAAAACATGTAAAAAATAATAAGATACTTTATTATCAAAGGCTTTTCATATACATGATATGGAATTAATATTTTTGTATTGAAAAGTTTAGCTATACTAATGTTTCTTTTTAATGACAAAAAAGTTGTAGTTTTTTATCAAAATTTAAAAATTAAATTTCATTTTGTAGAATTATATTTTGCCATTTGGAAATTTTTAGTAGTGTTTATTTTTATAAATCCTTTAGTTTAAAATACTAAGAATTTTGCTTGTCTGAAGCTAAAAATTAAAATTATGTATGAGTTGCGTGTTTTGGTTTGGTTTTATGCCGTTTTCCTAACCTACCCCGCCTTAACCTTGAGACTTGGGGGGCAAGCAACTAGTTATAAATAAGCAAACCGAAATCTTACATAATAAAAATTGAAATTCTAAAAAATCATAAAGGCGCAGAATTGATATAATATATAATTATATTACTAAATGCTATATTAATGTTAAAGATGCGTTTCTATTATGCTTTTATCATCGAAAGTTTCAAAAGCAAAAATTACTTATACTCCTTCAGAGTAAGAAAAAGAATCTTTTAATATATCTATTTTGTACCTAAAGAATTCATAATAAAAATAAGGTTAAAATGATGTGCATTCAGCTGCCATAATGAGTTGCAACACAAGGCTGAAAGCGCAATAAAGTTGCAGTCATAGGGTTATATCAATATCTTTTTATTGGACTTTTAAAAAACACTTGAAGAAAGACGAAACTTCATTAATTAAAATCAATTAAGTATGAAATTTGAAGAAGTACATTTTAAAAACTGATTTTAAGATGCAATTAAATGAAAGAAACACTTGACATAAAGGTACGTCAGACATTATTATATAATTATATCAAGATAGATTAGAAAGTGCTTCTATTGTGCAACCATGTTTTGCACGTCTGTCACTACTGCATTATATAAGTTACATAAGCATATCAGCTTTTAATTTTATAAACCTTTTATTATAATTTACTTTGTTAAATTGCTTTATGAAGAATGGTGTTAATTTAATAATGTCATGCATGCATCTTTTATACCCAATCGCCATTGTTCTCATTTACCTGGGGGCGTAATATTAATCCGCCTGAGCCCTAACTGCATTAATGCAGATAAAGATATTAATTTCAAGGGCGTGAATTCTAACGCCCATCAATCTTTATTCACACACAAACATGGAGTGGAGAAAATATTTATATGTTTGTTTTCAGTCTTCACCTTGAAAAACTACAAAATATGCAGATATCATATACAATCATATATATGTATATAAAATATGAGTCTAAATTGTATAATCGACCTTTTTTTTTATTTTGAAATGAAGCTAATAAAATTAAGTTAAGTAAAAATGGTAGGTAACAAAATGTTTTTAATATCAAGATCCCAATAACTACTTCAGTAATTGAATTCGCCTTTTTAGAGCTTCCCTTTTAGAGGCCCAGGATTGGTTTTAGGCTCTTTCATTTTTATATTTAAGGCAACTTTACAAAGTTTCATAACACTCAGCCATGAGACTTCATAAAAATGAGGGAGATGAGAGGAGAAGTAAAGTAACTTTGTAAAATTACGATTTAAGCTTTTTGATTGGTTTAAGTAATTTTTCATGCCCATTTTATACTACCTAATTACTAGAGGTGCAGCCCATATTAATATATATTAGGATAGGAGGATAGAAAGAAAGGTGCAACGATATACATATGTGTACTTAGGTTGATATATAGAGATCTACTTTTATGTGATTTCAGATTTCAAATTTTTGAATACCCTAGTATAAATTTTTATTCTATCTATAATACAAAATAGAACGATGTTTTGATTGTCTGTCTGAATGAATGAAGCTTAAGATCTTTATACCCGCCAGACTGGTTGGCTCAATTGGGCTTACTTTTCAGGGAATACATCTACTGGTCATACCAAGGTTTTCTTGGCGATTGGGACTATAAATTACAATTAAACATTACAACATTTTATTTTTTGTGACCTCTATTTTTTATTTATATAAATTATTGCATCAAGATTTAATGTTTAGCTCTTGTTTTCATTTCACAAATGCATTTAATAAATATTATTCCTACAACAGAATAAACATTTTTACATCTAGAGCTGTTCTATATATTAAGTAGAATTCTGATTCTTGGGAAGATAAGGAACAATTTTACAAGCGAATAATCCTATCTTAAAATGTGATTATGCTTACATTGAACATCATAGATTTTAGCCAATTTATAGACTTCTGTTTGTTGAGTTCGATATTAGAATGCTGCCTTGGGGGACTAAGCTCCTGAAACAGCCAAAAACCTGTACTAGATGCCAAATTAATAAACTGACAGAAAGACATCCAACTTCTTTGGTGTTTATGAATGTGTTATATATGGCTAGTCAGCAGCGCGTCAGACGCGTATAAGCCTCTGTGAAATCGTCATATTATAACTTTAAAATTCAGTTGGAAGTCTAAACGGGTTTAATTTTGATGCTTAAGCGCGGCTGAAGCGTGGTTGCCAAGCCCTGGTATTACTATTTTGTTTAAAAAGTTTAATTAGTCACAACAATCATCGCTTTCAGATGCAGTTTTTTATATAAAATTTTAATGCATCCATTTGAAAGATATATTTTTGTTTTGATTCCATCTGTCTGTGTGTACACATTTTTGTGGCTGCCCATGTGATGTCGGGTTTCTCTGTCCTAGGCCTATCCTGGGCTGTGGAACCGGGGTCTAATTAAATATAATTTATGGCGAAACTACATTATAATTATGGTATTTTATCCACCAGACTGTCCGTCCATCCAACATGAATCCGTAACCATATAGATACATATAGGATTGCAACAAAATGCTCTAAATCAGAAAATGCATTCTATTGTGCTATTTCATTTTCTTGAATTGTACTCAAAAGGCTTTGCAATTAAAAGACTAGTATGGATAATACAACTATAAAAATTTTCAGGCGAGAGTTTTTTATAGAAATTTTCATGGTGTTGCTACTCTATAAGTATGTTTGTGTTTTCTTTCTTCTGTCTGTTTGCAGTGCTGATATCAATTCGGTTATCTCTCCTGATGAATACAAAACATTCCGACTTAACTTTGAACTCCTTCTTTCATTCTATTTATCTCTCTTAGGTTTAACACATAATTTCGCTTCTATTAAACTTGTTTTAGGCCAGCAAGCTTTAAAAAAAAAACCGCCGGCTCTGAATAGCTGGAGGCCTGAATATTATGCCTGGCTGCCCGTCTAACCGTCCTGCTGCCCAGTGATCAGACCTTAACCTTCATATCTTGTTTACCATTCCTAACACCCCACTTCACGGCTATCATGCCTTAAAAAACATATAAATGCAGTCTTTTTTTTCAACACTTTTCATATTATTTTGACAAAAATTAAACAAATATACATTGAACAGTACAGAAAAATAAAAGTATTTTTATGTAGCGCATTTTCTTGTTTAAAGAAGCGTTGGCTCTTAAATTTTAGTCCCCAGACTGCGGCATACCAAAGATTTTAAAGCTCCAAAACCAAGTGCATGACGCATGAGTATTTAGATAAAAATATTTGGCTCATGTCGTGCAATCAAAAATAAAATACACGAAGGGTTTTAAAATTTAGGTCTCCCAGCTATAACTAATCACCACGTACATTGGAACGTAGCCTAGTAGTTTAATGAAATGCTTATTTTATTAAAAATGACTACATTAGTTTTTACTGAGAGTACATGATTTGTTTATGATTCATCCTAAAATTGAAATCATACGATGTTTTAAACATATGAAGGACCCCGTAGATGCGACGGGAGCAGCCACTAGTATTTATATAATTCATTAGATTTTGTACTGACCAGATTGTAAACTATTTTGTTTACAAGTTTGGAAAGAATTTGTATATTATAGACATATTTATCATGTTCATATCACAGTAGAATCAAAACAACAAAATGAAGGCCTGACAAAAATCAAAACTATTAATACTTTTAAAATGTTTTATGTTTGTTATTGACCTAGAATAAAGCTCAAAAAACAAACGGTAAATGATTGTTGAAAAATCGGTCGGCTGGTTATTGTACTTGTGTGTGGCTGGAAATTTTAATTTCAGCTGCAAATATACATTTTTTATAGAGGCGGCTGTTTGAATTAATTAACAGCTGAAGATTTTTTACAAATAATTCTGTGACTAGTTTTCATGCCGGGATGGCTATCACCAGCTAAAAGTCTCATAAGTATGAGCAGCTGGTTAGCAGCTACTCATACACTCTATGAACTGGTCTGCTTACCACGGCATCGGACTACTCCTTATTGCTGTGGAGCTTTAAAAAATGTAATCTAAAAGAGTTTCAATAGTTTATGGCCCTAAATGCTATTTAATATGATGTTTATTTTGAAAAGTTTTAGCTGCATTTAAAACTATTTGATACAAACCTCGAGATAAAAGGAATGAAATTTCTAAAGGTCTTGTGTTAACTTTCATTCATATACCTACATATATTTATTCTTTTATTATTCCTCTTTCTTCTCTGGAGGAATGATTAGTAGCCCCCCCCCCCCCCTCCTTAGTTATAGTTTTAGAAATTAAGAAAATATAAGTTTTTGGTAACCATTTTTCTTGTTTTAAAACTAGAGCACTATGAAGCTTTAAAAAACTTCCATATAATATTATCTTTATTGGTGATGTCTTCAGGCACAAAAAGAAACAAAATTAAGAGTGTCTGTGCTTATAACAGTTTGTTACTTTTTTAATTAAATGATTTAAAATTGAAACATGTAATACGAAAAAGTCAGAATATAGATTAGCCTCGCTTAAAAAATAATCATAAATGTCCACTTATAGTAGCTCTTAATATGAGAAGTTTTCTATGCTCAGAATTTTTAATCAGTGGTTAACAATTAATTCAGAAGTGCAGGGGTATGTTATTAAAAGATAAATTAGATTTTTTTCTGTCTAATCTATCTTCAGTTCACCTAAAAACAGACAAAAAAATGTTTAAAATTAGTCTTTGTCTTTGGTAGTTTCATATTGGTGGGGAAGAAGGTAAATAAAACACAACACAAAATTTTCCTACGTTGATGCCCCAAATAATTTTAATTTATCAATAGCGAAATTTTGTTTATCATAAAGGGGTTGGGGGTGGGGTTGGAGATTAATTTATACTTTATGTACCTATACACTTATTCCTGATGTTACTACCGCTAGAGAATTGTTGAAAAGTAAGGAGAAAGAGAGTTTGGTGTATGGAATACAAGATACAATAAAATCCTTAAAATTCTTTTAACCCTTTCCTACCTACAATTATTAGAAGTTTACAGCATTGGAAATTCAAGGATCATTATGTCCAATAATCAAAAAGCTAAAGAAAAAATGATTAACAGCTTTATTATACTTTTTTGAGTGTTTATTAATTTTTGTGATTTTTATTTAGATTACTTCATCAATGTGTGTATATATTCCAATAGAAATAGAAGAGTAGAAGAATATTCTGAACCCTTTTTTCGTCAAATCTAAGAGAGAACATTCCTAGCAGACAAAAGTATTGTTTACTTTCGACTCAAGCTGATGTGGATTCTTAAAAAATGATAGACTCGCTATTCGATAGTGAGGCAAAATTATTTTTGTGAAAAATCATCCAAAAGCACATTAAAAATCTACAAAAATAAAACAAAATCATATGTTAATAACCCTCTTAAGATTTTATTTCATTTTGGTAAATTTTTTTATTCGATTTTGGAGGATTTTTCACAAAAATAATTTTGCCTCACCAGCGAGTTACCAGCCTAACTTTTTTTTTAAGAATCCAACTTTGTTTCAAGCTTTCAAATTTAAACGAAATTTTTGGGCAATTAATTCTGATTCCGCAAAGCTTTCTACTAAGAAAATATACTGTTAACAGCTGACTTTTATGTATGTATGAAATGAAAAAAAACATGCCTTCGTAGGAAAATGTGTACATAATTTCAACCAATGAGATCCAATGTAAATTCCGATGCGATTCTCCTATTGGCTCAATCAGACATTCCCTCTCTTTCTTAGTACCTTTATTTATATTCCATAGGCTTTTAGTTATATGGTTGTTTATTTTTTAAATTACAAATTTTAATTGTTGAAAATGTAAATAAAAGCACATTTTTGTTAGATGGACCAACCATGAAGGGGTTTATTTGCAAATAGTTTGAGGAGAACAAGTACTTCTTCCTATAAAATAAAACCAACCCCACCTCCCATTTTTACACCAATCAACCCCTCATGGAAAAATATTTCTAACCTCTGCCATTCGCTCTTTCTTTGGCTATAAGAAAAGGGTTATAGGGGTTGGTTAAGCCTAAAAAAGCGCGAAGAACGGGAGGATTAATACAAGTGTCTTAAGCTTCAAGATATGGGAGGAAGAGAAAAAGAAAAGAGGGGTTGGTCTACAGTTTCTTTGCAGAGTAGTGTTGTGTGTAGTGTGTAGTCCTTGTAAGAAACCATCGTGTGTATGTGTGTATGTGTGTTGAGTGGAGAATAGAAAAACAGGGGGAGAATTTCTTGCAATAATGGGGAGGGGGTTGGTTTATTCCCACCCTCTTTTTTTGTGCACACCAACCCCTCTCTCTCTCTCTCTCTCTCTCCCTTGATCTAACTCTCTCGAATATTGTAAGTTTCTTCAGCTAGTGGACGACCAATGAAATGATTGGCGCTCTTGGTTAACCATCTAGAAAATAAATTTGTTGCGCCGTTTTTTCTAGTTAGAATTTTTGTGCACACTTTAATTTGCAAAACAATTTTTGCACATTATAAAGAATTAATGATTTACAACAAGGTTTTTAGTTTTGAAATTTAAGAGAATCAAGGGTTTGAAAACTTTAGGAAAAGTATTTGAATTCGATATAGTTTTTCGTCGACATACCATACTATTAAATTAGAAGTCTTGGTTGACAAATATGACAAATATTTATTCTTATGAAATTTTTATTTCATCAACATGTATCAAATAAATTATTATATAAGAAATGAATTTTACCATGACTATATCATAATGTTGATTTAATAACAGAACAAAAGTTTTACTGGGAGGATAATATATCTTAATAGATTAAAAGGCTAAACACCTAACGCCTTGAATTGTTTTTCTTCTGAAAATGTGAAAAAAGCACGTTAATTTGGAATACAACTATCTAAAAACATAAATTTTCAACTTAATTGGATACAGATTAGAAAATGACATTTAATTTTATTGTCATATCCTAAAGAGAAGACTCATCAATGATTAGTTTCTAATTCAACTTTCCACCTTTTTGCTCATTACAGAACAGGAACAAAATCAATTGGTAATATCCCATCAATGACCTGTAGACCACTCAATTGCCCCCTCCCCCTTCAAAATAATTTTTAGTAACGTAGCTGCACTATAAGTGTTCATGTCAGTGTGTCTATTCTACTGTACTTTTGAATTTTTCGGTTTTATTTTTGGTACAAACAAAAAAGGTTATTAATTCCCAAAGACCTAGAACCAAATTTTTTAAACACTTGGTACAGATTGGGCTTCGTCTTTGAAAAATAAGAGAGTGGGTTTTATTTGGGGTCCATTTTGCGATTAGAGAAATTGTACATAGAAAATCATTTTCATTTCAACAGATAATTTTGCAAATCAGAAAGGGAGAAAGAGATACACACAGAGAGAGAGAGAGAAAGAGAGAAAGATATAAAGGGAGAAAGAAAGAGTGAAGGATGGAGAGAGAGAGAGAGAGAGATAGAGAGAGAGAGAGAAAGAGAGATAAAGAGAGAGAGAGAGAGAGAGAGAGAGAGTGATGCGAATCTTCCTTTGTCTGGCAAAATTTTTGCAAAGTAAAGGATTTGCTCAAGTGTTCATTGTATACAATATATATAATACAGTATAACGTTTTTTATTAGCTATGCTTGCTAATGGATGTGGATCAAACGTGGATATTATGTCAGGCGAAAAATTAGCGTCAATTTGAGTATATGGAACTCGTATATTGGTATGTTTGTTCATCCAGTAGGAGGAAAGGTGGTGGGGTTAAAAAGGGGAATAGTGAAATCGCTATTTTAGCCCGCTGCAAGTTTCACTTTATTAAGATACTGTGAAGTATGACGAAACCCGCAACTTCGTTTTCTTTCCATGATCCGAATTTTTTAATCTATTTGTCTTAGTTATTATTGGCTGAATCTTTAACTGCCAAACTTGAAAAAAAAAAATTAAAAGTGTTGGCGAAAACTGTGGATGGTTGAGAGAAAAAATATTGATAGACAGATGGCAAAATAAATTCAACCCATTTTATAAGAAAATATTCAAATCATTTTTAAAAGCCCTCTTAAGTCTAATAATAACGCCTTTGCGAATCGGCAGCTGCTGACTAAGTATTATTAAAAACAACTGTGCAAAAAATAAAAATAGTCTTATGCAAGTGCTGGCCTCAAAATGTTCAAATATAAAAAAATAAGAGAGATAAAATAAAATTTCAACCATCCCCTAAGGGCAATTTATTAAAATATCAAATTATCGGAGATTGGGTTAGGTTTAATATTACGCTATTATCAGACAATATTCAAATAAATTGTCTGAATTTTATTCAAATTATCTTTAGGTTTTCATATTTAAATTTCAATTTGCATTCGATTTTTTTATTAACAAAAACAAGAACGAGTTTAAACTTTTGAGGTTGGCGTAGAAAATAAAAGGTTAATTGCAGAAGCTTCTTTAAACAATATCCATAACAGCAAAGCTTTAAAATATTAAGACAAACGGACATTAACACTTGTAGAGTGTCAGAACTGAATAAGAAGAATGTTTAAGTCGAAACAAAATTGGGTAAATAGGCAAATTTGTTGCAAAACTGAATAAAACAATAAAGTGTTTAAGTTAATACTTAAATCTATAGGACAATTCTAATTTCTCTAAATTAATGAAAAGAGATAACCGTTACACGAATAGAGCTAAATGTCCGTAATGGACGGACGAACCGACCCTGATTATAGAAAAGCTTCGCTTTTAATAATTTTAAAACACATAATACTTAGTACTATTAAAGACTTGAACTATAATTATTACAGCATTCGCCTCTTGTACTTTTTATTTGTTGATTTAAACTTGAAATTTTAACCTTAGCATTATTGTTTAGCAGTTAATTGCAGATTTATCATTTACACTTCACATTTGTTTTGGCTATTTTCATATTTTCATTACAAAAACATGAAAAATTAATAAGAACTGGACAGCCGCCCATTTAAGGCAGCAAATTGTTAAAAAGATCGGTTAAAAGTGAAGCGACTCATCAAGCCTGAAAAAAAAATAGCGCCATACAATATAAATGACCAATGATAGGCCAGAATACTTAATAATGTAATTTTAAAATGTAAACTGGCCTATCGTTGGTCATTTGTATTGTAAGACGACATTTTTATAGGCACGGTAAGCTGCTTCTTAAAAGATGTCGTAAGAAAAAAAATAAGCAAAGCAGGTAGATAGTGAAAATATCGGCTGCGGCTGAAGATTGAACTTCAATAGTGCGGCGGATTTCTTATTAGCTGTTTAGAATGCTACGCTGTCTTTGGATTGTTAAAAAAACGGCTGGCAACTGCTAAAAATGCGAATAAATACAACTGCGGCTTTCGAGCTTTCGATATTAATCAAGGATTTGCGAAAATTAAATATCTTTTAATTTGAATGCTCATTAGCAAATGTTATCCTTAATTTTAAACTATTAATCTTAAATCATCTAATTAGAAGTATAAGAAATTATTATATACTTTTAGTTCATGCATTAGATTTTTATAATATTTTTTGTAAAGGGGAAATTTATATATAGACAAAAATTAATGCTTTTTTTCTTGCTAGCTAGTGGCGGTTGCGTTCTTCGCATCTAGAGGCTCTATATTCGAAGGAATTTGGAAGGGCAAAAATAGCCTAAACCCACCCCAAGACCTATGAGAAACTTTACTGTATACTTATTACTACTTTATATCATAGGATTTTGGAAAGTAATATACCCAAAAAAAAACACTTTTAATTTGTAAATACAAATTGGCCAAAAAAATCATTAATTCTATATCCAAATTCTTATCTAAAGTTAATGTCTCAAAGTGAATCTAAATGCTTTCAGGAACAGGGACAGGACACAAGAAAAAATAATTTACATTTTAATTTTCCTGTCAGCTATAAATGATACTCACAAATATCCTAAAAAGCTCCTTTAAAGCAGTCGAATTGCTATGGATATATTATACCTAAATGTGCCCTATAATGATAGAAATGTTGACAAGAAAAAAAAATAGAGGTCTAGCTGAGTAAATCCTATTTTACCTCTTTACGAACTGACTGACGGACAAAGTGAATTATAGATTAGCTTGAAATTTTTTTGCCAGGCGAAAAAAAAATAGAGAGAAGAAGTTTTTCTTTAAGTGTTATATCCCTAGCAGAAATAAATTAGTTTATCATATCTAGAAAATCTTAATGATCTCCACTTCAATTAGTAAATATTACTAAATCATTACAACAAATTTTAATTATTTTTGCATTAAATTTAAAAGTAATTGAAGCCTAAATAAAAATTTGTATTTTTTAAATTTTTGGTAGATATTGTAAGTAAATCACTGAATATGACATAGTGGTAGAAAGATTTATAAAATTCAAGCACTATGTTGAATCAGTTAATAAACAAGAAAGAGATTATTTTTCTTAACTTTCTAGGACGGAGGGATGTACGAACAGAGTAGCTGTGCTACGGAAAAAAGTTCAAAGTTGCGCGCAAGTAAATAATATTTTCATAAGTAAATAAAACATTGATTTTTTCTCTCGTAAAAAGAGTTCGTTTAACCCAAATATTGTGTTGAGATAATTTTGACAGGTTAAGCCAAGAATTTGAAAAGTAAGCTAAAATATTATCATTTCTTTTTGCTCGAAGTTTTTTGCCGGAAAAGCTTGAACGATTATGAAGTCATAAGGCAAATAAATTGCCCTCATTTGAATGTTTCAATCACCTTGTTATAAAAACAAACTTATACAAATATAATGTCCTATCAAAAAAGAAATTCACATTATATCTATCTATAATAGCAACTAAAAAAGTACGTTTAGCTTTTAGAATTATGTATTCACTTTTTGTTAAATGTAGAATTTAAATATTTTAATCGCTAGTACCGAGGAAAAAATGCAAATTTCGAATTTCGCGTAAAAAAATGTTTAATTTGTGTAAATAAGATATTTGCATTTTCTTTTCAGAAACAGATTCTATGCGAAAACAAGGATGACAAAGTCCATAAGTATTAGGGATCTTGACAATTAACAATAGGTTTATCCCCACTCTAATTATCATCCTAATATATAAAGTAGTTGGCGTTTTTTGTCTGTCCCGAAGGATTTCGCTAACCGCTGAACCGATATTGTTATTCTTTACAGTGAAGCTTCTTATAGGTCCTAGGAAGGTTTTAAACTATTTTTTTTGGGGGGAGAGTGTCTTCACCCCATCCCCCCCCAAATTTTTTCTTTTGAAACTCAAATTTAAAATGGGATGAGGTCGGCTTTTCCCCTCCTACCTTAAGTGCCCTTCTAGGGGGCTTCTAGGGGGCGTATCTTAGAATGATTTTTTAAAGAAACACCGTATTAAGATTAAAGTTAATGGTCGAAAAGTTTGGACACTTACTTTGAACGACTGGAGTAAATATTCTTACTAATGAAAGCTTTTAAGTTAAAAAATATAATGCTAAAATCAGCTTTAAATATTTGGAGATGAGTATAATTTAAAAAAAACGTATTCTATTGTGGTAAGCCGAAGCGTTTCAGCCCTAGCCTTGAAATATTCTACCAAAACAAACTAGCAGGATTTAGTCATACAGAAATTATATATTTAACTGAATACATTTACAATGGATGTTTACTATATATATACAAATAGATTATAACAATAGGTTAGGTTTGAAGGGGGTGTGGGAGACAAGGGCGTAGCCCGCGGCGGTAGACAGTCTGTGGGGGTAGCTGTAGTAAAAGGGAAGGCACCGCCTCCCGGTTGTATAGTTGCATGAGGGGCGCGTGATTGCTGCGTGTCCGTGCCCCTCCCCTATTTAGCCAGTCCAGTTTGACCGCTGCGCAACGGGGTCATCTGCGGTCATGAGGTGAATGGTGATATAATAGGATTAGTGCAGAAGGCTTGTCATGATAAGCCACTGCGTAGCAACTCTGTAAACTACCCGTCCGTCTGTTGCCGTATTACCACAACCTCCCCTTCAAGGGCTGCGGGGCTCCCGAGCCACCAGGCCTTGAACCTGGGGATACGGCAGCCTCTGTCTGCGCACGACAACATCTTCCTGGGGCACAGCTCGGTGTAGGACAGCTCTGGCTATACAGGCTCCGCGGGACACTCGCTGCTCGGTTTGGCTGTGGTTGGATATCAGCATTGTCAACTCCCGGTTGGCTTCCAGCCGCGGGTTGGCGACAGCCAGGCCCCGTCGTTGGAAGTTTGGCCTTGTTTGCAGGACTAGTTCTGTCTCGGCTGGTAACTGGACACGGAGGCCTAGGCTCACTCTGGAGGCTCCCAAGGGGGGAATAACGATGGAGGAAGGCGCGTAGAATTCCATGGGGGCGCCTGCCTGGTCCAGGTTGCTTGGCCTCTTAGCTCCCACTCGGATGGGGACGGCTGTCATCAGTAGGGGACACATCGCTTCAGCTTCACCCTCTGGGGCCGCCACTTCCATCTCAGTGGCCGCTTCTCCTCCTGCAGGCTCGCTGCTGGCCGGCAGGGGCTCCATGTCAGCATCGGGGTTCCAGATTGCATCCCTAGGTGGCTCTGGGGCTGGCAGCGGCAGCGGTGGTTCGTTGGGTTGGTGCTGCAGGTTCTCTTCTACAGGGTCACAATCCTGGCCGCTAGGCTGTGGGGCGGCGGCTGCCGGCTGGTACACTGGAAACTGTCCTGGGTCACTAGCTGGCAGCGCCGCAGCTCCGGCTGGCAGCTCAGTGGCGTCCTCGTCGCCGTCCAGGTCGCCTTGGATGTCTGTTGGAATCTGCTGGGCAGTTACATCTCCGGTGTATTTGCGCAGTCGGCCTACATGCGCGGTGATTTCCGAGATCTTGGCTGTTGGAGAGGCAGGTTTGATGACACAATGGACGTCTGTGGCTTGTCTCACTATCTTCCAAGGGCCAGTCCATCTCTTGGTAATCTTGGCTGACTTCCCTGGCACCAGGCGGGGGGCCAGATACCAGACCAGGTCTCCAACTTCGTACTTGGCCGTGCCTTCGTAGGCGGCCGCGCTCTTTCGGATGGTCCCCTCCTCTCGCTGCTGGATTGCGTCATACACGGCATGGTAACGTTGCAGGAGAGCTTGGACGTTGGCTGGGACTGAGGCATATTCAGTGTCTGGCAGCCGGAGTACCATGTCCACCGGGAGCTTGGCCTCTCTCCCAAAGTAGGCCAGGAACGGGGTCACGCCCGTGGATCTGCAGGCTTTGGTATTGTAGGCGAAGGCAATGGCAGGCAAGTGTGGCTCCCAGTTGTTGTCGTCTCTGTCCAGGAACAGCCGCATGCCTGTGTTGAGCGTCCGATGGAACCTCTCCACCCGGTTGGACTGCGGGTTGTGGGGCGGTGGATGTGTCAGGCCAACCTCGAGCTTGGAGGCCAGTTCCTTGAATACCTGGCCAGTAAACTCCATCCCATTGTCGGAGTGGATCTTCAGGGGACATCCGAACGTGGCCAGGTGGCGGTGCAGTAGGGTTTCAGCCACCGTGAGAGTGCGCTTGTTGGGGATGGCGTAGAGGCTGACAAACCGGCTGAACCCATCCTGACAGGTGAGGATGTAGCGGTTCCCGGCTGGTGTCTCTGGCAGGGGCCCCACCAGGTCAATAAACAGGACTTGCTGTGGATACCCCTGGCGGGAGGGCATGTGTATCCCTAACTTCAGCCTCTCCTTGGTGACCTTCTGTACACACTCAGGGCAAGTCTGAACCATCAGGCGGACGTCACGGGACAGGTTGGGCCACCAGAAATGCATGGCGACGCGGGCAATAGTGGCGTCCATCCCAAAGTGCCCGGCCATGGGGGTCCCATGGGCCAGGAAAAACGCGTCCTGCTGGAGGGCCGACGGCAGCAGGTATCTTGTCCTCTCTCCTGTCAGGGTCTGGTCGGTGGTGGTGAGGCAGCCATGCTCGTCGAGTCCCAGGGCTGCGAAGCGGCTGGCATACTGCTGCTCGTCCCGGTCCTTGCCTCGCAGCTCAGCCTTAGTTGACCCACTGGCGGACACGGAGCAAGAGGGGATCCTGTGTCTGTGCCTCTAAGACTCTGGCCGGGTCCAGCCGTGCTGCGGAGGGTCTGCCAGCTGTGGGCTCCCCTAGCTGGCAAAGGGTGTGAATGTACTCAGCCTGCTCTGCTAATTCTTCGGCGGTGGCTGTCGGCATATTATCATCCTCCCGGCGGCTGAGGGCGTCAGCATTGGTGTTCTGGGTGCCAGGACGATGGCAGACAGTGAAATCTAGGGCCGCTAGCTCCTCCTGCCAGCGGGCCACCATCCCTGTGGATGTGTTCAGCGACTTCATCTGTAGCAAGGCTGAGGAATCAGTGTTGATCTGGAAGCTACGGTAGGACAAGATGCCGTGAAATTTCCGAATTCCATACATGATGGCGGCCATCTCTCCCTTCCAGGATGGGTAGCGAGTTTCGGGGTCGGTTGTCTTGCGCCCCACGGCGGCAATAAGCCTCTCCTTGCCGTCCTGGCATTGGCTGAGTATGGCAGAGATGGCGCGGCTGCTGAAGTCTGTGGTGAGCTGGAACACGGCCGGTAAGTCAAACCTGGGTGGCGCTCGGATGGGGGCCTGGCGAAACTTGTCCTTGAGCTGTACCAGCTGGGCTTCCATCTCAGCCGTCCAGGTCAGTGTCTTGGCCGTTTTCTGCCGATTCATCTCGTAGGTGAGGTCGGCATACTCTGGGATGAACAGGCGGTAGTAGCCGAAGAACCCCAGGAGCGCCAGCAGGTCCTTGGGGGTGATAGGGGCCGGCCAGTCAAGGATGCGGTCAATATAATCCTCTTGCATGGCTATCCCCTCACGGCTGAGGGTGTGGCCAAGGTAGTCTACTTTGGCTCGAAACAGCTTGGTCTTGGCTGGCTTGAGGCGGATTCCTCCCCTGCGGTGGGCTTCCAAGACTTCCCGGAGCCTAGCCAGGTGGGCCCAGGTATCCTGGTGAAAGGTCAGGACGTCATCAAGATATGACTGGAGGTTGGCCGTGCCTAATGGGTTCAGGACTCCTGCAATAAATCTGGAGTAGACAGATGGTGCTGTAGCTAGGCCAAAGGGCATCCTTTTCCATTGGTACAAGCCTCTGGGGGTGGTGAAGGCGGTGCAGGGCCGGCTGTCCTCGGACACTCGGATGGTGTAGCACGCAGCCACCGCGTCTAAGGCACTGTAGACGCGGTGTCCCCCGGCTCGTTCTACCAGCTGCTGGATCCTGGGCAAGGGGTAGCTGTCCAGCTCAAGACACTTGTTGAGGGCCCTGTAGTCGACGGCCCAGCGGGTGCTCCCGTCCTTCTTCTTGATGGGCACCAGGGGGCTGCTCCAGGCGGAGTCTGAAGGCTCTATGACTCCCTCTTGCAGCCAGGTATCCAGTTGCTTCTCCAGCTCAGCCTCCTGCCGCGGGTTCAGATCCCTAAATCTCTGGCGGATCGGCTGGGTCCCTGGCTTGAGGCGCAGCTGTAACTCTACTACATCAGTGCAGCCGGGGGTAGAGTTTGAGAAGACGTCTCTGTACTCTGACAACATGGTCCAGACCTCCTTCTTGAGCAGGGGGTCCTTGCGCAGAAATTCGTTCTCCTCCATCTCAAGGGCTGCCCACAGCTCCTGCATATCTGGGGGCTCAACAGGCTCTTGGAACGAATGGATACGAGGGGGAGGCTTGTCAGAAACCTCCAGAATGTCGGGCTTGACCAGCTCCCCAGCCACGGGGAGGCTGGCGTTCAGCAGGAGAGGCATCTCCCCCTCATTTACCACCAGCACTCGGAACACGCTGGCGGAGCCAGGCCTGTGTGCATACAGGCCTTCTGGGATGACAAGATACTCCCCAAACCTCTGTTCTGGGGCAGATAGTTGGATGGCATCCTTGGTACGGTGTCCCACTAGTTCAACAGGGACAGCCATGACACCGCGGCCCGGCAAGACCACCCTCTTGGCCGTACGGAGTTGGGGTGGTTGGCCATCGGTTGGAGTGACAGCGCTTAGCCTGTACGTGGCTGGCACAGGGTCAGCTTCAGCTCCGGGAGCCACCGGCCGCGATTTGACGGGCTCGGCGCCGGGAGGGGCTGAGGTGTCGGAGCCATGCGTGGCTCCGAGGGCGTCCGGCCACGATTTGACGGGCTCGGCGCTGGGAGAGGCCGGGGTGCCGGGACCAGCCTTGGCTCCGTGGGCGTTCGGCCGCGACTTGACAGGCTCGGCGCTGGGAGAGGCTGAGGCATCGGAGCCATGCGTGGCTCCGGGGGCGTCCGGCCACGACTTGACGGGCACGGCGCTGGGAGAGGCTGATTCCTGGGGGTTGAGCGTGGCTCCGGGTGCATCAGACCGCGACTTGACGGGCCTGGACTCGGACTTGGCCGGTTGGATTGCTGGGGGCCCCAGGTAGAGGGGGCCAGGTGGACACGGCTGGCCGTTGATGAAGGTGTCGGCGGAGAAGATAGGCTCTGGAGGGCTGGAAATCTCGGGAAACGTCGTTGGCAGGTTTTCCAGAGGCACCTTGGGCACTGGGGGCAACCCCATGGCTAGCAGGTTGGTCCCCCTGTGGGCGTTCAGCGCAGCATCCACCCAGTGCGTGCCTTTCTCAACTACACGCGGCTGCTCTGGCAGTGGGCCTGGCAGAGGCCCCTCGTAACTCAACTCTCTCTCGGCTGTCTCCCGGTCGATGGGGACGCCACGGAGTGGGATAAACTCCCCACGCACCCACAAGCAGGGGGGTTGCATGTCGAAACAGAGCCTAGTTCCGAACTCCTTGAGAAAATACCCTCCTAGGTTCAGAGGGTGTGAGAGATTCCGTACCACAGTCACGTGGTACAGATGGAGTATAAGAGTGTGTGAAACTGCCATATATAATTCATATAATTTTCCAATTACCTGGAGGGGCTGCCCTTCCTCATTAGCAGTCAGGATTTGGGTGTTGTCT
This sequence comes from Acartia tonsa, assembly GCF_053477335.1. Taxonomy (NCBI): domain Eukaryota; kingdom Metazoa; phylum Arthropoda; class Copepoda; order Calanoida; family Acartiidae; genus Acartia; species Acartia tonsa. The sequence goes on along the minus strand of NC_137260.1, from coordinate 59,167,957 downwards.
GGAACCAACATGCGCTGCACGCCCATTGCGTGCATGAGGTGTTCAGAAATGACGGCAGACCCTGGTACACGGTTGCCAGAATCTACCATGGCATCAACCTGTACGTGCTGGGCAGGGTCAGGAGTAGGAAACCTCACCCTGATGTGGCAGGGGAAGTGGAGGTCCTGCCCTTGAGACAGGGGGGCCTCCCGCTCGGCTGGGGTCGGCAGAAACTTCGGCGGTGGCCGAACCGCAGCTATGGTAGTATCGCTTACCATGGTGTGTGTGTGTAGACCGCTGGTGGTGGCTTATACTGTAGCTTCGAATCACTAGAGCTTATCAATTATCACTGGGTCAACAATTTTATATTTCTTTTTATCACTTGGTTGACATTTATACACACTTATGTGTAGTTATCACTAGGAGCTCTAGGTGTGATTCTGGAAGCACCGGCAGCAGGGAATGTCCGTCCTGCAAGGGTCAGATGGATGGCGGCGGCAGGGAATGTCCCGTCCTGCAGCGCCGCTGGTTCGAATCCCGAAAGGTGGCGGCAGGGAATGGCCCTTCCTGCAGCGCCTCGGGTTCGAATCCTGGGAGGCAGCGGCAGGGAATGTCCCGTCCTGCCGTGCCTTTGGCTCAAATTCTGCTATCCGTCGCAGTGGTAGGCCTTACTTGTGTGCTGAAGCTTCGCAGCCACACATTGCCTTCTCAGGGAGACCAGCACTTAGCTGTCCGTCTCGTAGGTTTGGCCTGGGTGTCCTGGGGCTTGTCCCAGCTACACTTGCCAATTTAGACTCAGTTTTGTAGCCGTCTGAGCTAAATTATCCGATTACCGTGGCTGCGCACCTAGTGCTACTCCTACACGGTACGGAAAAACGCCGTAAACTGGCGCTTTTAGCAGGCTAAATCTGCTTGCCGTAGGCCAGAGGCCTACATAATGCGTTCAATTGATGGAAAATTGACCTAAAAAGGCCGTCTCACGGGTCAGTTGGCTTCTCAGTTGGCAGCTGACTGTCCCCTTACTTGCAAAAGGGTCCAATCAGAGGTAGAATAGGCTAATTTCTGTAGGGCTCGATTGAAACACGCTGACACCAAGATGTGGTAAGCCGAAGCGTTTCAGCTCACCGGTTGCGAGTTCGAATCCAACGAGCCCTAGCCTTGAAGTATTCTACCAAAACAAACTAGCAGGATTTAGTCATACAGAAATTATATATTTAACTGAATACATTTACAATGGATGTTTACTATATATATACAAATAGATTATAACAATAGGTTAGGTTTGAAGAGGGTGTGGGAGACAAGGGCGTAGCCCGCGGCGGTAGACAGTCTGTGGGGGTAGCTGTGGTAAAAGGGAAGGCACCGCCTCCCGGTTGTATAGTTGCATGAGGGGCGCGTGATTGCTGCGTGTCCGTGCCCCTCCCCTATTTAGCCAGTCCAGTTTGACCACTGCGCAACGGGGTCATCTGAGGTCATGAGGTGAATGGTGATATAATAGGATTAGTGCAGAAGGCTTGTCATGATAAGCCACTGCGTAGCAACTCTGTAAACTACCCGTCCGTCTGTTGCCGTATTACCACACTATCATGTTTTAACTAAAACGTATACATTTTAAGGAATTTGACAATTCTATGAAAGATTAACTGTTACGTAATAAGTTACAGAGAAGCTGCGTCGCTTAAAATGAAATATTAAAGCATTTACACCTAAACAGGCCTTCCATTATAAAACGATTTATTCTTTTCCCCCAATTTTAAAACAAAACTTTTATCAAATTCCCCCTGTAAAACTGCATTTTACTCAAAATTTGGTGTGTCTTCGATTCCGCACTTGTATGAGTTATCAGAACCGCATATCATTACAACTGCCCTTCCCCTTTTTTTCACTCTTATCGTCAAACATCCCCCATTTTTATTTGTGCTATTGTGAAACAATTGTGTTTGTATGTTCTATCCAAGTTAGGTTAGGTCAAGAAATATATGTACAAATAAGCCCCCACAGGGGTTAGGCATTTAAAAAAACCTTTATGATGGTTTAAAATAGGTTGGATTAGGTTAAGTCTCCGAAGTTTGTCACTCCTGCATTTGTCCTACTCCTAGGACCTGTGATGATATGCGAAATTGAAAATTCACCGCAAAATTTGTGTATCGTTGCATATCTGGCAAAGTTTTAATTTGCAAATGACATCTTGCAGGAATATTATGCGAAATTTACATTATTCTTCCAGTGTACCACAAGCCACACGCCCACCCCCCCCCCCCCCCCCATTTCCACATTAGGACTTTTCTACAATTAGGATTTGTCTATGCGTCCGTAACGGATAGCTCTTTCACTAAGACATGTAAGAGCCATCTTAAACTTTTTAAAAACTACATGATGATTTATGTAAAAATAAGAAATACACTTATGATAAAATCAATTCATTACTATAGAGACCGTATGTTAATTTTATCCATTTCACCATCAAAGTTTTACATTTTAGAGTTCTTCACTTGATTTTGATATAATTTGTCGCAATGTTAAAAGCGGAGCAACTCTATAAATACTTCATAAATGCTAGCACATGTTTAGATTTTGTTGTTATTTGGCCACTAAAAGATGTAAAGAGGTAGTCCTTCTAAATGCTGTGATCAAAAATGATGAAGTTGGTTCGTTTAAAGCAATTTCTACGCTTCAATTTAGTACTTTGGTTCAGATTAGGTTTGGTTGGGTTAAAGTCTGTATGGAGTAGCACCACAGGGCAAGTATCCATCAAGATTGATAAAATAAGGAGGGAGAATACGAGTGGCTCACTTACTGTTAAAGGTATTCTCCCATATAATGTCCTGTGAACGTATAGTGCGCTTACATATCTAAACAATTTACATTGTTTTGATTAATTATTTTGCATTTTAAAGAAGCTTTGTATTAATCCTGTAAAGGTTGAAAACATTTTTTTCATCTTTATACTAAAGTACACAGATGTATGTGTGTATGTACTTTGTAAATATGTTATGTAAGAGAGGGAGGGAGGGGACAATGGTTTTTTTTTACACTAGTACCCAAAGTTTTATAATAAGGTTTTCTTATTCGTTAGCTTAACACTTTGGGGACTTTCATAAAATTTTGATTAATTGGTTCATGAAGTTGAGTGATCACTAATTGTAATATACATAAATGGTAATTTTGTGTATCATCATTGAGGTTGTACATCCATTGTCTTATCTCTTTATATCCCTGTATATAATATGTTTGTACAGTAAGATCTCAGAGATGGAGGCAACGATTAATTAAATTTTTAGCAAAATCATCTTACTTACTTTTTATGCTTTTTGAGAGTATTTTTATATCATTTGTTATGATAGAATTGTGATTAAATCTGTGATATAAAATCAACACATCCTAATAAAAGTAATCTTTACTTCCTGAATATGTGATAGATAGATACACATAGGGGAAATAAAGAAAAAGGGAGTGATGATGGAAAGAAAGAAAGAGAAGTATGTATGTGAATAGGTGTTCTTTCATTTGTGTAAATAAGCAGTTGCAGGTCATAGTCAACTTTTGTCCTTGAAAACTATTATTTCTTTGCTTTTTCATATTTTAAAATTATAAATGATTTGCTGTCAGAAAAATTCCATTGTTTCTTAATGTAGTTTTAAAACATCTTCTACGTACATTATCATTTCATGAAGAACTATTTTAATTTAACAGTTTAGGTAATAGTTTATTTTTGTGCCTTTTTTTGGCAAAATATAAATTTTGGTATTATAAGTATATAATCTTTTATTGTAATATTTGCGGTAGTCAACATCTAAAAATTTGTACTACAATGTCGGCACACCATATGAGCCTTGAAACAAAGAAATAAGGTGAACTCTTCACAATCTAATAAATGTTCTCTACATAACATATATTATAGTAGGGAGGTAGAATATATTTATCTATCTTAATTATCTAATAGATATTTTCTATATAACATATATTATAGTAGGGAGGTATGATATATTTCTCTATCTTAATAATCTAATAAATATTCTCTATATAACATATATTATAGTAGGGAGGTAGAATATGTTGTTAAAATGATTTATTCAACTTATGGAAAAAATCATAAAAAATAATAGAAAAAATACAAACAATTAACTAACAAAATGATACACAGATAGCAAATAATCATTAGTACAGTAAGTTAAGAACAATGTTTAACAATCTCACAGTGAGTTAGATAGGTTCAAAAACGATAAATATGATAAGTTAGTTATGAGATTATTAGCAACATAATGTTATAACATATATAATATAATGACACATAGGTTATAATATGGTTAATATCATGATATAATAGTTATTGGATGATAGAGGTTAAAGTTTTAGCAGCTAGATTCAAATTTCCTCATTTATTGTAGATATTTATCCACTGACAAATGAAGTTTACTATTGTCACTTTTTACACTATATACATAATCCACAAAGACAAATGTCATTGCTTCTCGGTGCTGATTTCTTCTGCAGTATTACCATGACTTGAAATTTGAAGAGGAAGGTGTCAGGAAACTGCAACTCGTCGACAGCAAGACGCCAAAGTTTCAATTAAGAAACCCTTCATCCATAAATAAAAACGGCTGACGCCTGGCATGGATGTAACCAAGAGATTCATACTGAAAAATCAGGAGTTATGTCAAAATAAATTAGTCATCTCCAACCTAATTTATTTTAAATGTCCAAGATTTACCCATTGTGTGAGTTGTAGTGTTATGATGCTTGGTTTCAAATTGCACGCCAACTTTAATTGCGCGTAGGTCAGGCTGGAGAGGAGGAGAGTAGGCTCTGATTGAGGGGTGTAAGGGAAGGTAGAGTATTTCTGTAGGGTAGAGTATTTCTGTAAGGGGAATATTTAATCCCTTCTCAGGTGGGAAACAAGGATTTTTTTGAGAAAATGATAGCATTTTAACTAAAGCTGACGTTCATTGAATGGTTTTGGTATGTGGAAATTTCTTCTTGGTGGTTTAAAAAGTCTCACAACTCTATGCTTCACTGGGCTCTTATACATTTATTCAACCCATATCAACTTTGAGCTGACTGCATAAGAAATACTGAAAAAACTCAGCTTTCATTGGAAATTGTCGGTTAGATCCACACTCCACCACAGCTGCGACATAACTGAGGGAGGTAGAATATATTTCTCTATCTTAATAATCTAATAAATATTCTCTATATAACATATATTATAGTAGGGAGGTAGAATATATTTCTATATCTTAATAATCTAATAAATATTCTCTACATAATATATATTATAGTAGGGAGGTAGAATATATTTCTCTATCTTAATAATCTAATAAATGTTCTCTGTATAACATATATTATAGTAGGGAGGTAGAATATATTTCTCTATCTTAATAATCTAATAAATATTCTCTATATAACATATATCATAGTAGGGAGGTAGAATATATTTCTCTATCTTAATAATCTAATAAATGTTCTCCATATAACATATATTATAGTAGGGAGGTAGAATATATTTCTCTATCTTAATAATCTAATAAATGTTCTCTGTATAACATATATTATAGTAGGGAGGTAGAATATATTTCTCTATCTTAATAATCTAATAAATGTTCTCTATATAACATATATTATAGTAGGGAGGTAAAATATATTTCTCTATTTTAATAATCTAATAAATGTTCTCTGTATAACATATATTATAGTAGGGAGGTAGAATATATTTCTCTATCTTAATAATCTAATAAATGTTCTCTATATAACATATATTATAGTAGGGAGGTAGAATATATTTCTCTATCTTAATAATCTAATAAATGTTCTCTATATAACATATATTATAGTAGGGAGGTAGAATATATTTCTCTATCTTAATAATCTAATAAATGTTCTCTATATAACATATATTATAGTAGGGAGGTAGAATATATTTCTCTATCTTAATAATATAATAAATATTCTATCTATAATATATATTATAGAAGAGAGTATTCCTCTGACTCTAACTTTATAATTATATCTCTAATAACAGCTGAGAAAATCACATTTTCCTTTAGAATTTAAATGTTTTTTCATAGAATGACATACGGACCGACGAACCAGGTGAGTTGTATACTGGACACCATTGGAAAGGCGAATTTTCCAAAAATAAAAAAATAAATAAATTATTGCTAAATCAATGCCAAAAATGTACTTTTCTTTTAATTGATTTCATTTCTAAGTTTGCCCATGAAAAAAAAACAATAAACAAAACAGAAATTAAAAGTAAATTTACCAATTTCATGCTGAACATACAAAACAAAATGAAAAAGCAGTTAAACTAAAATTGATGGACCAAAATTTTAAAACTTTTAAAAGTTTAATTTTGAAAATGTATTTTTAGCTCTTTAGAATTGTTTATAGAGTATTTATTTATTATATGAAGGGCTCGGCAGTTGCTTATTTTTCCAGAGCTGCATGTGTGTCTGTGGTTTTAAAAAAGCTTTGTTCAGATGCAGCTGCGATTTGTTTGTTTTTGTTGTAGCTTTTTATTAATTAGACAGATGCGGATCAATTCTTTAAGTCGAAATCAGCCACTATTTAAGACGGCTGCAGACTAGATTTTCTACAAATAGTATAGCTTGATCACTTGTGGTAACGTATATGTAGATTTTTTTAAGGAATCAGACAGACGACTGCGGTGGCGGCTTGCTAAAAATACAAATGATTGCGGCTGTCGAGCTGAGTAGTGGTTGTTTATTTATGTTTGTCTAGATATAAAATTTTGAGAGGTTTTGTGACATATTTCCCCTTTTTTCCCAGACAATAAAACCAGGAATAAACGGCTAGGCAAACTACATTTAAACTTTGATAATATGCCATAGACACCAACCCATTATCCATATTAAGGAGAAATGTAAAAATGTTATGGGGATGCTGAATTTATTTTTTTGTTTTTGTCGATATTCTGACAAAATCCTAATTGAATTCTTAGATAACAAGTCATCAAACCAAACGAGAAAAATTGTTGTGAAAAAAAGATACATTAAATATATAATAACTAACTGACTGACCGACCCAAACATATATTTTATACTTATTCCTGTTGTACTGAGAAAGGTCCCAAGAGAGTTTGTTTCCTTGTCCTAAAACCTACAACCATATTTCTAACTGGGTCCTTCTACATTTTCTTAGCTAACATAAATTTTACTTTTAAGGGCGATTTATCTTGGGGGTTGGTGTTATCATCCTTCAATATAGTTTTATACCTTCCCAGGTCCTATGAGAAGCTACCCTATAAAAGAGAACCATATCGGTTCAGCGGTTCGCGAGATCCTTCGGTACAGACAGAGATCCTGTTACTGTATTATAAGGATTGGCAAGGAAAAAAAACTTTTAATGTATTTTAACCTTTAAAGACATCTTTTAATTAGTGTTCTATATTTCAGCATTTTAAAAATTTGTTTTTCTTGCTGTATTTTTTTTAATTTTCTGTGATTTTAAAAAGCTGCATACGTCAAAAGTTTCTTATCCTTCCGCCTTTGACAAGAACATTTTATAACAAACGAGAATTTGAAAGTTTTAAATTTTCTGGCTAGTTGGATAGAAACTGTCAAAATAGTGTACAGGAAAAAGTGGTGATTGGGAAATATTTTCGTTCAGATGAACGACACTAATCTGTTTTTGCATGTAAAATGTATTCCACAAGGATAAGAGGAAAAGTAAAATTTGACAGGGACATACAAGCTTTTTATTTGGAGGTGGGGGGGGGGGGGTAATTGAGGGGTTTCAAAGGTTTGAGGGCAGTAATTTAATGTATTTTTTACATTTTTGCCAAAAAGTAAATTGAATAACATATTTTGCATTGGAACTTCAACAACTTTTGGATTATTTCCTAGCCGAGGCTTTAAGGAGTGGTGACAGATTTCGTGGATTTTTTATTATCATTTTTAAAAGGTATATACCTTTTTTATTTAGATGGTCTTAAAACCAAACGAAATGGCATGAAACTTGGAATTTTCTTTTACTAGCCAATAGATTTTTTAACTTCCTTGAAAAATAAGTGTTTTTAAGAAAGTAAATATTCATATTTCTTTATCCCCGATTTGAAACTTTTTTTTGACAAAAAACTGCGGTGGAATGAATTCAAGTTTAATCAACTTTGTGTTTCGGGGACAGTCAAACATAGATTATGTTTTCAAAGAATTGACATTTTGGTTAATTTTCTATGTAAATTTGCCGAAAATAAATGCCCAATCATATTTCGTTTTTTTTATGTGTAGAATAATTACACGGTGAATTTGAAAACTTTTGGGACTTCTAAGATTTAAAGAATAAAATAATTTTTTGTCATTATCTTAATTCACTATATGCAATCATTATATAAGTTCAAACATTTGCAAAAAAAATGATACACTCTTGCAAAAATTAAACAGATTTCATGTTTGAATAATTAGATTCTTTTCAGTAAATTATGCCATATGATTATAAGATCCCATAATAAACATGAGAATAAATCATGTTATTTCAACGAAGTAACATTGATTGATAGTTGGACAGACCCTCATTATAGAGTATATCCGCTATTTTAAAATGTGACAAAACAATTTGAAATGTCAGCTCTATTATTGAGGAATATTTGAAATTGTTGAAAGAGTTAACAAGACATTGTCTCCGCCTTCAAACATATTATAACAAGATATCTCACACAGAGACAGAGATATAACATCAGAACAAAATTACCTTCTCTGCAATAAAGTCAAAAGTTACTAAAAGAAATTCAAAAATTATTTTACTGTAGGATGCAAAATTTATAAAAATTAACTCAAATATTTTTGACTTATAATAAAAGCTTGAGGCAAAATAGGTTTTTGAATTTTTTTTATAATATCCTTGTCCTAAAACTAACGCTTTCATAACTACAAATGTTGCTACATTTATGGCATTATTAGCCAATAATTTCCAATCATAGATATATTATATGAAAAAAGATTAAATAGAAAGAAATGTTTGGGAATTGTCCCTTTCGTGACAACGCTCTTTAAGGGGCGATTCGTCGTATGTTTAAAATGACTTTTGATAGGGTTTTTAGGTTAAATAAGGTTATATGTATTAGGTTAGGTGATTGCCCCACAGGGTTAGAGCCCTTCGCAGGGGCTAGAAATAGGAGAAAAGCTACTGTGAAAAAAACGAAGAATCGCCCCTTAAGGAGAGTTGCCACGAAAGGGACTATACCCAAATGTTTTTATTTTAAGTATTTATTTACCATGTAATAATCACATTTCCAAATTTTCTGTGTATTCAAATTTCTTAACATTTCAAACCTAGTTCACTTAAATATATGTAAAAATTTTTAAAAAATTGTGTTAAAACAGATCTACAGTATAGATGTATCTACAGACAACTACATCCCTTTCTTTTTCAAAGACCTTTTTCGTCTGCTTTAAATTATTTTCTGCTACTTGGCTGTGTTAATATAAGCGACATTATTGGTTGATTTTCAAAGACCCAATAGAAAGGTTGCACAAGGTGGTTGCGACGGGGAGATACAGTTACTTAACCCTTTCACCCTCTAGCGTTTTACTCTAATGAATTTTTTTTTTTTTTTTTTTTTTTTTTTTTACATTTAAAAATATTTATTTCATTTTGAAACAATATACAAGAAAAAATTAATAGTAAGGTTATAGATTTTGGGCTAGGTTAACAAGATAGTTTTACAAATGGTAATTTTAATAATATAATATTATGACTTATGCAGTTAGGAATTTTGAGAAATTGGATATGAGGTCGTTTTCTAGGCCTGCTTTCTCAAGAAGTTTAAAGGTAAATTGAGTTACTAACAGAGAGTGTGCAAACAAATTATTTTAATGAGTTAAAAATTTAGTTTTAGGTGACAATTTTGTTTATTGACACAATTCATCATTAGAATACTTAACAGAACATCACATTGTTTTGTTTTACAATGTTTTAGGCAGCTTTTTTCCATTAGGAGAAAACAGGGACAAATTGAAGACTGAAAAGTGCAACAACGTCAAAATAGGGTAATTTATCGGTTTTAAATTTGGATTTCAAACCCATTATGAAATTTTCTAAAATAATCAGAAATAAACTCGATTGTAGAGAATCATCTTATTAATTATTAACCTTTCACGTCTACATATAAAAGCATCTTGCATCACGATCATCTGAAAATCAAGTTTTTAACGCCGCTTGAGATTTGAAGGTGCTCCGTCAAAAACCTCTATCTTGCAAATAGCTGCCGCCGTCTGCGGACAGCGCCGCCACCGCTGCAGCTCCCTTAGATACCTGAGCTGGATCTTTAAATCATTTTAGTGGCGCACCCCGATCTAAATCACTATTAAAATGATTTAAAGATCCAGCACAGAATGCTGAACTAAACGTACTACGACTCGAACGGAGAGTGCTGGGAATACAACCACTGTTGTGTTGCCGTCTACAACCGGAAGAATATAAGACGATGTTTCGGGAGAACGCCGCGGCGGCAGTGATGTGGCAGCCGTGACAGTTAATCTGCCATAAAGGTCAGATTGTTCTATTTATTGAGCCTATAAATCATGCAAAAATATTCTTTTGGCAACTTTCATAATTCGACCTTTTCTAAAATATTGTGCATCGCTTTATGGAAATTGACATCCCTCTTTTTCTGAACGACCTATAAAGAGTCGCTGTGATTTGAAATTGTATCTTTTAATCCACGTGATAGAGGTCACACTAAGTAAACATTAATCTGTCAAAATATTTACTTAACCCTTACAGATCGGGGGGGGGGGTCATATTGACCCCCCCCTCTAGTTTTTTCAATGTCATTTTTTTTGTAGGTAAGATGGAGAGCTGTGACTTCATGACTTTTTAAGTTTAGTAATTATGCGTCGGCAAGAGTTGATTTTATTAGGATATCTGGTCTGTGTCGGTCGTGGTGTCCGGTCAAAGTCGGTTGGGTAGCACCAAAATTTTAAAAAAATTCTAAATAAATCTTAATTTCTACATTATGACTTTTGAAACCTAAATTTTTTTTGGTGAATACTAAGATATCAATGACCTTATGAGAAAAGTGGTGTTATGACCGTTTGACCGCACCCTGACCGACTTTATGGCCGATTTTTGTCCGGCTTTTACTACAGACATATATCATGAATATCGTGGCTTCTATTACAGCTAGAGACCTATAATTTTTTTTGGTAAATTCTTGAGCAACAATAAACAGATAAAAATATTAATTGGCGCCGCCAACCGCCGTTTTACCGCCGTAACCGCCGAAAATAACGGTTTCCGTTAATTGCCGTTTTTCGGCGATGATCAGAAAAAGTAATTTTTTTGTTATGAAAAATAAAAGTTCGTCCTAAAATTTGATCATCCTAGCTGCAAAATTGGCCGCTCTACAGCTGTTTTAAAATTTAGCGGCTGGCCGCTAAAAAGCGGCTAAGGAGCGGCCTGACCGCTATGACTAGAAAAAGTAATTTTCTCTAAAAATACACATGAACCACCAGAAAAAAATTTTACGTCTTTATCTGTAACAGAAGCCGAGATAGAGGGGGGGGTCAATATGACCCCCCCCCCCCCCGATCTATTAAGGTGGGAATTGGGGCCCGATCTGTAAGGGTTAATTATACACTAAATCTTTGCGTATGTGTGTGTGTGTGCGTGTGTGTTACCGCCACACATATGTGAATACCTGTTTCCTCTGTCTGTGTGACCGACAAACAATAGACGCGTCAGACCTCACAGCAAGCGAAAAAAGGGTCAGTCTATCAGATTTGTTTTCCTCCCCCCAAATTGTTTTTTTTTTACAATTTGTATATTTCTTCAGGTTGACTGTAAATCTAAAAAAAATTGTTAACTGGATATTTTTGAACACAGTAATAGTGTCTGACTGATTATGACGTAACAAAAAAAATTAGCCAATGAGAGGCCGTTATTGACCAATGGTAAAATTTATAGTGGCCTCTCATTAGCTAATTTTTTTTTGTTACGTCATAATCAGTCAGACACTATTACTGTGTTCGATATTTTTTAACAAAATAATAACCTTTGTTTATGGATATAATTACTCTTATTTACTTTAAGTTGAAAAGTTATTGTTATTATAGACTGAACAAGCAATTTTCCGTTAATTGGAATTAAGATATTTTTTGCCATCAATCAATTAGCGAAAAGACACAACTAGGGTTCAATTTTAAAATAAAACCGACTACATTTTAGCTTTAGAAATGTCTTAATACCTTTAAGTAGTTTAGATTCTTTTGTTATAAATTATGCCAGTACAGTCTACTAAGCAGCCTAGCTGGGGACACAATTTTGTTATCAACAATCATACCCGTTAAATCAAAATTAAAAAGGCCTGCCTTACAGTTTTTTTTACCCACTCAAGAAAACACCTTTCCGGCAAATACTGTGCACGCAACAGACTCTTTATTATTGTTCTTTTTTAATTTATGTGCCAGCTTTTACTACGCCATTTTTCAATAAATATATCCTTGTTTTAAATAAAAAATGAGATTCGTCGGCTTTTTGAATAAAACGAAGAATTTCTTGTGTGTGTATGTTCATAATTCTTTCATTAAGATGTTCTTCCTTAGATGTCAGTTTTTAAGCAAATTTTCTTTTTGTAGATTTTTGAAATATATATGCAGACAGAAACACTTTTGAAGACTGAGTCAAAGAATTTCAAATTAATCATCTTAGAATTCATTATTAAAGATATGAAACAAACTTGTAATGTCTAAAGTTGGTGTCACAGGAATCTTCATTCAATTATTTTTAAAAACTGAGAATAAAAATATGAATATTAAGTAAAGATTATGGAGGGGGGTTGGGATAAGTTGGAATGCTAATGTTTTCTTTGAATGTCATAATCGGTATGATACAGAAAAACATAAATGTGTATGTTATGGATAAAATACTTTAAATATGTCATCTGTTCAAGCAGTGTGGCCTAGCAACTTTACTTTATAACTAGAGGTTACGCAAATACGAATCTTTATAGATTTGTAAACATAAGTATATTTAATTTTATAAGCTATATTAACATTATAAGTTTCAATCTTTTTTTCTCCCAATTACAGAGAAATCCCAAAATGATTAGATTTTTAAAAAGCTTAAGGTCTATTTCTATCTTAAAACTTCTAAAATTGCAGGGACGTCCAAGCCTTTTCTTTTGAGGGGGAGAAAAAGAGGGGGTTTATAGGTTTGTGGGGGATAATTTTTTTTATTAAATGAGGGAGGTTTCAAAGTTTTAGGGGGATAAACATTCCTTTGCCCCAACCCTTGGACTTCTTTGAAAACATGTATTATTAAGAAGTATCTTTATTTACATTGCAAGTTTTATAAGCCACACTGTCAAATGTGTAAAGAAACAACAAAGTGCTGTGACCCCAAGAAAATACAAAATTTGACCCAGTTAGCAATATTTATCAAACTTTGAGCTTTTTGACATTTTATAGACAATATTTATAATATTTCTAGCAGTGCAGCTACTTTATAGCAGGGGTTTGTCAGTTGTCAGTCAATTTAAACTATGTCTGTTGCAAATAATTGATTTCAATACAATGCCTTTCATAATGTCAATAAAGGTACTAAGAAAGAGAGGTAATGTCTGATTGAGCCAATAGGAGAATCGCATCGGTACATACATTTAATCTCATTGGTTTAAATTCTGTACACATTTTGTTACGAACGCATGTTTTTTTTCATTTCATACATAGATAAAAGTCAGCTGTAAACAGTATATTTTATTAGTAGAAAGCTTTGCGGAATCAGAATTAATTTTCGTCATCAATTTGAAATCTTCAAACAGAGGTGGATTCTTAAAAAAAAGTTAGGCTGGCTACTCGCTGGTGAGGCAAAATTATTTTTGTAAAAAAATCCTCCAAAATCGAATAAAAAAATTTACAAAAATTAAATAAAATCTTAAAAGGGTTATTAACATATGATTTTGTTTAATTTTTGTAGATTTTTAATGTCCTTTTGGATGATTTTTCACAAAAATAATTTTGCCTCTCTATCGAATAGCGAGTCTATCATTTTTTAAGAATCCACATCAGCTTGAGTCGAAAGTAAACAATACGTTTGTCTGCTAGAAATGTTCCTTTTTAGATTTGACAAAAAAAGGGTTCAGAATATGCTTCTATTCTTATATTTCTATTATAATCTCATACCAATAAACATTGAATGACCTAATCTTTGATTGTATTGTTAACACAATTATTTGCATGTCCGCTAATAATATTTCTTTATCTTATTTTACTATTGTTATTTTTTCATCAAAGTAGTCACCTTGTTATTGCTACGCTACTTAATTGGACATAATTGTCCTTGTTGTAAAGTAATGCACCACGTATTATTTTTTTGTCATAACAAAGACCTGAAACATGTCAATTTTTTCTCCAATATTTCAAACTTTTTGCTAATTTAAGTAAATTAGTCGGAATTACTGGTTTGCTGAGAGAGACAATTATAGAGTTGAAACGCTGGTCCTAAGGCCCTTTTGTAACTTTATGATATCATATAACTAGGTATATATATAAAAAAATATGCTACTGTAATTAACTGTTTAAAACATCTCTAGAACCGCATAGAGGTGAGCAAGGGGCGGGGCAGAGGTAAAGGGTGTGAACCAACAAAAAAAGAGGAAATTCTGAAAAGTGAGGTTTTAATACCAGAAGTTTTAATGCTTTTAACACTGACATGCATGCATAACAAATTAATAAAGAATAAGTAACTAGACAAAGAGTCTCAAAAATCAGCCATGTGACGTGATAAAATGAGAGATTATCCATCTCTGTTTTAGGGGTTTTCTTTCCCACTTCTCCTCTCATATCCTACATTTGTATGACGTCACATGGCTGATTTTTGAGACACTTTGTCCAGTTACAAGAATAATTAGGTTAAATAGTAAACATGCATGTGACCCGCGACCGTGGCTTAACACGTAGCGCATCCGCTCGTCGTCGGGAAGGTGTTAGGTTCGAATCTCGGTCCGACACCGCGTCATAACTAAAGACGTTAAAAATGGTTCCCACTGCTTCTATGTCAGATGCGCGACGTAAATAGTTAGAGTGGGGGGAATGCCTTGGCCCAAAACAGGCGCAACTCGTTACCATGCACAGTTAGGACTTCTCAGACAAAGGTCGTGCATCACAGAGAGTTGGTTGTCTGTAATGTACTGTACCACGGGTATGAGGTGAAGGACCAAGAGTCTGGCCTTGAGTTGACAAGTTGACTGTTCAGTCCAGGTGCAACTCACCCATACGACATTAGCAAACATGCATGTTATTTTATGTTATTTCCTATCCGAGTTTACCAGCTGTCAAATTGTCAATGCATAAGAAGTGTCTAATATTAACCAAGTGGTGGCTTCAAACTTGTCCAATTTTTTGACATTTTTTTCTTGCCCAACTTATTTTCGGCCCAGATTTAAATACAGTTATCGTACTTTTGTTATGACAAATCTACAAAATATAATATTTATAGCTTAATATTAACAAATAAAAAATCACGAAAAGTTTAAACAAAGTTTTAGGAAATTTGTTGCAAAACTGATAAAATGGAGGAATAACTTACATTTTTAGGATTTGATTTTAGAGAAGCTACACTTTTAACATTGTACTTTGTTGTCCTAAAAAACAGTTTTCCAAAAATCAGATGAATAGGAAAATTATATGAAAAATTGTTGTTAAAAAAATCAGCATATATTAATTGGACTACGGACTTTCTGGTAACGTTTATAGAATTGCTACGCTTTCCAAAATGTACCTAACTTTTATAGGAATCATCTTGCTAAGGTTGAAATTGATAGGACAATTCTAACATGTCTAAATTTACAACAACAAAAAAGAGCCTACTGTTACGGACAGAACGACCTTAATTATAGAACAGCTTTGCTTTTATTTATTATAGATAAGCTACGCTTTCAAAATGTAAGGAAGTTAACTTTATGATTTCATCTTTCTGTATTAATTAAGAGAGAAAGTAGAGTTTTTACAGATCTGAGTTTTTTCGATACAAAAAATTTAAATTATGTGGAAAATATTGAAAAAGGTGTAAGAAATATGAAATATGATAACTTTGTATTGACCTCAGATATAGGGTTTTCTGTGTTTGTTTGTGTGTGTGTGAGTTTTGGGTGTGAATAAGGTGTGCGTTGTGTTTTTTGTCAAAACAGAAGTTTTTCTACAATTTTACTCTGTACATCAGTTTGTCACACAGTCTAGGTATTATTTTTGATAAAGAATAGTTATTTCTCGCATCATATTATAAATAGTTTTTTTAGCCCCGAGGTGCCGAAGGCACCGGCTAAAAAAACTGGTTTTAATCTTATGATTGTACATTTTTATATTCGAAGAAAGCTGGATATAATACGATACTAGACATAGTTTTTTCGTATGGTTCCTATCCACCGGATTCGAATGAATACGAGAAATAATTATATGATCATTTTAACCAAGAAAATTACAATAATCTACTTTAAGTCTTTAGGGATATTACAAAGGACGTTAATCTTATTCACATTTGATTCCTTCTTTAGTATCATTATCATTATTGTTTTAACAGTTTTTAGCTATAAAAGGCAGAAACCTGTTTATAAAATTTGAGTTTGTCTTTCTGTAACAATTGTAACATAATATTTGCTCTAAAGTATGTAGGAGATTTGCTTAAATGGATGGTGTCATCCTTGTTTTCAAGACAAGAAATATTATTTTGAAGCATACAGATGAAATAATTGCTTCCATGCATGCACTTTAGGAGTGTGGTATCCGCCTAGGGTAAATGGCAGACACCAGAGTTCAAAATGACTACGGCAGTGTGAACAGACGTGGACACCTATACTATAGAGAAGCTACGCTTCTCTAGCAATCACTAAATAATAAACAGCATCTATTCAGTTGTTCCTTTATTGAAGGTCTAAGGATTACTAAAGTTGTACAACATAATATAAATACATATGGATTAGGAATAAAGATAGTTAAAGGTAAATCATACAAGTAAAACATAGATAGTTGCAATGGTTAGGTAGATGGCTATCCCTGTCCGGGGGAGGCAGGATAGCCCATGGAACAGCACAATAGGTAGATAAGCATAGAGGGGTTGAGTGGTAGGTCTGGGTACTAAAAAGGGAAGGTTTGATGATTACTGTGACAACAACAGCCTGTGTGGGGGTGATTCTATCAGGTGAGGGAAGGCTTAGATCCTTTATCCTCAGGGCTGAGGTGGTGCTGATAACTTGGTGGTTGAAGGGGAAGGTTCCGGTGCTTAAGAAGGGAGAGGGAGGGGTAACACCCCTCCCTCCATTTGCAGGACAACTGAGAGATGAAATCAATACCGTTATCTGACATATTTTCAGGTGGCTTTACAATTGTAGAATAACAGGATTTAGCTGGGTGCGTAGCATCACTATAATGTCTTGGTTTCTGCATGGCCCAGAGTTGCCGCATACCACAGGAGTTTTCTTTACCAAAAAGAAACTTTTTGATCAAATTTTACGGCCACTACGAAATATTGGATAGATTTACAATTAATATAAGAATATTTTTTGTTTGTTTCAGAATAGATATATCGTAAAATGTTAATGTTAATAGATAAAAGTAGGCAAGATAGAACTATAAAGAAATATTTAATAACTATCTTATATGGTAAATGAGAAAACTATTTTTGCCTTACAGCATTTATGATTCTCTATAGTGTTATTTTTTATACAAGCAAATGAAAAAAGGGTCTTTTTCATTGGCCTGTAGAATATTTGAAGCAAATTTTAGAGGCAAATCTAAATAAACATACATCTATTTCTAATTATCAAAGGCGGACAAACATCGTAAGTTAATAGCTACAACTTCATAATTTATATTTTAATTTCCAATACATATATAATTTAATCTATGCCAATGATAGAAATATTCTTCGGAACAGAGAATATAGTTTTTACTAGAGATACAAAAACATTAAATGAAGAATTAGACATTTTTCTGTCACAAAGTGTATAATCATCAGTTTTTACCATGTTAATAACTAAAAATGAGGGACATATTTTCAAAGATTTTATTTTGAGTGTTTTTTTCATTATTATTATTGATTTTTTTCTCTTTTATAATTTTTACATTCACATATTCTAAAATATTTTGAACCCGAGATTTTAAATTAATCAAAAACGCAGAATACCTGTATCTGTTAAGTAATCAATATCAATCATTAATTATTGTCAAGTAACGCCATTGTAACAATCTCATTATTGAGGTTGATATTTAGGTGTTGGTTATAATACTTCTATCATAAAATTTTTCGGTTTTTATTTTATCTGTGGCTTAAGTTTTTAAATTATGCCTTGTAATAAGAAAGTAAACTTCATTTATTGAAAGTTTATAATTTAAAAATGCCTTTTTGATTTAAAGAAAAAAAACATTTTGAAAAATTTGATTTAATTTTTAATGATTTTTTAAATATCTAGAGCAGATGAAAAATGGGGGAATTTTGAGTACTGAATGAATTTTGAATAATGATTTTCAAATATTCAGAGGGATGCTGAACTATGATGTGCAAAAAGGAACTTTTTACCCTTTAAAGTTGCAAAAAAATTATTTTTAGACTTTTATCAATAGCTGTTATGATTGGAAGGCATATATCAATAAATGCGTTATTTTGCTAAATTTAACAACCCAATACCAAAAGTTGCTAATTTTGTCATTTAAAGTAAGACTCAAGGGAATGCCTCGGCCCAAAAATAACTCATTTACTGCCTTCACATATTAAATATCCCCAGGACCCTTAAAGTACATAAACCCTGCAAGAGTTTCATTGGTGCACGATGCTAACCTAACCTTACAATGAAAAGATCTTCCAAAATATCTTGATAAAATATTTTCTCTTTATCAAAACAAATATCTAATTATTAATTATAACTAAAACTTATATTGGAAAAAAAATTACTTGTATAACTTCAAAAGAGTCTTTTATAAAGAAACCTGTATTTACTTATTTATATCTAAATGGATCTATTTATAAACCCATTTAAAGAAACATACAGAAAGGGTTATAAATTGCAAAGATATGGAAGGGGGTGAAATTCTGAGGGGGATGAGATTTCCAATTTTCAAATATTTGCAAAGAAATTCAGGGGAGGAATTCACTAATTTTATATTAAAAGAAAACAGTTTATCTCCGATTTTTCCAAGAATGGAGGAGACATTGGACTGTAAAATATACTGGTACCCAAAGTTTTATATTATGCATGCTTTCACCTTCGCTTGCTGTTAAACTTTGGGTACTGTTCTTGATTTGTTTATTAATCAATACCAGTCTCCAAACTTATCAACTAATATTTATAATCTTTAATTTATTTATGATTTTTTCTAGTAAGATGAATAAATCATTTAAAACACAACACAAAAGGGGAGAGTTTTTCATTATTGGGATATTAAGGTATATCAAGTCAATATCCATTGTCTTATTGCTTATATCCCTGAAATATCAGTTCTTTTTGTAAGAATTGTACATATTAATAGTTATTTCTATCGTATTATAAACATCTTTTCGCGGATATAAAATGTACAATTTTAATATTAAAACCATTGTTTTAGCCCCGAGATGCGAGGGGCTATAAATCTGATTGTAATATTATGATTGTACATTTTTATCTTCGTAGAAAACTGGATATAATACAATGCTAGACATATTTTTCGTATGGATGAGAACCGGTTCTAATCCACCGGTTTTGAAAGAATACGAGAAATTGTTTTATTCTTTTTTCAATTAATGCAGATATAGTCATCTAATTCACGCCATGTCTCATAATATTTCTTTAATACCATGTAGGCAACAAAAACAATTTAAATTATAAGTCGCCATAGTTCTAAATAAAAAAAAATTATGTGAATACCGACCTAGTAGGGGAAAATGGTTGAAAACCTAGTTGAAGTTGTGCGGGGGATAAATTTGCAAACTATCATATAAGAATACGTACACTGATAGATGAATAGATGTTAGATGGATATATGAATAGATAGATAAATTTGCAAACTATCATATAGGAATACGTAGACTAATAGGTGAATAAATAGATGTTAGATGGACATATGAATAGATAGATAAATTTGCAAACTATCATATAGGAATACGTTGAGTGATAGATGGATAGATAGAGTTTATAGGGATATATGAATAGATAGATAAATTTGCAAACTATCATATAGGAGTACGTAGACTGATAGATGGTTATTTAGGTTTTAAAAGGATATATAAATATGGATAAATTTGCAAACTATCATATAGGAATACATGTACTGTATTCTGATAGATAGATAGATAGATTTAAGATGGATTAATAGATGATATATAGACTGATAATAGATCAATAGATCATAGATGGATTTATGAATAAAAAGAAAATTAGATGATGTAGGAATAAGTACACTGATAGATGGATAGATAGAGTTTAGAGGGATAGATGAATAGATAGATAAAATTGCAAACTACCATATAGGAATACGTTGAATGATAGATAGATGAATAGATGTTAAATGGATATATGAATAGATAGATAAAATTGCAAACTACCATATAGGAGTACGTAGACTGATAGATGAATAAATAGGTTTTATAAGGATATATGAATAGGTAGATGGATAGATAGATAAATAGATGAAAACAAATACTGATAGATGGATAAATAGATGTTAAATAGCCCCACATCATACCAAGACTTAAAACTAAAAAAAAACTAAATAACCTGAAGCCTCCTATGACTTATATAAAGCTTTTCTAAAATCAAAAACTCAATCAGCTCAAATATCTTAGAGGTAAAGCAAAAAACTTTAGTACTTTTGTTTGAGGATAAATTCTATTGGTTGTATTAAAAAGATGTTTTTGTTCTTTTCTTGTTGTGGTTTTATTATCCTAGGTGTAAGTATAGTTTGTTGCTGGGGACTAAACCTGACTGCTCCCCGTCTGCTAGAGCTCCAGCAGATCCAGGTAGCAGAACACCACATGTATTAGAGACATGTTAAACTAAACTTTGCAAATTTTGGTTTTGCAAACTCTGGTGAAATTATCAAAGAGGGAGTTTACTGACTAGTGTATACACGTTAGAGGGTTCCACACAACATATCAAAATTATTTAAAAATAGACAAACAATTCTAGTGGCTTGTCAATAAGTTTAACCAGATGAAGAAATATAAAATTATTACAATAATAAGCATGTATCAAGATTCGTAAATTATATGTAAGGATAAGGAAAGCTTAACCGTTAAAAAGCATCAGCGTAAGTGGGATCCAATATGAAAAAAGGAAGCTTCTATTTTCTCCTTAAAACAACTTTGTCAGCTGCTTGTTCGATGCGGGTTTTCTTTTCAGGGAAGCCTCATGATAATATTGGTTTAGAAATACTTTGGGTTAAAGGGTTAATTCTGTAACTTCTTTTTATAATTTGTGTTGATTTAGCAAACCATCTAATATACATGTGAGTTAGATAGATAGATAGAAGATTAGACAGGAGGAAGAGAGAGAGAAAAGTATAGAAATTTGAAGAGTGTGTAAATAATATAAAGAAGGAGGGACTCTAAGTACAGACGCAAATTTTCAATTCAAGGACAGGGTTACAGGGATAAGACAATGGATGATGGATTAATATTCTCTACATTCTGTCTCTTGTAGCTTGTAAACATTGGGTTTTGGAGGGAGAAGAAAATGTAGAATAATTAAAGTGCTATTGTATTTTCCCTTCCTGAATATAAACTCATTCAAGGGTGGGTTGTAGACATAGAAAATAGGAATAGGAAAAACTTTAAACTAAAACATGGAGCTCAATTTCTAAAAAAAACAAGGATGACAACATCCATAAAAGCAAAGCACTAAAACGGTAGGACAAACGGACATTATAGTGTCAGAACTGAATAATCATAATATAAATGTATAAGAGTCAAAGCAAAATTGTAAGTAAATTTGTTGAAAAACTGCTTGATACAGGATAATGTTTATGGACATACTTACATTTTCAGGACTTGATTATAGAGTTGCATCGCTTATAATATTATACTTTTTTGTCTAAGGAATCAATATACCAAAAATCATATCAATCCGATGATTAGATCACATAAAAATTTGTTGTTAAAAAAGTAAAAAAATCAACATGTTTAAAATGGACGTACGGACATTTTGGTAATGATTATAGAGTTGCTACGCTTTCTAAATCGTACCTAACTACTAAAGGAATCACAATGCAAAATTTGAAATCGATAGGACAATTCTAACATGCCAAAATTAACAAAAAAAGCTATCCGTTACGGACGGACGTTCGGACGTACGGACGGACGCACGGACGGACCGACCCTAATTATAGAAAAGCTTCGCTTTTAAAAACAGGTGAAACTGGTCAGAACTTCTACACTATAGTTATTTAATCAACAAGTTGATTGTCTGATGTATATTTCTTTAGGGGGGGGGGGAGGGGTATTAGGAGGGGGGAGAAACCGTTCCCCAAAATAGTGAAAACCTTCCCTGGACCTTTAAGAAGCTTCACTTCGGTTCGGCGGTGTTACAACTTTGTAACACCTCCGAAAATATAAACCACAACCATGCATGACTGAGCGCGCGGACAACCAGACAAGAATGAAGCACAAACTACCTGTGAAAGAAGGCAGTCTTTTTAACACACTCAAAGTTTAACCATATATACTCTATTAAAATGTCAGAATAGTGAAATACATATTGTTGATAAAAATATCTTAGTTAATTAAGTGCGTAAAAATGTAATATGGAGGCTTAGCCACCGACGAATTTTTCGAACCGGTAAGTTTTATTCAATTTTTATATATAATTTTTATATAAAAATTTATTTTTTTTCCCGCGGGGTACTGTCCTTACTCAGTCCCTCATCATAAAAAGACTCATTTCAGTATATATATAATATCTAAAGTCACAAATCCCTTTTATAACCAAACCTTTACACATTATAATATAGCATCACACTGCTATAATTGTTTGTAAAAGTTATTGTTAAACTAATTCAATTTATATAATTCTGTACGATTTTTTACATATTACACATAGCGTCATACTGCTATAATTGTATGTTAAATTTTGTCTGTTATTATAATATATATTTTTAAAAATCTTACTCAGTCCCTCATCATAAAAAGACTCATTTCAGTATATATATAATATCTAAAGTCACAAATCCCTTTTATAACCTAACCTTTACACATTATAATATAGCATCACACTGCTATAATTGTTTGTAAAAGTTATTGTTAAACTAATTCAATTTATATAATTCTGTACGATTTTTTACATATTACACATAGCGTCATACTCATTGTATGTTAAATTTTGTCTGTTATTATAATATATATTTTAAAAAATCTTAATTCCTAGCATTATTCTGCTAGTGTCGTAAAAATATATCCATATTAAATTCGTCCCTAAATCCATATAAATATTTAAGGCTACATACTGCTTTTAATAAAACATGGATAGAAACAGGGATTATGACGTCAGCGATGACGAAGGTTCTATAGGTATGAGGGATAGATGGAGAACTTTCGGACGAAGATTTGTAAGAAATACACCTAGAGCACCTTATGTAGCTACCTCAAATTCAATTTCCCATTCTCAAATAAATGTCCCTCCTCAACAAAATGTTCCACTTTATAACCAACAAGTTTATCAGCCTCAACAAATGGTTATATCAGGCCCATATGTAACATCTACTGCAGAACAATCCCAAACATTGACTAGTCCCTATCATTATATTCAGCCATTGGAACAAGTAGCAGGACTTTCATTTGTTAACCCGTCTGAAACAATAGCTGGACATTCTTATGTTAACCTTGAAGAAGACACAGAGATGGTTGAAAACAAAGTACTCTCGGTTAATACTGAACCAACCATCCAAGATTTGCTTGCAAATAAATTTGATGACCTGTCTAACAAATTAATGACAAAGATATCAAATATTAGTTTTAGCTGTACACTACCCGATAACGAAAAACAGCAACTTGAATGTGAAAAACAAACACTTGAAAACACCATACAATCATTAAAAGAAGAAATCGAAAATCTAAGAGTACAAAACCAAACATTGTCAGAATTAGAAAATGACTTACATGTTGCTAGGCAAGAAATAAGCAAACAAAATGACCAAAACTCTACTTTAGAGCTTATCCAAAAAGAATTAAATCAACTGAAATATGATAGAGATCAAGATGAAAAGTTTAAAACCAGAATTATGAAAAAACTCAATGTTAAAAGTTCAACAGATATATTACCTGAAATTACATCCTTACAGGAGAAATATGAAGATTCATTAACAAATTATACAATGAAGGACAATCAGTACTCTCAATCGCTAGAAAGAATCAAAAACATTGCAGATGAAAATAAGAACTTAGAAATCAAAGTTGAAGCAATTCAAAATACTCTTAATGACAAAGAACAAACTCTAAATGCTACAACTAGGCTACTAAATATATGTCAGAAATACATGCCAGCGAATTACAACATTATGTCCCATGCCTTTGACATTGAAAATCCTGACAACGAAATTTTTCGGGGATTTGAAGACACTGGATTTCAATCCTGCAAAGAAAACGCTGATGCCGCACTTTCTGTGGTTAAAGATATTACGATAACCTTGAATAACACTTTCAATGACCCAGAATTCGGAAAGAAAACCGATTCTGAGCAAGCCGCAGATTTCGCAAATTTAATGACAAATATTTTAAACAACCAAGTCATAACGAAAGAAATAACAGATGAAAAAGGCTTTCTTCAAGCTATACAACATTTTCTGACCATAACAGCAGCCGGCCCTACACCAGCGGGAGCAGCCATGGCCAATAAAAAAAGAAAAGCCCATAATTAAATATTCATATATGTTATATTTACTTATCTGTACTTATAAAAAAAATTGTAAAATGTTATATGCATTAATGACAATAAATCTATTTAAAAGATGGATCATTTGCAATAAATGATTATGATAAGTATTTGTAAAATGAGCTGATTGTTATTGCAATCAACATTCTAAATAGTTAATAATAAGATAACTTTTAAATTACGCCCACAGATTAATATGGATATTATAAAAACTTTTGGTCGCCTAAAAATATAAAATCTCTATAAACCTTTAGTCGTCATACAGACTAAAAATATAAAAACCCTATAAACCTTTTAGTTGTCATACTGACTAAAATTACGAAATTACGCTTAAAAATATAAAATCTCTATAAACTTTTAGTCGTCATACAGACTAAAAGTATAAAAATACTATAAACCTTTTAGTCGTCATACTGACTAATACTGACTATCCCATATGAAATGTCACCTATCAGACACTTTTCCCTACCTTAATTGATAAAGTTATATTTAATTAAGAAATGAGATTCCTTAGCGTTATTGACACAACACAATTTGTGTCAAATTGAATATTTTTGTTGTAAACATTAAACAATTGATATAATAAGTTTTACTAATTGTAACACTAATTATAGATCAAATAAAACTTTTTGCTTGCATTAGAACATAACTTCTTTTATTATTATTTCAAGAATCAAATTGCGCTTATGAATTAAATAAATAAAATATGACACTTATGCACAAAAAAATTATTACGGATTTATTTCCCTGTTAACATGTATTTATCTACGTATTATATTTTGATACAATATGAACCTATAATGTATTATGCAACCATACTTGCAAAAATGTTATTGTAAACATGTAATATATCATGCAATCATACTTGCTAAAAATTATGTATTATGCATCCACAATTGTAAAAATTATTATCGCATAATTATGATGTATAAATGTAACAAAAAATGCAGCCAAACATGCTAATAAAAAATAAAATAAAAACTTGTTGTTTTAATTCTGTAATATGTTATATTAAAAAATACCTTTGTATAACAAATAAAAAGTGATGATGCAGGAATAAGTAGCGAAGAACGTCAAGGCTATCAATAAAGGATAGAAACTATCTTCATCCCCTAGCTCAAGCTGCTTCACAACGGCATTGCTAAACCCCACTCCACATACATCGTTTAATTTCGGCTCGTAATCCTACGAATTATTAATATTAAAATATTTGTTTTTCAAAACACAACAATTAATGGTTCCTTAAACACCTTAATTTAGTATTAATAATTAATAAAGTAAATTTTTTACTTGTCATTTCACATCAGAAATCGAAAAAATGTTAAATTAATATTGTTCTTACTACCTTAATATTTAACCAACTTTAATTGTTACTATCTACGTCATATAATAGCCTATAATTAAAAAATTACAAATAATACCTCTGGTTTTAAAACATAATGCAAAAATAGGAAAGGGTTACCATCTAGACACTTATCTGGGTCTAAACCTAACACTATCAAATTTTGCATATTTTGCAACAATTGGTACGCATTTATTTCCATTTTTATCTATAAATATTTACGCTTTAGTAGTAAAATTAATGATCGGTTAACCACCTTCTCTTATTTTTTTATATATCACATAAACATATTAATAATATATTAATTATCACTTTATTCTCTATTATAAATTATTGATTATTTTCCTATACAAATATTATTTGTTCCAGATCTGTGAAATAACTATTAAATAAGCTGGTATATATAACAAAGTTACCTTACAACTTTACCGCCTTTTTCCAATAGTAATACCAGTTTTCGTAAAAAGGGGGGTGTTATTATGGTTATGATACCAATAGCGCCGTATTATACCTACTACCATTTTAAATTTTTCGATAATTTGTCATTTTATTCCTTTTACTTACGATTATCGTAAATTTTTTTATTATGGTTATGATACCAATAGCGCCGTATTATACCTACTACCATTTTAAATTTTTCGATAATTTGTCATTTTATTCCTTTTACTTACGATTATCGTAAATTTTGTAGAGTCGTATAATACTTACATTACATGTATAATGTTTTTTACAAAAAATATAGTAAATCTTTTGTGGTCTCCTTGATACTGTTTACCAAAGCCGTATTATATAAACAATAACAAATATTTAAATCAAATTTTTATTTCTTTCAGACAATATGAAAATAAAATGGCTGAATATCCTTTTGCTGTTTCTTCTCCCACACCTAGATAAAGCAGATATAGAAGGTGACATAAAAGTGAAACTGGGAAAATCCCACTTTTCACCCTTGGTAGTAGTAGACGAAATATTCACTGAGAAAAAAGGATTTTCAGTACAAGTCCTCGCCATAAATGATTTGATTAAAGTAAAAACTCCTAGTAAATCATTTTTCACTTCAATATTACCTAGCTCATCTACTCCTAAATCACTTGATTTATGGAACGAGATTATTGCCGAGGCTAAAAGGATTCAACAATCCTATAGCCCCTTTTTGATTCCAGCCTAACTACTTGCTATATAACTAACATTCAATCAGCCCTTAAACACGCTCTAGATGAAATATCTGATGGCAGAGTTAAACGTAATTCTGATTCAGATAGTTCTAATCAAGATAGTTCCACTACTACTACTAGTACAACAGAAACTAGTGTCCCAGACCTTTACACAGAGGCTAAAATTAATGCAGAAGTTAAGCGTGTAATTGATCTTGTAAGAAAATTAGATACACACTATAATAAGCCAAAAAAATCTTCAATGCAAATTAAAGCTTCAACATACCACGCTATTAAGATTATACTCGCTTGTTGGGTAAATAACAAGCATAGAACATATCTTGTGCACACTTATGAACAGGTATTAAAACACACTGGAGTAGCCTATTCAGAAACAACTAAATCAGAACAAGAATTTATGCCCTTAAATGAATTAAGGAGACAGCTCCTTGAACTGATACTTATGTCTGTATCAGGTACACTCAGATTAGACTTTACTAATATTCCCCTTAGTGAACCTGAAAAAGCATGTACCGTTGACCTTGAAAACCTTACCTATGAGGAGTTAAGATCAGTACAGGATGAACAAGACATAGCTTCTTTTTGTACTTCTACTCCCCAAGTTTGCATAGAAAAGGAACCCAAAATGAATGTTAGAAAAAAGCTTCTTGATTTTGGCTTGGGGGAGGCTGATGCTACCAAGTTAATTTCGGAGTCCTTAACTTTGGCTGACGTATATAGTAAAGCTATGGACATTAAAGCCACCCAAAACACATATACCTTAACTAGAACCGTAAATTACGGAGAAATGGTTAACATCGACACCACTAAATTAAGTAATAAATTTAAGGAAGGTTATAAATCTGAAGACGCCATGTTCAATATATTATCACCTATATTAAATGAATTAAAATTTCTAAATATTGTTTACGCTACCAAGCTAAAATATCAAGATAAACCTTTGTCAGCAAAATTTTTCAAGTGTGCAGCCCTACAAGATAAAACACACTTTTCTCGTCATGGAAATAAGCTTTATTATTACCTTAATAAATTCGAAAATAAAAATGTTTTCTACCCCCTGCCTTTTTGTGCTGAAACCTGTAAAATTTTAGTTGCTGATCCTTATGTAGAATTAGACGATAATAAATTTGGAACTATATCCACCTCTTCTGATTCTAAATATGGTTATGTAAGAAAAATAACTCAAAACAAACCTACATGTTCTATGATAAAAAAACCTAGTGATATATGTATCTTTAAAGATATATCTTATGCCAAACAAATCTCAATACTCGACCTATTTGTATACCACTGTACAAAATCGGAAGGTTGTAATTATTTCAATGAAGGCATAATTGTGTCAAAAGGTTTTATCACTATATCCGAGTTTAATCTAAACTTTATTGGCATGGAAAACGATTCTAATATATCCTTTTTCCCAGAGGAAAATGAAATTCTACTCAAAGGCTTAATATATTCAGCTATATCTGGTGCAGTTCTTGTTTTATTCGCTGCCGCTAAAAAGTTTGTTATATTTTGTTATAATAACGCTCACTCTATGGCTACTTGTTCTTGTTGTAAAACTAAAACTGAAAATACAAGAGAAGTACAAGGTATACACCAGCTAATACACAAGAACCTGTGTTTATATCTCCCCAAGTCAATCCTAATCAGGAATAATGATTAAAGCTGGTATATTATTGACCTGTCCCTAAATTAGGCATTTTATAATTCACTCTTTATAAAACTGCGTCAACATTTTATAATTCACTCTTTATAAAATCGCGTAAAATATATCAGCCGTTAATTCAGTCTTTAATTGGCTAATAAAATTGAAATGTAAATCAATCAATAATCCCTTCTTTATTTGATTGAAGAAATTATTATAAAAAGATAATTCAAACTTTATCTAGTTGATGTAAAATATATCAGCCGTTAATTCATTCTTTAATTGGCTAATAGAATCGAAATGTAAATCAATCAATAATCCCTTCTTTATTCGATTGAAGAAATTATTATAAACCATTCTTTATAATTAAATACTTGTACGAATCAATCTAATAACCAAGTTGTCATACTTTTTTTGGTTATAATATAAACAAAATCAATAAAACAAAGAAACAATAATTATGATATTCAATTCTTATTATAATTATAATCAACAATTAGTATATGCTATAATTTTGGCGACATTTATTTATCTTTGTTCTTTAATTTCTTATTTTTTATTGTGTTACATGTGTACTGCAAAAATAATTAATTTTCTTTTAATAGTTCAAACATTTTCGACAGTAATTATGATACAAAATTAATATAATTCACTGATAATTGTAATACAAAATTTATGTAATTTAAAACATTTATTAATATGTGAACTATGTATTTTAGTATGTTAAATATAAATGAAATTAATTAAAAACTCAAGATGAAAAATTGAATCAACTTTTTGCAATAAAACTAAAGTTAAAAAATCAATTACTTTTGATATTTTTTATACTTAATGACAATTACAAATTAAATACAAATAGTAAATATTTCCCTTTGATTAAAAAAGTGATATTGATTAACATTTTTTAATATTTTGTAATATATAATATTGTGTACTATGTGATATAAACTAAACATAATTAATTAATGATACGAAGCAACTCCACTTCTTCACAGATTTGTTCGTTGTAATTCTCCTTCAAATTATTCATATTTTCCGCGAGCTTCTACCTTGTAATTTTGGTTGAACCATCATATTGTCATCGAAACCTGAAAACAAAAACATTTACTATGTTGAAGACGACTTTTGAAAATAACTTCCAATTCTACTAAAAAAAGATAATCCAGGTTACTGAATGATTGTAAGTTCCTGCCTCGTTGGTCTCATTAAGAGGGGGGGAGCTTATGTTACAACTTTGTAACACCTCCGAAAATATAAACCACAACCATGCATGACTGAGCGCGCAGACAACCAGACAAGAATGAAGCACAAACTACCTGTAAAAGAAGGCAGTCTTTTTAACACACTCAAAGTTTAACCATATATACTCTATTAAAATGTCAGAATAGTGAAATACATATTGTTGATAAAAATATCTTAGTTAATTAAGTGCGTAAAAATGTAATAGCGGTTAGTGAGATCCTTCGCTACAGACAAAAAAAGCCTAATACCTTATATAATAGGATGACTACCTGCTTATTTATCTACAGTTTCCTTGTGTTTAGAATTTAACAGAAATTTAAATTTAGCAACTCATCTCATGCTAGGGACAAAATTCAAAATTGTCTGGTATTGAAAGTTTAATGTTTACAACTTGGGGTGTTTTAATGTTGTACAATTTTTAAGCATAGATCTGTTAGGGAGTTGAATCCATTTTTATAGAAGCAGAAACATAATCTATGATTATGGTTTGGACCCTCTAAAACTGTTATCTACCCTTCCACTTTCCCCTCTCTTGGTGAAGATATCTTCAACGCCAATACTATTTTTGAAATGTAAGATTCCACTTTTGCCTCTCTTGGTGAAGATATCTTCAACGCTGATACGATTTTTGAAATGTAAGATTCCACTTTCAATAGAGGCGAAACTAGAATCATGGTTTACATTTTTAATATCTATGTTTCTGTAATCTTCCTTTACTTTTTTAACATCGACATAATAGAAATGTACTATACTATATTAAAATTATGTCAATTGTGAAAAAAAGCATAGATTTTATACATAATTTAAACATTGTTGTATATTCTTAATTAAGTAAACAAAACATACAAAGAGCCTTTTATAAAAGATGTTTTGTTTATCTAAAAAATACTTTTAAAAGTGTATCAAATGAGTAATGAAAATTATTTTAAGAAAGTCATTTATTAATTAATTCAATTGTATATATTTGTAATTTTTTTGTTCAATTTATTTCATCTTAACCCTTAACGGTTGGGGGGGGGGCGTTGAACGCCCCCCCTTCCGGTTTTTTCTATCTCATTTTCTGTGTGTGAAAGATAAAGAGCCCAAACTGCTTGACTTTTTAAGTATGGGTATGACACATAACTGAGAGTTGAATTTTTTGAATATCTCCATCCTGGCGGGCACAGGATGCCAGCAAACCTGGCAGGGTCATCCAGGTAAAGAGCAAAAATATTTTTTTGACTAAAACAAAGCATTTTATCATACCAAAATACTAAAAAATCCTCTAGTAGTACATCCTTATATGAAATACAGGTGTTCAAGTAACTTTCAGGTTCCAGGTATGATCCTGCAGGTCCTGATCCTCCAGGTCTCCAGAAATCTTTAAAAGGCTCCTGTGGCCGCAATTTTTGACTTAGAGACTTCAAATTTTAAACTTAAGCTTTTCTTACATGTATACATAACGTATTAAAATTTCATGAAGATCCGCCGCCGTTTTCCCGCCGACCGCCGACTGCGGCGGCTGGCAGCTGCCAAGTACAGCTGCGGCCGCTGTAATTTTTATTTTGATATTTCTAATGTAAAATTTACACAAAAATAAACATTTTCTGCAAAAAAAATTTCTTCTAGCTTTAAAAATAAAAAAATTACAGCCGTTTGAAATTTTTAAGTAAAAAAGGACCTAAAAACAAAGGTTGTTAAATAAAAGGGTGAAGGAAGCGAAAATTGACTTAGACTTATAAAAGGTCGGAAATTCATTATCAAACAGGGGACTTGCACAAAAAAATTTAGCCCTCTAGCTCTAATAGGAACTGAGATAATAAGGGGGGGCGTTGAACGCCCCCCCCCCCCCCGACTGATTAAGGTGCGGCAAGGGGCCCGACTGTAAAGGGTTAATATTTCCCTAGTAATCTCTCACCGTGTAAGTAAGGTTAGTTGCTGATCTAATTGTGCATTTTTGTGGTAAATTACTGATCATTTACTGAACAATTTGGTCTGATTTGTGAGTTAAAAGTGGATGGAGTAAATAAATGGACATTTAAAGTAAAAGTTGCTTGTATCAGTTAAAGTGAAGAAAAAGAAGGAGGAGTAATAAGGGGGGGGGGGGAAGTTCTGACACATTTGCGTAAACATGGTGTATAGGCTTTATCTTTGGACTGAGAGTGTTTCGGTACAACGGCATTTGGCTGGCCGTTTACCAGATCTTTACGTACAGACGTACGAAACCTGCTACTTCCCACAAGAGACAAAACCAGCATAGTTACTA
Source organism: Acartia tonsa (assembly GCF_053477335.1). Classification (NCBI taxonomy): domain Eukaryota; kingdom Metazoa; phylum Arthropoda; class Copepoda; order Calanoida; family Acartiidae; genus Acartia; species Acartia tonsa. Next base: position 59,135,476 of record NC_137260.1, on the reverse strand, counting down.
ATACAATTTATTGTATGAAAACGGTCATGCTGAAATAGAAAATAACAAAATTAATAATCAAATATTAAAATGTTAAATACATGATAAAATAAATCTTGTAAAAGAGAATAAATCTTTTTCTTATTTGGAACAATCGTCTTTTTTAATAAAGTAATTATTCATTATGAGAAGTTGCGTGACTTCGAAATTATATTTTAAAATATATAAGAAGGCTAGGGTTATTTTTTGCTTAAAATTAATCAAAAATAAATGCGAGTTTGAAATTCATAAACAAAATCATTATAGACTACGATTAAAATATTCTGATACAAAAATAAATTAATTACTTGGTCTAATTTAAGTAAAAATGAAAGATTAATTTGCCGTCTTAAAAAAAATCACTCCATTCCATTAAAAATGCTTAAAGAAAGAATTCTTACCGAAGTTTTTGTTCCTGTAAAGCCGGGAAGCACTCAAAGGTATTTTTCAGTACGGACAACACCACAATTCTGACTATACATGGTTTTTTATCACGCAGATATTCCGCACATTTTGAAAGAAAGATTAAAGATGGCCACGCTCGCTTTGTTTATGGTCCAAGCGCAAGCGTTGTTTTGATTGCCGCGTCCAATTATGAACTTTCAATTTGAATCTCAGCGCTTTCCAAACTGACATTAATGATAAGGAAAACAAAAGGATAAAGGTTCGAGTTCACAAACGCATCACACTATTATACTTCCAATACACACCCGCCTGAAAGTGGGGAATCGAACATTACACCATTCAAATTTTCAACTTTGTGTGCAGACAATGTCCACAAAAGTCACAATTCTAAACCACATAAATTACAAGAGTTTTAAATTTTGGCCTTTTGGCCTCAAATCTGCTAGTAATAATATTCACGAATACTCGTACTAACACAAAATGACACAATTCCACAAAAATGTAGGAATAAAGGAATAGGATATAAACATTCTTCATTGAAAGCTTACACATTCACTACTCACTCATAACACTTAGTCTCATGGCCTCACAATTTTTCGAAATAAACAAATGATTATTTGAATTTGTTAGACCATGTAATGCAATACATAATAATAAATTAAAATAAGTACCCAAACTTTAATTAGGTACCTAATCATTAATAATGATAATAATAATATTCTTAATATTAGAATAACCTTAATGCTAAACATAATCTGTATTAATCATCAATAATTCATTCAAATCTTTTTAATAAAAGAAGAATAATTACTAAAAAAATTCTTTTCAAACAAATCTTTTTTGTCAAAGAAAAGTGAAAATGCATACGTAAAATCTTTCTTCGATCAAATCTTTATGTAAAAGATAGATAAGAAAATAATCCTTAAATCTAGATAAACAGAATAATCAAATAAAGTAAATTATCCTTAATCTAAACATATCATCAAAATAAAATATCCTTATATCTAAGAACATATAAAAGAACTGTATTAATTCATCAATAAAACATCAAAATGAAAGTAAAATTGCATTTTTGCATATGCGAATTTTAAATTAAGCTCAAAGTAAAAGAAAAGTCTCAAAAAGTGTTTATTTGGCAATTTCTCTTTGGCTGAATAGATAATAAGCTTTTCCGTGTACTTATTTATACAGTCTTTTAAAATTAAGAGCAATTGGGGCCTCAGTTCAACCTGAACCTCGAAAGCTTGCAGATCAAACCGACGCACTACAATTATAATAATGCCACGTGCGACGAGTCCTGTTTATGGTTATGTTTTGTTTCTTTTTTGTGTAACCGTGAACAGGATTCCTGGTGCGGGGCTCAATTCACGAACATTTCTGAAAAAAATAGAATGAAAAATGTTCCAAAGTTAAAATCTTCAAAGAAAGAAGGACTCAAAGAAACTACAAAGAATCTTTTTGAAATTATCAGATATTTCTTAAGCTTTAGTTTTGCTGTTATGCAAGGTCTTCGGCCGAGGAAACAGAGCTGGAAGGCTTTGTATAGCAGTTTCATTAGGCTATACTCATCGAAATAAAATCAAACGAATCAAAGTAAATCTGCTATGTTCATAAAATTACTGCTTTTTTGTTTTTAGGTAATCTTCAGAACGAAATTAAAATATAATAATTTTAATATATAGTTAATATTAAATTATTTGTAATGCATGTAATATAAAAAGATATTTTTAAAATGATCAAATGTGTTTCATTTCTATTCTTATCTGTATATATCATATTTCATGTCTGTTAAACAAGAAACGACAATAATGCTTCGCATCCAAATTTAAAAAAATACGTACCTAAGATTTTTTACGCGAAAAAATCCCAGGTCCCGATCAAATAAATCCGTAAAGAAAACTTATGTATTCGAATAGAAAACTTTAGTTTTATGCGTTGGAAATAAAATTTTGAGCTCATTTATAATTTTAAACGAATTTGTAAGGAAATTTGCGTCAATTATAAATCTTAAGAAATGGGTAATTTCTTTTAAAAAAAAATACTGCTTCAATTTTAATATGCGATAAAAATGAAGGTAAAGTTAATTTAAAATATGCATAGTCTATCTTAAATTAATTCTGTGACATTCACATAAAATAATAATCAATATTTTAATAATACCATACATCGTGTTCATTATTATAAATGCTTAAACATGAACGAAAAAATATATGTACCTAGGAAAATAATTGCTAAAAAGTATTTTCTCAAGGTTTAAAATTGTCCGAAATCGCTAGGTACGTATATTACTACGAATCTCTGCTCTCGGAATGAAAAAAAATCTTTACGCGTGGATTATTAGGAATCCCAGCTCCCGGAGTGAAAGAAAAACTTGAATTGTTAGAAATCTCTGCCTCCGGAATGAAAGAAAATCTTTGATTTGCTTACAAATTTAAACAAATATCTTGATTTTTTGCGATAATCTTTTAAAATAATAATGAGGAATATTTTAAACATTATCATAATAATATTACATGTTGTGTTCTTTACTTTAATGCATTATTTCATATGAGAATCTGAGAAATAACATTTTTTTAAGTAAACGTGAACCATGAAAAAAATACCTCGAAAAATAAATTGTAAAAAAAATCTATTTTTCTCAATTTAAAAAATCTGCAAAAATCATTTGGTAGTTAATACACACAAACTTTTGCTTTTCGAAATCATACTTTAAGAAACAAAATCTTTTAAAATCTGCTTTAAAAGTCTAAACAGTTTTGTAGAATTTTTTGTGCTTAGATATGAACAATAAAATTAGTTGAATAATGAATACTTATTCTTTACAGAACCCATTTAGGTTCCTTTCACAAGCTCAACATATAACTTGTAATATTTTTTCTTTAAAAGATCATTTTCACACATAAATAGTTTATGTTGTAGATTAGATATGTGTGGTTTGAAAATTTTCAATAACTTTCTGGCGGCAACACCCGCCATATTTCCACCCGCCATATTGCAGGCCTCTTACCCTGTGTCGGGCGGCAAGCTTGGCAGCAACCAAGTCGATTCTTGATTCACAACAGCACCAACCTTATTATCAGAAACGGCTGGAACACAAACAAATTTAGCAACATCATTGTGAACGACGACGGCAACACCCGCCGTAACAATGTTATCAACGGCTACAGCATCATCACCAATATCATCAGGATTAACTGCAGCACAAATACCATCATTATCAGTAATAGCCACGGCAACACCCGCCGTAACTATGTTGTCAACGGCTGCAGCACTAGCAGAACCAACAGGTTCATCAACAGCGTTACAAGCAGAACCAACAGGTTCATCAATAGCGTCACAAGCAGAACCAACAGGTTCATCAATAGCGTCACAAGCAGCACCAACAGTCGGCTGCGGCTGAACATCTGAGCTTTCTGGTTTTAAAAACCCTATAGCTTCACTTTCCAACTCGAAATCTGAGCAGACAACATACCTACTCTTTGCTAATCCATTAGCACTCACAGCAAAATATCCAGATCCAAACAAGCTGGAGTAAAGCATGGTTTCTCCTACTGAGCATTTAGAGTAGGGAAACATCGACGGGCGCAGGTGCCCAATGAGCAAATCCACCTGCCCATTAACCAAAGTAAAATCTTCAGGTTTCATATCAAATAAAACAGCTGCCTCCACAGGATTCATGGAGCACATCGCCTCTTTAGGACCAATGAGAGGCACTACCACAGGTTCTAACATGTGATAATTCTTGTGTCGATCAACTAAACATAGCTTGACCGTCGGGAGACATTTAACTTCACCATCAGCTAGAGAAATTCTTGCTGAACGTCCAGCAAAAGGTAACTGAAGTTTATTAACAAGTGTCTGGGTTACCATTGGGATAGTTGAACCAGTGTCCCACATGGCAGACACTGGGACCTTCTGGCGATTAATATCAACGACGTCTAATTGTTGTAACATTAACATTAGGTTCGCCTCAGGGGAAGTATGTGCTTCATAGACGGTGGCAACCATATCAACACTCTCATGGAGAAGGTTGTTATGGGTCTGACCACAATTGTTCACTTTGCATCCGCCTATTACATCTGCCTTCGGGCAATCCACAGATTTATGCCCTTTCTGCAAACAAAGCCAACAGCATCCAGCACTCTCCACAAAACTCTTCCTGTCTGGCACTGACAGGTCATGAAATTTTGGGCACTTGTAAAGTAAGTGCATATCATTACAGCCATTAAAAAAACATGACTGCTTCATCTTAGATTTACCAGGTTTACCTACGGCGGCCGCAGCTGCGGCAGGATTACCCTTCTTCTTGGACGGCGTGTCCAAGCCATGACTGGTGCGCATTAAAAGAGCGCCCCTCTGTTGCTCCAATATATCCAGCAACTTAGGCACATTTGGAACATCCATTGACCCTAATGCAAGGTCAAGCCTGTCTGAAAACTCTTTCGGCAGTTTCTTAGACAGCATCTCCAACAATAAAACCGTGAGCCATTGGCTTGTAGAAACTGCGTCCTTACCATCAGCCTTGGTCATCTGCTCAAGCTGGTTGATGGCACCTGAGAACTCGGCAAGAGCGCTGACAATCTGGCCGCTCTCGGACAATTTACTTTTCTTGTCCCAGTTGTTGAAAATACACAACATCTGTCTGGTTCTAGATTTGAACAGTTGGTCCAAATACGTCCATTGCGCTGCATGCGTGGCAATCTGTTGCAACTGCAGCCTCAACGGTTTATCCTTCATTACTCGTTCACAACTTAACACCATCTGCAGGTAGCTGGGCTCATATCCAGTAGTAAGCTTCTGGAAATTCTCCTTAAATTGCGCATAAGAAGATTCTTGCCCATCGAAGCTGGGAAGGAGTTTCTCGTCTAGGCGTGGCATGTACCCATGAGGCGAGAACATCGGACTGGCAGCAAACGATTGAGCGCCAAATGACGGCAGCATAGGATCTACCGAGGCACCCGAGACTGGCGTAACAGGCTCTTGCTTAGCCTTTGCCAGCGTCTCCATCAGTTTAGTCATATCACTGATAATTTTAGTTGGTAGAGGTATGTAATCACCTTTAATAACTTTCACTATCTGCATACAACGTTGTTGCAAACTGTTTTTGTGAGCTGCAAGATCATCACCAAGAACTAAGACCTCATTGTTTATCGCTCTTAGCTCATCTATGGCATTTAATGTAAGTTTTAACTCGCTATAGTTCTTTCGTGCCATGATAACGTCACTATAAAAATCTTTTAGGTTATTATCATCTTGGATTAACACATCCAGCTGTTGAAGACCGCTCATGGTACGTTCAAGATTTAAGTTCGCATCATGAACAAGGATGCATTCCTTGGCGAGATTAACATTGATGTCTGCGGTATCTGAAACTACCTGCATCACTCTGTCTAACTCTTCGGTTATCACTTCAACTGCCCTAGGCAATCTGTCCGACAATAATTCATACCTAGTCTTTTTAGGTGCCATTTTCACTTTTGTTAACACTGATTACAACTATAGTCACGTGTAGAATTTTATTCACATTCAACACATACGGTAACTGTCACTGGCTTTGACTGGCTGACTGGACTTCTTACCGTTTTCATTGTTTCGGTACAACGGCATTTGGCTGGCCGTTTACCAGATCTTTACGTACAGACGTATAAAACCTGCTACTTCCCACAAGAGACAAAACCAGCATAGTTACTAATACAATTTATTGTATGAAAACGGTCATGCTGAAATAGAAAATAACAAAATTAATAATCAAATATTAAAATGTTAAATACATGATAAAATAAATCTTGTAAAAGAGAATAAATCTTTTTCTTATTTGGAACAATCGTCTTTTTTAATAAAGTAATTATTCATTATGAGAAGTTGCGTGACTTCGAAATTATATTTTAAAATATATAAGAAGGCTAGGGTTATTTTTTGCTTAAAATTAATCAAAAATAAATGCGAGTTTGAAATTCATAAACAAAATCATTATAGACTACGATTAAAATATTCTGATACAAAAATAAATTAATTACTTGGTCTAATTTAAGTAAAAATGAAAGATTAATTTGCCGTCTTAAAAAAAATCACTCCATTCCATTAAAAATGCTTAAAGAAAGAATTCTTACCGAAGTTTTTGTTCCTGTAAAGCCGGGAAGCACTCAAAGGTATTTTTCAGTACGGACAACACCACAATTCTGACTATACATGGTTTTTTATCACGCAGATATTCCGCACATTTTGAAAGAAAGATTAAAGATGGCCATGCTCGCTTTGTTTATGGTCCAAGCGCAAGCGTTGTTTTGATTGCCGCGTCCAATTATGAACTTTCAATTTGAATCTCAGCGCTTTCCAAACTGACATTAATGATAAGGAAAACAAAAGGATAAAGGTTCGAGTTCACAAACGCATCACACTATTATACTTCCAATACAGAGAGGATAGGTTATTAGGAATAATATCATTCTTATATGATGAATTTCCCCCAGATTTAAGATTTTTTGGATAGGCCTCCAGGTTCCGGAGCTTCAGGCCTCCAGGTGGTCTCTGTACAGATAAAAATTAAAAATAAGATTTTTTTTTGAAGGGTTATAGGTTAACTTATCAAACAAAATATGCTTCTTTTTTGTTGTTATTCACATATTTGAAGAAAAAACATAAATATTCTGTCTCATAAGCTGACTTCTAACTCTTAAAAATTTTTTTTTTCATTTTTACCTGTAGAGAGACCACCTGGAGGCCTGATTTTGTATATATATATAAGTCAAATAATTTTCATTGATAACTTAGTAGGGGTGTCATGCTTAGTGGTAGCACACTGAGCTAAGTTGGTGAGAGTTCAAGTACAATTCTCTATAGGTTGACTCTAATTTCTCATTCGCAACATTAATCGTGCATTATCCCCTGGTTGTGTAAGATGGGGATTATTGAGTAAGTTTGGATACCCAAAAGTCACTTACTTACAGTACTACTTTTAACCCAAGCTCCTCTTTGGAGAGCGTCATTCATTACCATGACTTAATTTGGGACTAATTTGGGCCATATTCGGCAAGGGTAAGGTAAGAGTAGATCTTATGGCATGATTTGGTATAAAAGCCTAATAAACAAAAACTTTCATTAATTTCTTATAAACAATTAATCAAAAGTTCTTTTTGTACAAAATGAAAGAGTTAAATTTTCTTGCATTAGGGTGAGGGCGAACTAAACCGGTAATTTTTTCAGTTTTTGAAGAAAGAAAATAGGGAAAATATTAAACTGTTTTTAACCTATTTTTAAAACATATATCAAATATATACTATGACACCATTAGAATCAAACTGCAGAGCCTAAATTTGAATTAAGTCCCCAATAAACTTTTTGGGGGGATTTAAAAATTAATTTTTACTGTTGCTGTGGTCCTTTGTGATCAGAGCAAAAGCTCTTTTTTATTTGGTTAAAATTCATAGCTTTTAGAATGTTTTGCTTCATAAATATTGTATTCTGGTATAGAGTAAAATTAGGCCTTTTGATTTCATCTAAATTAATTTATTAAAAAGTTAATTCTTTACAATATATCAATGAATTAGCATTATCATGTTTGTTTTCTATCACTTATTTAAAACACATAAAAATCAGCTGTAAAGGGTTAAATATATTATTAATAATGTAAGATGACAACAAATGTTTATGCAATACAACAAATTTATTTTTGTCACTTATACAAATATGATATAATATAGGATTATTCAAACTTATTTTTTTAAATATTTTTTAAAAGTATGTATGTTTTATGTGTATGGTTTTCATTCTTTTCATTTTGATTAAATGAAAATTATTTAACTACATTGGAAATGAGTCACTTTGTGAAAACACTCTTTTTTGAAATGTAAAGAATTGAAATGAAAGAAGACTTCTTATTGGGCAAGACTTTAGAATTGTATGTTTTATTGTATATGTTAGATTTTTCAATGAAATTAATTGTTTTAGAAAAAAAATATTTCCATTGAACAGAGTTATGTTTTTTTATTGTATCAATATAAAGTGAATTATATATAAATTGTTCCAAATGCCACAATATTACCCCGAGTAAAAAATACCTTTTGCTCTAGTCAAAATGACCAGAGCAACATTAAAAAATAATTTTTAAATCCCCCCCAAAAAGTTTATTGGGGACTTAATTCAAATTTGGGCTCTGCAGTCTGATTCTATAGGAGTCCTAGTATATTTTTGACACCCCATTTAAAAATAGGTTAAAAACAGTTTAATATTTTCTAATGAAACCAAGAATGTTAGAAAGCTTATGGAAAAGACTATCAGGTTATCCTAGGATTTTAGAAGTTTGATATAATTGGACTTAAAGTCGTTACTGATTAATACCCCACAGGGGGGCTAAACCAATAACGTTTTTTTCAACCTAAAAAAAATCAATGAAAAACAGTCAATCAAACATAATTAGGTTAGGTTAGAGGGATTATCCACGAAAAATTTCATAAGGATTAGACTATTCCTTCTATGTCAAAAATAATTTTTTTTAAAGATGGGAAATTTTATTTTTTTTTGCAAAAATTTTCTTTAAAAATAAAATATTTTCATAAAAATCCACTGTCCTACCCACTTTTTGGCTTAATTCTTAAAAAGCCCATATTGAATTTTTGAAAACCTGAAAATGGACCTTAAAAATCAAATTTAAATTTTTTTTCAAAATTACCTGAAAATACCCCACCACCAACTCTGGACATTTAAAAAAAAATATTAACTCTATTTTAAAGCTCTCAACTGATTTGAAAAGTATGGACAATTCTTAGTTAAAAAGGTTTTTTCGGATTAGTTCTAGGTCTTACCAATTTTTATGTAGGTTGGTCTTTAACACCTACTATTTTGTCCAACTTTAAGACCCTAAAAGTACCCTTAAAGGGCGCCTGCAAGAAATACCACGCTCTAACTGCTAAAAGACTGCCACAATTAGACTTAATACCCCAAATTTAAAATCTTTAGCTTCAATAACAAAAAAGTTCTAGGCATTTCAAAATAACATGTTATGTACAATGAAAATTTTGAAAGATTTTCAATGCTCATAAAAAAAACAATATTAAATTATGTTGCCTAGACACAAAATTATAACTTTATCTTTGTCAGAAACTTAGATTGCTGGTAACTGATTATATTTTTAAAATAAAAACACCAAATTTCATAGTCAAAATCTATGAAAAAAATTCGATTTAAATTGCATTTGTAAACCAAAATCATAGAGGAAACAAAGGGGTAAACTTATACAAACTCAGCTGTGTTTGGTTGCTTAGCTGATTCAGCTTTCTGATTGGCTACAGTACACTCGGTATAACGCGAGTTAAACTTAATTTTTTTTAATGATTGTGACTATAAAAATGGGTATTTTAATTGTAAAAATATAATTAGTTACTGGCAACCTAAATTTATGACAAAATTAAGCTTATAATTTTGTTTCTAGGTCACGTAGTTCAATTTCAAAATTTCTAACATTAGCACTGAAATTCTTTCAAAATTTTCATAGTGCATAAAATGTCATTTTAAAATGCCTAGAACGTTTTTGTTATAGAAGCTGAAGACTTCAAATTTGGGGTATTGGGTCAACTTGTGGCAGTCTTTCAGCAGTTAAAGCATGGTATTTCTTGCGTGGTTTAAAGCTATTTTCTTGGGGGTTGGGACACCCCCAAACCCCCCAAAAATGAAAATTCCCCCCCCCCCCAAAAAAATAATTTTCTTTGGAACACATTAGACTATAAGCAGCACCAGTAGTACTATATTTTTTTTATTATCTCTTGGGGCAAAGCCCTTAGAGGCTAGGGGCGAAGCTGCTAGTTACATATAAGCAATCAATGAAAATTATTATTTATTTGGCTTATATAACAAATTATGCTATTTTTGATAAATTACTTACAGGTAATCAATGAAAAACATTGCTTATTTGGCTTATATTAGTCAAATCTTAATTTTTTTCATAAACTGCATACAGGAAGGAAGGGATCAATTATTACTCCTCCTTTTTTTCACTTCAACTTATATAAGCTACTTTTACTATAAATGACTGAGTATTTAAAGTGTGCTACCTTTTTATATGTTTCATTATTATTTGGCCACAACTTGGTCAAAAATGCTCACAAATCAGACCTTTTTCGACCAAAGATACTCAAATGGTTCCTTTACAAGCCCAATCAATCAGTTTTAAGATATCTTTATATTTCAAGGAAAATACCAAAAAAAGGCATATTTGGGTGTTTCCTTGGTAATTTCCTCTATTTTAAAATTTTGGTACCCCCCCTCCCCCCCAACAACAAAATAATTTTTTTCTGTAAAATATTATTATGTTGGACAGGAAGGAAGGGAGGGGTGGGAGGGAGGGTAAGTGGAGAAATAAGCCTCATTAGTCTGGTAAACAGAATCACAGTTCTACACCACAAGCCATGGGCAACTGACATTCAAATGTCCATTCAGCTTATTTATATGCACCTGAAAAAAAATCTGCTATGCTCACTGTTCCACCCTCAGATGTAAAAACTTTATTTTAGTGTTTGGCCAAATTGACTTAGCAATTGTATCTGTAAGTACGTCTAATAACACCCTTTGCTATTTTTAAAATCCGAGAAAATTTTTTTGGCAAGAAAATTGCAAAAGTTTGCAACCTTTTTTTGCACCACTACTTAAATCGAGTTTGAAAACTTTTTATATAAAATCATTTTTACAAAAAATATCAATAGGGTAAGGGGGGGGAAGTTTCGGTAAGGGGCTATTCTCGGTAATTTCGACCTACCTTCATTTAATGACTTTTTTCTCCATGTTCCTTTCAAATGACAGAAAAAAACATAAAAGCAAATTTGTTCCTTATTAAATTGCCTACAAAAAAGTATAAAATGAATTTTTTGTGAGATGAATATTAAGGGTACTTATTGGGTCTCAAAGTCGGACGAAAAATTTTTTTTTTCAAAAATTTTTTTAGTAGGTGTGTAAAGATCGACCTACACAAAAATTGGTAAGACCTAGAGCTGATCTGAAAAACTTTTTGAACTAGAAATTGCCCGCTTTTTCCAAATCCGTTGAGAGCTTTAAAATCGGGTTAATATTTTTTTCAAAAATGACCAAAGTTGGCGCCGGGGGAAAAATCGGTAATTTCAAAAGAAATTAAAATTCAACTTTTAAGGTCATGTTTTCATGTTTTCTTTTGTCAAATCTATTATTCCATATGGACTTTTTAAGAATTAGGCCTAAAAATGAATAGAACAGATAAAATACAAAAAAAAAATTAATTTTATTTTTTTAATCAAAATTTTGCGAGGAAAAAATCAAAATTTCTGGTCCTTTGAAAAAAAAATATTTTTGACATAGGAGGAATAGTCCGATCTTTATGAATTTCTTTGTGGTTAATCCCAATCACCTATACTAATTATGATTTATTACGCTTGTTTGGTTGTTTGGCCTTTTTTCATCGATTTTTTTAAGGTTAAAATGTAGTCAAGATTTTTTGCAAAGATGACACTTTTGCTTCAAATTCAATTTTTGAGGTCAATTTTTAATCAATTTTCATGTTTTTTTGGCTAAATCTATAGTTCAATGTGAGCTTTTTAGGATCAGGCCTAAAAAGTAATAAAATACGTTTTTTTCTTATATTAATTTTAAGTTTTTTAAAAAAAAATTTTCGAAAAAAAAAATCGAAAATTCGCGTCTTTCAAAAAGATTCATTTTTAACATAGAAGGAATAGTCCGATCATTATGAAACTTTTTGTGGATAATCCCTATAACCTATACTAATTATGATTATTTATGTTCGACTGGCCGTTTGGCCGTTTTTCATCGATTTTTTTTAGGTTGAAAAAAATTACCGATATTTCCCCCGGTGGTGGGGAAATATCGGTAACTTTTTTGCGGTCAATTTCGGCCAACTTCTAAAAGTCCTAGGATAATGTCCTTTTAGGACCTGATAGTCCTTTCCGTAAGCTTTCTACTGGTCTTGGTTTCATTTGAAAATATTAATATTTACCCCATTTTTTTTCAAAAAAACCGAAAAAAAACCGAAATTTCCCCCCCCTTACCCTAATTACTTAAAATTAAGCCTGAAAGCAAAAAATCTCATTACAAGTGTTAATTTTCATGTTTTAGGTCTTTTTTTGAGGATAACTTCTCCTTTTTTGACAATAATATATTTTTTAAACAATTCAAAGTAAAATATAATAAAACTTAAACGATTTTTTAAATTATCAGTTGAAAATTTCATTAAACATGCAATTTAAGTGATGAAAATTTAATGAAATCATTTTTTGAATGTTTAGAATTACCAATTTTCTACAATTAAAACAAAATGTTAACAAAATTTAAACATTCTAATATATAATTTTAAAAATCAATAACATTTAATAAAATGATGTTTTAAAAAATAAATCATTAAAAGGTATTAAAATGCATTTTAAGTTACTTAAAATTAAAACAAGAACACTTTATTCTTTGTAATAGAGTTTAATCATTATTTGATGAAAATGAAACATTTAATAAACTAATTAAATCTTTTTGTGACCATATTTAAACTTTTAAATTTTTACACTAAGGTGTCTTTTAATAAAAATCTTTGTTAATTTCTCTTTTGTGACAAAAAAAGAAAGGGGCCTTTTTACTATTTATACTATATAATATGAAATAAATTTTAATTATCTTTCTTTTTAGCCATCAAACACATTAAAATGTTTCATATATGCAAAAATAACATTTTTTTAATGAATATTAAAATTTCCTTATATGACATTACATCACATCATATTCTTCAAATCATATGTCCAGGAAAAGTAGCTACAACTTGGAGGGTTGTGATATTTTTTTAAATATTAAATAAACTTAAATGGTAAAAATATTAGCATAACCTTTGTTAATTCAAATGCTTTTTAATATGATTTTTTAATGTACCTAAATTTCTGATAGCAAATATTGCGTTATTGGTATACGAGGTAAAAAAACAACATTTTAAAGAAATTCTTTAAATATAAAACCCAACATGTATTGGCAGTACAAAAATCTTAATGCTAGCAGACATATGTTTATCAACATTAGCAGAAAACTTTTTCCACAAGAAAAATTATTCAAGTTTCTACTTTATAATTTAAAATATTTTTTCTGATAAAATGTTTGACATATATCGTATAATCATTTACCAAAAAATTATTTTGATAATTTAGATTTCAGAGAATATAGATCCCTTAGAAAAACTAAGATGACATTTTTCATCTTCTACTATGACATTTTTCAAAAACAATAAAAACCCAAAATTTAGTATGAAAACTATTTTTATCAATTTTTCTGAAGTTATTATTTTATGGGTTTTTATTATCATTTATTTATATCGAAAGTGCCAAACATTGTACCCTAACTTACTCATTTAATAAAAAACGAACCGTGATGCTATTTGCTAAAAAAAACTCCAACCAATGAGAGTCACACTTGGAGGAAGGGGGTAGTTACCAAAATTTTCAAAATTTATAAAAATTCTAAGAGGATAATTCCATTTCCTTTTATATGCACAGATACCAAAAAATCAACAGAAAAAAATACTTATTTTTTCTTTTCTCTCAGTGATAATGATCAGCCCAAAAAGTAAAACAAAATCACGCATGGTATATTTATCTTTTCTTAGACAAAGATTATTTTAACCCTTAAAAGGACTCTCCACAGAAAAATCAACTTTGGATTTTTGAAAATCTAACCTGAAACTATTATTCTCTGTTCAATTTTAGGCATTTTTTGTTTTTGTGGCATCGCGATCGAAGCCCTTTGAAAATTTTGTCCGCCGCCTATTTGTACTGCCGCTATAACAATATATACTACACTTTCCTCCACTCAATATATGTTTGCCGCTAAAGAACATTTGCTCCATTGCAACCGGCCGCTCTACGATTTATCCTCTTCCTTGACTGAACAATCCTGCCGCCTCCATTTTGTGTTCGCCTCCGCCAAATATAACCATCTTTTGCTGCAGTTGCCGCCTTCATCGCCCTTCTCCGCCGCTACTCCGCTATACATTGCGTACGTTGCTATACACAACACCCCCAGCCTCCATTTAATTTCTGAACAAGGGAGAGGGGAGCATGTATTAAAAAGCGATGAATAGCGGAGTAGCGGCGGAGAAGGGCGATGAATGCGGCAACGGCGGCAAAAATAGAAGCTAAAAATCACTAAAGCAGCACAAATTAAATGGCGGGAGGATTCACTTAAAGGAGGTAAAAAATTTCAAAGGGCTTCGATCGCGATGCTACAAAAACAAAAAATGCCTAAAATTTAACAGAGAATAATAATTTCAGGTTAGATTTTCAAAAATCCAAAGTTGATTTTTCTGTGGAGAGTCCTTTTAACAGTCAGGGGGGGGGGCGTTGAACGCCCCCCCATCCGGTTTTTTCTATCTCATTTTCTGTGTGTGAAAGATAAAGAGCCCAAACTGCTTGACTTTTTAAGTATGGGTATGACACATAACTGAGATTTGAAATTTTTTGAATATCTCCATCCTGGCGGGCACAGGATGCCAGCAAACCTGGCAGGGTCATCCAGGTAAAGAGCAAAAATATTTTTTTGACTAAAACAAATCATTTTATCATACCAAAATACTAAAAAATCCTCTAGTAGTACATCCTTATATAAAATACAGGTGTTCAAGTCACTTTCAGGTTCCAGGTATGATCCTGCAGGTCCTGAACCTCCAGGTCTCCAGAAATCTTTAAAAGGCTCCTGTGGCCGCAATTTTTGACTTAGAGACTTCAAATTTTAAACTTAAGCTCTTCTTACATGTATACATAACGTATAACGTATGAAGATCCGACGCCGTTTTCCCGTCGACCGCCGACTGCGGCGGCTGGCATATGCCAAGTACAGCTGCGGCCGCTGAAATTTATATTTTGATATTTCTAATGTAAAATTTACATAAAAATAAAAATTTTCTGGAAAAAAAATTTTCTTCTAGCTTCAAAAATAAGAAAATTACAGCCGTTTGAAATTTTTAAGTAAAAAAAGACCTGAAAACAAAGGTTGTTAAATAAAAGGGTGAAGGAAGCGAAAATTTACTTAGACTTATAAAAGGTCGGAAATTCATTATCAAACAGGGGACTTGCACAAAAAAAATTAGCCCTCTAGCTCTAATAGGAACTGAGATAATAAGGGGGGGCGTTGAATGCCCCCCCCCCCCCAACTGATTAAGGTGCGGCAAGGGGCCCGACTGTAAAGGGTTAAATGTGCATTTATTTCAAACCAATAAAAATTCAAACTGAAGTACAAAATAGAATTCAGAAGTTTTGCCTGTCTATTTTGGCTTTCATTGTAGGTGGATTGAATTTATGTAAAGGTAATTCTTTAAAACTGTAAAAATAGATTTAAATATATTTCAAATAGCTTAATAAATTAGATTCAAAGGCCTTATAGAATAAATTAACTTTGGGATAATGGTAAAGGACAATGGAATATTAATTACCCTTGCCAAACCATTTCATTTTTATGTAAAAAGGTATGATAACTAATCTGCCATTGTCCTATCACTCTCAGATAAAGTTTAAACTTTGGCCTATGTTATATTTTATAACACATACTTAATAAAACCTAATGTAATGAAAAGCTTTCACTTAAAGGGAGTGTGAACGTAAAAATTTCTCATCTGATTATCAAATCTTAACATTTTCTAAGCACATTTCACTACACTGATCAACCAAAAATGTCCTATTAACAAAAATATCTAGGAATAATGCATTGATTTTATGGTATTTTGGGAGGGAAAAAGGAAAAAACAAGGAAAATCTGAACGTTTTTGTTTCTTAAAATGTTTGTAGGGGTATTTAACTTGTCATATATAGTTGAAACAATTTAGTTACTGTTAAGGAATTTATTTTGTAATATAAAATTGCCAATTAGTTTTTTTTATAACGTAGTAATTAGGTAATAAAGATCTATCTCAAATTTGTATTATTGACAAAAAAATACCTCAAAGTCTACAACGGGTTGAATCTCATAGGTTATATAAAATAATCATATCCTTTTTTATTGTGTTGGACAATAAATAACCTACTTTGAAGAATTAGTTTACACTTTTATCAGACTGTTTATAAAGAAATATTGCACCTTTATTATTTACAAATTTGTAAATAAAGGTGGGCAAGAGATGGGCCATCAAAAGTTACTTGGATACTAATAAAATAACCTGTTTCTAGCTTTGTTATTGTATTTGGTTTTCAATAAAAAATATTACTTTATCAATTTTTAAGTAACTATACATTGGTTTACAGAAAGGATATTGTTAAAGGTGAGCTTAACCGTTAGGAAAAATAGAGAACTATGTCAAAAAGTTTAGTTTTAGCTATAGAAGGAAAAAAAGACAATTAACTGTACATTTATATAGTCAGGAAATTTTTTCCCCAAACTTGGACATAGTAAAAATCGTTGGAAAAAGCCGTATTTTAAGGAAACAAAAGGCAGTTTTGCCCTATATTTGAGATTATATTAATGATATGATGTTAAGGTTTGATAATCTGATGAGAAATTTTTTCGTTCACAGTCCCTTTAAGCAAAGCAAACAAATAAAATTATGAAACATATCAGGGATATAAAGAGATAAGACAATGGCCGATAAATTAATGCACATCCATAATGATGACGCTCTAAATAACCCCTTCTGTAGATTAAAATTAGTGGTTCCAACGTTTATAAACACAATTTAATCAACCAATCAAAATTCAGTAAAAATCCCCAAAGCCAATGAATAAGAAAACGTTGTTGTAAAACTTTGTGTACTATTGTAATAAACAGTCAGTTGTCTCCTCCCTCTCTGGATACGAATACTAACTAAGAAAGAATAAAATGCGATGGTACTCTACAATTCACTTTTCTGCCTGTCCGCCATTCTGTCCATGACTTTTTTATGATTTTCCAGTATGGCTACAAAACCAATTAATATCTGCTGGATCAGACCCGTCTAATCCATACTTGAAACCATGTATTGTAGTATTATAGACATTTTTCTACAAATAGAAAAGTAAAAAGTTGTAATATGAACACCAGTTTTGTTAGACTGGGCCTTCGCCCCTTCAGGACTAACAAAACTGGAAAAACAGATGCAATAAACAACTAATCTTGGCTGTTTAGTTTTGACAATGCCAGTTTTTATCAACCAATTAAGATTAAATAAAAGTAAAAAAATTTATAAATCCAACAAATGTTTATAAAACTTTGGGTACTACTGAAATTTAAACCCTCCCTTATTATAGGCATTATTATGAAGACATAGTTAAAGAAACCTGCAAACCATAAGAGTGATTTTTTTAGACATACATATAGACTTCTACCAACCCTTTTTGTAAAAAACGTCACTTAGAAGCAATAACATTTAGTATGTATCTTATCAATTTATATTGTCATAACTCTTATTATAATAAGCTTCGTCAAATGTTTTAAATGGACATTCAGGACTTTCTGATAACGATTACAGGGTGCTACTGTCCTTCTTATTCTGTTTTCTCATGTTATTATAGACAGAATTTATTTAATTTTTCGTCCATTTTTCCCTCCCTTTAGACAACTTTTATTGTACCCAGGGAGGTAGGGAACATTGAACTGAAATTACCTTCTTAGCTGGTCCAAAACCTCTAGGTACTTAAATTCAAGTTTATCGCCACCAGTGATCTGATGAGTTTAAGACAATGGCCGATAAATGGATGTACATTCCCAAAAATACCCCTACTGTAATTTGCCTTCAGTGGTTGAAACGTTTTGACACTATACTAAATAAACTAACCAATTGAAATTCAGTAACAGTCCCCAAACATGTTAAGCAAACAAAAATGAAAACGTTATTGTAAAACTTTGGGAACTAGCATAGAGAGAGGTGGACAATGGACTGTTTATTACACTAGTCCCCAAAGTTTTATGATAACGTTTTCTTATTAGCTGGCTTAACAACTTTTGGGACTTTTATTGGATTTTGAATGGTTAGGTTATTAAGTACTAGCAGCTTCGCCCCTAGCCTCTAGGAGCTTTGCCCCATGAGGTAATTTTTAAAAAAATAAAAATTCTGGTGCTGCGCCCATAATTTATGAGCATCACCAGAATATTTTTTTGGGGGGGGGGGAATTTTCATTTTTTGGGTGGTTGGGGTTGTCCCACCCCCCAAGAAAATAGCTTAAAACCACAACAGGACCAATAGGTATATACCCTGAAGAGTAGAATCTGATCGGTTCTGTTGTTACTGAGATCTTAAGGGACAGACGGATGGACGGACAGAAAGACATCATTCTACTTTGTATTATAGATAGTAGATCCAAATTCAGTAAAAGTCCCCAAAGTTGTTAAGCCAACGAATAAAAAAATTTATGTTTTGAGATTTCTAATATAAAATTTACTTTAAGATAAAAATTTTCTGAAAAAAATTGTTCTAGCTTCAAAAATAAGGAAATTAAAACCATTTAACATTTTAATTAACCTTAAAAAGAAAGTTGTTAAATGAAAGGGTGAAGTAAGCAAAAAATGACTTTGTCTCACTTAAAGTCAGAAATTTATTATTTAACAGGGAACATGCACAATTTTTTTTGCCATCTAACTCTAATAGGAGCTGAGATGATATGTGGGGGGGGGGGGGGGAGCGTTGAACTATTAAGGTCCGGAAATGGGCCTGGTTGTTAAGTGTTAGCAACCTTTAATTTTAGATCCTTTTTTTCTTAAAAACTTCAAACTAATAAAAATATAAAAAAAAAAACTAACTAATATGTACCATTTCTACTATGTCGATTTAAATATATGATATGTTATCTTGAATGTATCATTCCAGTTTTGTCTCTATTGAAAGTAGAATGATACATTACTATTATGTTGATATAAATAAGGAAATCAATGTTTATGAAAACGCTGATATGTAAACATGAATGTATGATTCCAGTTTCGCCTCTATTGAAAGTGGAATCTTACATTTCAAAAATCGTATCGGCGTTGAAGATATCTTCACCAAGAGAGGGGAAAGTGAAAGGGTAGATTACAGTTTTAGAGGGTCCAAACCATAATCATAGATTATGTTTCTGCTTCTATAAAAATGGATTCATCTCCCTAACTGTAGATACTCAATAATTATTAGAAGTTGCACAGGTTATGTTCGTTCATTTAATAACTAGCGGCTACACCCCCCCCCCCTCCCAACAGGCCTCTAGTGGCACTTAAATTTTTTTGCAATGTTGCATTCAAGTCTCTATAGGTAAAAAAAAATTTTTTTTTTTGTGATTTCTCATGGGAGGGTGGTGGTACCCTCTCCCAAAATAGTTATAAACCTTCCCGGGACCTATGAGAAGCTACCCTGTTAAGGAGAACCCAATCGGTTTAGCGGTTAGCGAGATCCTTCGGTACAAACATACAAACACTCAGACAAACAGACATCCTGTTACTTTAGTATAAGGATAATGAATAATGATATAATGTAGATCTTAACTTTGATAAGAAGTTGTCATAGCTGAAATAGTATCGACACATCGACAGTATATTGACATTGTCATTAGCTAGAAAAAGCTTAATTATTTTGTAGGTCGAGGGGGAAGGTTTTTTTGGTAGCAGAGGTAAAAATATAGCTTTAAACCATCAAGAACAAATGAAAAAAAACACAATAGGCTTAATGAAATCTATCGATTCAGACCAAATATCTTACTACTTTATATTTTGGATTGTAAACCCAGATTTTACATTAGTTTTACCACGGAAAGAATGAATTATGCAGATGTTTAAGTATTTCATTAAATCTTCTGGTATTTGGACTATTTTAAACAAGGATGATAACATTCATAAGTTTAGCGAATCACAGAAATATAAAGGCAGATACAGTAAGTTATATATTAGATGATCAAAGGGCATGGAAATTTTAGAATTCTTATAACATAAAGTGGTATTAAGGTCTTTGCCTGAGCCAAAGATTTGTAAAATTACTGGTCTGTATGGGTAGTACTTTTCAGGGAAGCTATAGTTAATAGTTAACTTGTAAAGCATTTCCTTCTTGGAATAAAAGGGGAACAAATTAACTATACCATCGATCAGAGAAATCTTCAAAGAAATTTTAGTTGCCTAACTAGCTAGAAATTTCTCTTGTCTGGTGCCCAGTCGATTTGAGAAACCAACGTTCAAAGTGGCTTCGCTACTAACAAATTAAAATTTTCGTCACGTATTATTCTTTGAAATTGTTAATTTATTCTGTGACGAGGGGATCAATATTAAATCAAGCAATAGTCTTTTCTCAGTTAATCAAATTTTGGAATCATTTCAGTAATAGAAAATTTATATATTTGTGTGTATTTTTTTTCAAATTCATGTCATAATAACATTTTATGTGTGTTTGCCACAATTATATTTTTATTTTCTCGAACTCCTAAGAACGCATACTTCAAAGTTTATGTTTGCATGATTCAAATTGATTAAAATCTTTTTAAGACTTTATTTTAAAAATCCTATTAGTGCAGTTCAGGTGGGCAGACAGAAGATAGACATCCAGACACGAAAAAAACTAAAGTAGCTTCGCTACTATTAAAATCATTAATGGATCAGTACGTCCTTGTTGTGATAACGTTCATTCTGACTTTTGATTGGAAAGCATTAATTTCTTTCTTTTAAAAAAGTATTTTGGAATAGGGGAACCAGTATTACCATTTACAATTGTATTATAGTCCTGCAAATATGAAAAATAAATCTAATTAGATAATTACAAATCAAAGATTCCAATTCCTAATGTCGGAGAGATGGTGTGAATTCACTTTCGCATAGTATCAAATCCGCAAAAGGGAATCTTCTACATTTCAGGTCGGTTGATAACGGATAAGATCTGTTCGTTAATCTTGGCATGTTATAATCGTACTTTTGATTTAAAATTTGTATGATGATTCATGAAGCAATGAGGTATAATTTAGAATTCTAGAAAGTTCTAAGATTTTGATTTTTTAATGTTAACTTCAAGAACCTTATGGTTTAATGCCTCTTTGTTTCCAAGACTATATAAAATCATCCTGTATTAAACATTTTTGCAAAAATTTACATATTTAAAAAGACTCCGTAAATTTTTATTACCAGTACTAACACTTGCAAATTTGATATACGATTGTAAGTAACTGGCTTTATACATTTTTGTTATAATAAGCGGTTCTGATGTTTTGATAATTCGATGCATATGCAGAATTGAGTGTACACCGCCAAGGAGTAGTAGAGTGTATTAACTAATGCTCCCTTTATCCGACGACTCAATACAATCTGCATTTCTAAACCTTGTATAATGATAAAATTAACATCCCCAAAAAATCCGCTAATCATATTAACACCGAATCTCTAATTCGATTAATTCATTTCTTTTTTTCATGTGGTAATTTCTTTCTTCTTTGAAGCGTAGCAATTCTAAAACTATTCTTGTCCAATATTTTGGAAATATAAAGCCAATGAAATAGCTTTAATAAAAACTTTTCCAGGATAGCTTTGGAACTGATATTACCGATAATTTTACACAAATATTTTTTGAAATCATAAGGTTAAAACCATTTTTTTACCTGGGCCTACGATCTCTCAAAGCAAAACTGATTTTAAATAATTTTTCATTTCAATATCAACGGAAATCTTATTATGATGCGATAAATTAACTATTTCAACTGTTTTGTAATTTATATAATTAGCTCTTATAGTTAATTTAATCAAGTTAGAATGGTCCTAGAATCTAATTTGGTATGGTGATTCTGGTAACGGTTGGGTACAATTCAGAAAGCATAACACCTCTACATTACCAGACACCCATATTTCTTTTGTAATATTTCTCAAACATATCAATCTTAATATAATCACAAGGGAATCAATATGCGTGTAGCTGTTCAGGTCAAATGGGTCAACACAACCCTTTCTACCTATTTATCTGATTTAGGGGAATCATATCTAAACAGATAGGCGTGGTGATGATAAATTAGGGAGAATCCCTTTAAGCATTAGTGGACCAATCAAAAAAAGTAAAGTTATTTTATGTACGTGGAGAAAGAAACTCAAAAATGTGACGTCATAAAAATGAGGGAAATAAGAAGGGGAGAGTTGGGAAAGAAAACCTCTAAGAAAGATATGGATAATCACTTGTTTTTATGACTTCACATGTCTGATTTTTTAGTGACTTTTACTGATATACTGATTTTCTTTTTATATTGTCCATAAGATAGTGCGTAATTCACACCCAACTTAACCTAACCTAATAAAGATGACATTAATAATAGAACTATAAGTGTCCCCTTTCCATAGTTTAGAAAAAAAAGAAGGAGAAGGAGGGGGGGGGGGGATATTAATACTCCACTTAATACTTTGTGGGATATTGCACCTGTGACGTTTGTCTGATTGATTTGCATTATTAGAATTCCTTACTTCATAAACTTATTAAAGCCAAGGTATAACTTGATATGCTGTGAATTATATGAGATACTTTTCTTATATATCCAGTTAATTAAACATAAATATTATGCATTTTTAATTATTATAAACAAGAACTTTTGAAATACATTGAATTGGCTCAAGATATAGTTGATTAAACAACGCAGTGGATAAAGTTTTAAAAATTTAAACACATTTTTATGGGTATTTTAAAAAGGTATTTAGGCAAAAGTTTTAACAACTAAGATCGGATTCATATATGCAATAAAAAATTTGGAAATAGAAAAATACCTGGTTTTTTTATTCCCGAAAAAGATCACAAATAAATAACATTATTTTTAAAAAATTTGTCTTATTTAGTTTTTTATCCCTATGGCCAAAAACGATTTTGAAATGTTTAGCTTAAATTTCTTTTTTTTGAAAGTACAGTGAAAAATTAGAGGCTAGTAAAAATGGCTGACTCAGATTATGAGATCAAAAAAATTAACCAATGAGAGGCCAGTATACACTGTAATTGACCAATGTCAAAATTTATTGTGGCCTCTCATTGGTTAATTTTTTTTCACATCATAATCTGAGTCAGCTATTTTACTAGCTTCAAAAAAATTACCGTAAATGTCTATCTTTCTAAAACTTTAATGATATTGCGATAATTGTTATCAATAAAAAATTACATGACATCTAAAACTAATTATTTTCAAAAATTTAACAAGAAGATGTTAAAAATTTTGCACTCCCCCAGTCACTGTTTGTGAGATTAGAATTGAGAAACAGAAGTGTCATTTGATATCTTCCCAGGGCCTTACATAATCAGGGAAAAGGGGATAGGTTGATGCTAGATTAATTAATCATTAATTGGGGAACTGTTATATGAACTTTTAGCGGATCATGTTACTTGAAGGTATAGCGCTATACCTTCAAGTAACATGTTTAACTTTGCTTAATCTACAAGTAACATGTTAAAGGGAGATAAAAAAAAAAGGAGATAAGCAGACAATGTTAGTTATATTTTTATTGAAAATAAACTTTTTTGTCATTTCTAAAGAACTTCAAAACCCTAAACAACTTCCTTTATCTTGAACCAAATTAAACCAGGAAAACTCCTCCCACTCTTTTTCTCCTGCAAAATTTCCACCAATATCTAAATTAAACCTTTGTTTAAAAAAATCCATCTCCACCCTCTGGAGTTATTGCTATTCAATATCATGTGTAATTATTTAATAATAATTTTTGCATATATTCAATACCATTACTAAAAAAAATTTAGCTAACGAATTAATCTTAATTGTTTCTATTTAACACCATATTAGCATCTCTATAGGGAATGGAGGGGGGATATTGCTAAAAGTAACATGTATGAGTTTGCTATACCTACAAGTAACATGTGATAAGCGCTATACCTACAAGTAACATAAACCCTTTTAGCATTCTATTGATATCATATATAATCTAATATTGAACGGCCAAAATAACCTTTTAAACCAAAATAACCTTTTAAACTTATGAACTTCTAACAAATTTGACCCTTTTACAAAAAGATACAAGCATGAAAACACTTTACCAAAGTGCTAATATCAATGTATCTTTATACAAGTTTCGTAACATAAAAAAGACGATAATCATGCAATTTAAAAAGTTAAAGATTTCTTCCGTGTTTAGCCAATCAATTCTTGAGTAGAGAATAATTTATCTTTGATTTACCTAGGGGTATCCCAGGTTAACAGACACGAGTAATATTCATATGAACAAGGATAAAAACAATTTAAAAAGCGCAACTGAAAATTAAAATTTCAAAATTTCTGGGCCTTTAATAACCTTCATTTTAAAAGAGAACCATATAGGTTCAGTAGTTCTTGAGATCTTTTGCTGCACAATATACAATGTTACCTTTATATATGTACAAAATTATGAAAAAAGTAATTTGATTTTTTACTAAAATGTTAATTTTTGAATAAAAGAAAAGTAAATAGCAAACAATAATAAACTTAATCCATATTAAGTGTTAATATTATTTTAATTTAAAAAGATAAAGAAATGACCGACTAACTTTCTAAATTTTAGAGTAGCTTCGCTTTTTGCTAATATTTTGTGTTCTAGCAGATATAAGCCTGTACACAGACATAAGTGATGATTTACACATTGTCATAATATTCTTAGTAGCGCAGCTACATTATATCAATAGTTTGTACGTCCATATGTCCGTAATTGTCATAAAAATGTGTTATCTAATATAAATTTAAGAATGAGTTCTGTTAGTTATCCTTTTACGTATAAATGTTGATACTTCTTCCTTAACTTTGTACAGAATTGTTCTTGTTAATCTAAAAGCTAAAATTTATAAATATTAGCTGACTTTAAGACATTTCTGAAAGATTTTTTTGTCAAACATTGATAATGTTAAAATATTAAGTCTAATGCCTTGTTGATAATATGTCGGCTATTAAAACTTATATACTATTTAATCGACATTAACTACTGATCTTTTATTTCGACAAAATGCGTTGGCATTAATTGATTTATGAAAATCGTCGCCATTATACACTTTAGAAAGATAATCAGGCCTCTACTTATCTTATTGTTTGAAATTATATTTATTTAGTAATTTGTCTGAAACTTCCAAAAATATTCTTTTATTACCTACATGATATTGTAAATACTGTTTTAAGCAGGGAAAGATGGATAGGTCAATAAGGTATAAATATGATCAGGATTTAGTCTTTTTCTGGTTCAAGCCACAAGTTTTGTAAAAATGATAGACTGCACTGATTAAGTTTTGCTTTTCAGAATTGATGCCCATAGTTTTGCATTAATTTTTTTTATTAATCTTGAACCAAAAAAACGAAAAAGCCTGAATCATACATTTTAATTTAAACTTTAAAGAAGCTATCCCTGTAATCCTGATACTAAAGTCCATAGATGTCACAATAAAGAATGATAAACCGTATCAACATGAATATAAAGCACAGGTTTGGTTACATGCCTGGAAATATTTACAAGTTATTGCAACAATTGGTTCTATCCCCCAAAAGACAAGTAAACCCCAAAGTTCACTACCTCCTTCAGTTCAATAACTGAAGCCTCATTTTAGCCAATTGATAGAGCTTTAACCCAAGAGAGAGTCAGGCTTAACCTAACCTAAAATTAGCCCCTGAGAAACAATATTTTCTTTAAAAGGGGGAGGATGTGTTTGGGTGGTTCTCTGACTGTTGGGAGATATTGCCGACCAATTTGCTTATCATATCTTATTTGCAATTCTATTGCAGTTTTTATGATGTCTAGAGTTAAATTGTCTGCATTAAATAAAAAATTATTTAATTTTGAACAATCTGTATAATATCCTTAATAAAAAATCTAAATTAGGTAATAAATATAGATTTTTAAAATTATTAATATATTTTATGTCTAATTTTAATGTAGTAATAAAATTAAGACAAATTAAAAAAGTAAATATGCTTTTAAACTCACCTTTGATGCATCATGCATATAAAAAGGGTAGGCAGTTAATGCATATGACATATTTCCTCAAATGTTTTTTACATAATTAATTTTGATTCATTTTTATATAATATTACTTGAAAATTAACACTTTTTAAATTTTTATTTTAAAAAGACAAATTGGTACTTATATCTGAACAATTTTAGGGCAACAAGAAGTTCATTAAACAGAAGCTCACCTTCAAATGGATAAGGGTAACATATTATATGAGTGTTCAATAAAAAAAGCCCATTTGTATCAAAATTTGTACACTTTCTGACCAATAGTCTGGTCAAAATTTCGTCCAATTAAGGAATCGTTGATCTAGACGTACCAAAATGTTATAGATGCCCTGCAAACATTTATTTGTTTATTACATATTTAGGTATGTAAACGTATACTACACATGTCTAAGAAATGCTATCATTTGTGTAGCTTAGATAAGAATTATCATCTGCGAATTTGAAATTATGAAGTGCAATCCCAGTGCAGGAATATCTCAATTTCATCCAGGCAAAATATGCTTTACCCTTTACGGACGGCAACATATTTTTTTAGTAAATACTACAAATAGGCATTAACATGAAACAGCGTATTGTGCCCTATAAAAAATTAAGTTATACAGAAAAAAATGACATGCCAGTATACATTTTGATATTGGTCAATTAAGATAAATACTGGCCTATCGTTGGTCATTTGCAGTGTATGACGTCTTTTTTTATAGGGCGCTATACGCTGTTTTCTTAAACATAACTACTAAAAAAATATGTTTGTATACCATAGACAGGTGAATGGCGCCTAAAGAAAAACTCTTCTGCACACAACTTTTTTGCTGTGGTTAATTACGATGCTAAAAATGTCAAAAGCCTAATTTTATTGGCTCTCATTCTTTTTAAAGAATAGTTATTTATCACAACGAATTATAGACAGCTTTCCGCGGATATTAAAATCAAAAGAATAAAACCAGTTTTGTTAACCCGAGTGGCAGAAGGCCCGTGCTAACAAAAATTATGATAATTTTATTTTATTTATTTTGTTATTCATGGAAAATTGTCTTTTATACGATGCTATACATGATTTTTTAATATGGCTGAGAACCGGTTCTAATCCAGCGAATGTTAATCAGTTTCGAATTTATACTAGAAAAGGTTTTCTATTAGAATATTTGCTTGTTTGCAGAGGGTAAACTGTAATGCATAAAAAATATTGTAGGAGCAATTAATCTAGAAATGAGGGCAGACAGGCTTGCATTTACATCAGAGTAGCATATTAACAATTTATTACAGTTGGGAACATTAATCAACTTCTATTTTCTTAAGTATTAATTTTCACCAGAGAATATAACTGAAGTAGCCTAATAAACATTTACAGTCTGGAATAAAGTTTGATTATCCTTTACTAAGGTTATATTTGATTCGAAATTATTTATTTAATGCACCGTTTATAGACAGCTTTCCGCGGATATTAAAATGAAAAACTAATATTTAACAAAACTGGTTTTAATCTTGTGATTTTTATTTTGATATTCAAGGAAAATTGTCTGAAATACGATACAATACATGATATTTCAGTATGGCTAAGAACCAATTCTAATCTTTGTCTTTGTGAAACTTATATTTATGCAACTAAACTTTATCGAAGAAATTATTAAAAAAACGTTTAAGCAAATAGAAACCTACCCATATCCACACTGATTTATTTCACAAAAAGGTAAAATTAGAATTAGACCTAATTTATGAATTTAAAAGGAAGAATATGAGATGAAAGCTTCATAGCAATCTGAGAACGAAGCAGGGAAAAGATAAGGTACAATAGATAATTATCATCTCATTTTTGATCATTTAGATTATAGCTAGGCTAGTTGAAGGAAGTTACAAGAAAAAGAGTTTTTTTTCAATATTAGAGTAAAACACTAGAGGGAGAAAGGGTTAAATAACCGTATCTCCCCATCGCATCAACCTTGTACAACCTTTTTATTGGGTCATTGAAAATCAACCAATGGTGTCGCTTATATTAACACAACTAAGTAGCAGAAAATAATTTAGAAGCAGACAATAAAAGGTCTTTGAAAAAGAATGGGAGGTAGGTGTATACTTCTATAGTCTATACTATAGATCTGTTTTTTTAACAATCTTTATTTCAATATTTTTAAGCTGTACAATCTCATAGTTTTAAATTTGAGAGAAGTTTTATAATCCTCCATTGTCTTATCCCTGAATCTCTGGAATGCAGTGACATTAATATGTAAAGAGTTGAGATATAATAATTCATTGACCTGTTTTTGTATGTATGCTTACAAAAATATTTTTACAGTAAATTTTGAGTATTTTTTTAAATTTCATCCTTTTAAAAAGTACCAGGATGTCTAACGGTCTGCATGTGTGTCTGCCTGTCGTGTCCATGTAGAGTTTTTAACTATTTTTAAAGGAAAATACCCTATTAAAAATCTCCTTATGATCATTTTTCTTTTAAAAACTAAAATTGATATTGGAGGGTTGACGTCCCCCAACCCCCTTTCTCATGTGCTCATATAGGCCTCTAGGGGCGTAGCCGCTATTATGTTTTTTTAAGAGAAATAATATCAATACAAATAAGAAGATAAAACCTTTAAACTAAAGCTTTGTGGTTATTTTTTGGGTAGAGCTTTTCTATAAATGTCTTAAAATTAATTGTTCAGTTGTTTTGCTTCGCTATCACACAGAAAGTTTAAATCAAAGAATAATCTCGTTATAATCCTTTTAATAAAGGAAAATGATCTCTGTGTGTCTGTCTGTGTGTGTACCGAAATATCTCGCTAACCGCTGAACCGATATGGTCCTGGGAAGGTTTATAACTATTTTTGGGTAAAATACCACAACTCTCCCAAGAGAAATCGCCCCTAAAAAACAACCTATTTCCCTCTCCAAAAAAAGGTTTATCTTTTTTTCTCAAATTCAAACCCACCACCCTCAAGTGCCCTTAGAGGCTTCTAGGGGCGAAGCCACTAGTATAACACAAAATAAAATAAAACATGAAAATAAAATATTTGAATTAGATGTTCATATTTCTCTTTGAATTATGTCATTTTAATCATGTTCTAAGATTTGAACAAGCGATAATATTCTAATTTAACAAGGGAGGGAGGAGACATTGACGGCTAAAATAATCTGCAACAATTTCTTCCTCCAAATGTCACAAACAATCAAAGGCAGCATACGCAACAAATAACCCGCGACCGTGGCTCAACACGTAGCGCGCTCGCTCGTCGTCGGGGAGGTATTAGGTTCGAATCTCGGATTAACACCGCGTCACAACTAAAGACGTTAAAATGGTTCCTACTACTATTTCTATGTCAGGTGCTCGACATTAGTAGTTAGAGTTGGGGGAATGCCTTGGCCCCAAACAGGCGCAACTCATTACCATGTACAGTTAGGACATCTTAGACAAAGGTCGTGCAATCAAAGGGTTGGTTGTCGGATGGGCGAATGGACGCTTTACACCGCATTCATAAGCGGAGTACGTGCCAAGGTGCGTGGAGAGGTCTAGAACCCGATGCGACACCAAGCCCCCTAGAGTCATAAATTTTACGTACTTAAAATAATAATCTGTTGAGAAGATTTCCTTATAATTCATTGCCCTATCCCTATATCCCTGCATGTTATACGAGTGGTACAAGAGTTTTACGTGGGAATTGTAATTCACTTTTTATATAAGAGCGCAGAGAAAGGGATAAATATTGTGAGATTTCAATCCTTAAATTTTTGTGCATTTTATGGTAGACAGTATTCCTTGGTACAGTCCCTTTCGTGGCAACGCCCCTTAAGGAGCGTTTATTCGTATTTTTACAGTAGTTTTTTTACTATTTCTAGCCCCTGCCCGACTCTAACACTGCGGGGCAAACACCTAACCCAACATAACCTAACCTAACCTAAAATTACCTATCAAAGCCATTGGGAAAATACGACGAATCGCCCCTTAAGGGGCGTTCCCACGAAAGGGACTATACCCCCTTTTTCAATTCCCTTTGACTATTTTCACCAGTGTATCTGTACACTTTTTGTCAAGATTTTATTTACACAAGGGTTTCATGATTTTAATCATCTTTGATCATCCTTTTCCCTCATATAAGAAGAGGAAAATTTATATTAAAACTTAAAATCTGTATAAAACTTTTTCAAATATTCTTTTATCCCTCTTCAAAATTGTATTTCCTAATTAATAATTAGTACAGTTATTAGCTAAAGATAGGCTGCTTGATAAGCCCGCTAATTATCAGAAGAACTCGGAATTGGATCATGTTCGGATACAAAAACCTGACCATAAAATACGAAATTGAAGCTTACTCTTACTCTTTAAGAAAGTGCTTTTCTGGTAGAAATAATTCTTATCTTTAAGACTCTAATGGGAAGATTATTAATACATGTAGCAATATCGTTGATATTCTATGGTCCGGTTTTTGTAAACGATCATGGCTAAATCCTGAGGTCCTCTACTGATCACATATTTACCTGAAAGTATTCTTGCCATATTGTCTCATCATTATTCATATGATATCATTGACCACCCGGATTTAGAATATCAAATATCACAAGTTTGTCGCGTCGACTTTGAGGAGGCGTGCATTCATTTCCGCATATTAGCACAACCGAAAAATATATAATATTCGCAAATGGCATTATGTCGATAATATGGCAGCCATGACCCCTTAAATTAATGAAGTGCAATTGACATAATTAAAAAGTTATATTTTGTATTTTGTGTTATTGTAATAATATACAGTTCTGAAGCTATTTAAATTTGAAACATTTGCTGAATTGAATCCACACCTCTTTGAGTTTATACATGGCGCCTTATGACTGTATTAAACCCTAACAAAGCGTGTGAATTACATTATTTTTAAAAAATGTTTTAAGCAGGATGAGGGTTAAGTAATCAAAGGCGGGCAACAACGTAGCATCTCTATATTAATCCTTAATTCCCAAAGTATGCAAGAATGAGAGCAAGTGATGTTAGGCATTCTTAGGGGTTAATGCATTGGATTAATGTTTTATGGTTTTATATAAAAAAATACAAATTTTGCGATTCCTATTAAATAAAAAAGCAGTCAGAGATTAACTTTATGAGAAGGGCTAGAATAATAATCATTTATTTTAGACTGACGGAAAAGTTAAATGCAAAATAGTCTATATAAAAGTTCAAATTTCCTTTTTCTGATATAAAACTAGGATCTTAGAGTCTCTGTAATGTAAAAAAGTAAATCGCTCTTGTTTACAAAGTACATCGCTTTCCCTGAACTTGTATTACAAGGTACACGTACAGATACGCTAACATTAACTTTGCTATTTTTTGATTGCTTGCATTTTCAAATGTTAATCATTTATCAAGTTGTTTATGTTGTGTTACTTATGGAAAAGACATAATTGTCCTTGTTTATATTTTTAATTATCAGTTTTTAAAACTTATTTTTATTTTTTTCTGATATAAAATTCTTGGTGCGCTACTGAATGATGTACATTCTTGTACCTAATTCATTATTGTTAAATAATACGAGACAGCAAATTGAATAATTTTCTTCCTTTATCTCTTGCCTTTATATTATATTTAGTATAAGGATTGTATAAAAGCTTTAAAAATTGTAAATAAAATCTAATAAGCTCTCTTTAGGCAAAATTTCAAATTGGATAGTGAATAACCTTACCCCCCCCCTCCTCCTTTCCATTTGAACAGTCATATTAATTAGTAAGCATTATTTTTTTTAACTGTAAAATCACTATTATACTACAACCATTATTACCACTGATTATGACATGTTTGTTCGATAAATAAATTTATAATATAGATGTATAACCAGACAACTACCTGGATACCCCTTACAGTGACCTTTTTCGTCTGCTAGCAAATTGTTTTCTGCTACTCAGGGATAAGGGATGGGAAACGTAGGAAAATATTATTTCAGGCCTATTTCAAGCCTAGGCCTATTTCTAGCCTAATAAACCAGTTTTGGGATAGCGCAGTGTTTCGTATAAAATGCTAATGAAAAAGCTGTGTGTGTGTGTGTAGATAAAGTATAGAATCAAATTCAGGTAGCTAGTTTAAAGTAAAAAACATAACTTTTTATAAACCTATATATTAATGGCTTTTGTTAAAATGAAGTTTTTTCTCTCCCAAAATTTTTTATCTTTTACTTTGGTAATTTGAACTGTCAGAAAGCTATCGTTGGGTTTCCCTGAGACAGATTTTAGTTTGTATTATTTGCATTTTTATTAATGAGTAAAAATTTTATTTGAAAATTTCATTGCTAATTAAAATTCAAAATAAATAAATAAATATGCACTTGGGTAACATTCTATCAAGTTCTTTGGATACTATACTGGATATAATGTAATGATATATCTGTACTGTGTTGTATTGTACAAAAATTAGGGTGAAGGTGTTGTATCAATTTCGTACTAAATTTTTAAAATTCAAAATACAACATCTAATTTATAAACTACCAAATGAAAATTCGTAGCTACCTTCTTTCCAAAAAAATAATCCCGTTATTTTTGTTTTTTCTATGTGGCCCTTTTTTAATGTTTAACTCTAAGCAGATTTAATAATTAAACTAATGTGATCTAACACCATTTATATTTATTTTTTCGTAGCAGACGAAATCATTATTTTTTCTAGAATTGTCTGCTTGTAAAATTTCCGCCATCTGTGATTTGGGCTTGTTTTGTATTAACCAATCACCAATTGGCTCCGCCAATTGGTGATTGGTTGATACAAAACAAGCCCAAATCACAGAACACTATTGGTTTAGAGCGGTAGCCAATATGAGCCGTCCGCAAGTAAGGTCATTAAATTAGGCAAATGGTAAAAGTTGCATGATCCCTTTCAAAACCAGGCCGAGACCTAATTTATGGCCAGGTTTCCTATCCCTTATCCCTGCTGCTACTTGGCTGTGTTAATCCAATGCTATTGGTTGATTTTCAAAGAACCAATTGAAAGTTAGCACAGTGTCCTTGCGATGGGGACATATAGTTATTTAACCCTTTCCCCCTCTAGTGTTTTATTCTAATGTTCAATATATGTTTAATTTGTGAAATCTGACAATAAATAAGCAAGTAATAGCATTTACACATGGCTGTGGTTATCTTTTGGTGTTATAGCTATCTTTAAAGTTTAGAATTATGGAGGTTTGTTATTGATGTTTCAGTTGCAAAATAAGTAATTATACCATTCTGTAAATCTATCCTTCCAATTCTTTTAAAATAAAACATTTCATGTAGAAAATTGAGACACAGTTTTTGCTTCTGTTCTATTTTTTTCTGCACAAAGAGAATTTATTTATTTTTAAAAGTGCAGCTTTGTTACATTTGGGTCCCGTTCGTGCTTCCCTAACGCTAATTTATGTGAGTTAAAATCGTCCTAGTGATATTAAACTTTGCATTATGATGCTTGTAGCAATAAGGTACACACAAGAAAGCACAGCAACTCTGTAACCATTTTCAGGGTCCATTCGATCATTATAAGTTTGTATATTTAAATTTACCTTATTTTATATGATACTTTTTGGAATGGTTTGATTAATACATTGACGATGAAGGAAAAGAGGAGAACGCCAAAAAATCTTAAATGTAAATATGTCCATAACGATACAACGTAAAGTGCCTCCAAAAAAAATGACGTCATACGATAAAAATGACCAATGATAGGCCAGTGTAAATTCTACCATATTGGTCAATTACAGTGTATACTGGCCTCTCATTGGTCAATTTTATTGGTTAACGTAATTTTTTGGCGTCACTTTACGCTGTCTCGTCCATAACATTATGTCTTGAAGCATTTTGCACCCTATTTACAGTTTATTTAATTGCCACTACTCTATAAGTTTTAATGCTAGTTTGTTTGGACTGTCTAATTTGTTAAGCTTCGCTATTATGGAAGTTGCCACTGTTGCTATTTTTACCATTGTTGGAGAGAAAGATAATTGATCCTTTAGAACTTTTCTCATTAGACATTTAATTGAAATTGTTTGAGTGAGTTTGGGGGGGGGGGGTATGTTGAGTAAGTATCTCTCTCTCTCTCTCTCTTTAGAAAAGTGTGTGTATGCGCTTAAGACTGAGTTATACAATTTTTCTATCTTTAATTCCTATTCATTAAAGTAGTTTGCATGTTAATGTGTTCTTCTGTCTTCTATTAGATTTTTCTGTGAAGATTCCCTTTACCTTTACAAATGATTATGTAAACTACAACTTTTTGTTTTTCTAAATGTCAACAATGCTTTGTTGGCTATAGTTGCCAATTAAGTTAGATGGCGGATTTTAAAAAAAAAATTGCATTTCCATTAGACATCTACTCTATAACTAAAGTTGTCTTTCCATATGTAAACAACTCGGATCAACTGCAGTTCACGGTAAAATATTCCTGGTAACGAATATTTCCAAAAATCTATGACTTTTAAAGGCTGCTAGCTGCCAAACGGCTAAACGTACAAATCATACCTGCACACCATTTAAAGCGGCATAAGAAGGCCTACTATACAAATAATCTGGAATAGCCAAGATCCAATGATGCACAGGGAAAGCTTCACTGAAGAAAAAACGCGTAATAAAATAGGTCTTTTACGCGCATTTCTCTGCACTGCGAGATAATTATGCATTATTGATTTATGGCTATTCCAGATTATTTGTAGGCCTTCTTATGCCGCCTAAAACTATGTGCGGGCATGATCTGTACGATCAGCCGTTTGGCAACTAGCAGCCTTTAAAATTCATAGATTTTAGGAAATATTCGATACCAGGAATATTTTACTGTGAACTTCAGTTGATCCAACAACTCCTCTACTTTGTTTGATAATCTTTGATAAATGAGTTGGTTAGGTTAAATAAAAGAGTTGCTTTTGGAATATTAATTGAGTGCTCCTAAAGTAGACTCAACTTAGGGTTCTTATTACTTTGGGATTATTGTCTTTTTTTATTGGCTATCAAATAATAGAATATTTTATACGAATAAGATTTGTTAATTAAGATATCTTGAAGTAATGTTTATCTAATATCTTTTGACTGATTCGTAAGGTTTGATGGTTCTCCGAGAAATCAAACAAAAAATATCTTGAGCACTACCCCCAAAAATAAGTAGTCTTTCTACATGAACATGTTGTACATTAGTTGAAAACTAACAGGAAGGGACAGCAATCTAATTTTAATAGGACGATGTCAAAATCCAGTATGGACAATAATATCCATAGGAGCGCAGTAACAACGAAATAACGATACAAGAGCGATAAATTTTGAAACAGTGAAATAATAAACGACAAAAAAAGTTATTGGCGGTTGGTCTAACGGGCGTATCTTATTTTAGAAAAGATGTGTTTTTTTAAGAGGCTGTTGCAAAAATGCTGTAATTTATGTATAAAAAAACTCCCCCATCATGTCATGGCATCTTCTTAAGAAGTGAAACAAGAAATCTCTGTTCATGCCGAAAAATGCTGAAAATTTCTTGAAAGTGTTGATGTACAGCAAACGTAGTTTCATGGCATTTGATTTCTATCTTTTCAAACTTCTACTGATAAGATTATGAAATGCACTATTCTATGCAAAATATAATTCCTTATTTCCTTTTAATACTAAATATTTTTTCAAGGTTTTTTTGAACAAGGAAAATTACTAAGTAGTGCATCAATAACAAGCTTTAGGGTTTGTAGGTAAAATAAGAAAACCAAATTAAATTTTGGTATTTTTTCGTAGGGCTGATAAAAATCCCTTACAAAAGGTGACATCTATATTACAAAGTAGCTTGATGTCTGTCCGTCTGTCTGAAGCTTAAAATCTCGGTAACCGCTGAACCGAATGGGCTCTACTCTTCAGGGAATATACCTACTGGTCCTCTGGCGTTTTTAAGCTATTTTCTTGGGGGTGGGACACCCCCAACCCCCCAAAAAATGAAATCCCCCCCCCCCTAAAAAATGGTTTTGAGGCAGTTACTTCACAAAAAATGGCAGCACCAGAAATACTTTTTTTTATTACCTAATTTTTAATTTACATAATTTTGTAATTTGTAATCTTTTAGAACTTTTTTGAAGTTGACATATGCCTGGAAAAGAGATTGTTTACCCTAGAAGATTAATCAGTTTCAACAATTTGTCCTAACAAAAAAATAATATATGTTTTTGCTGATTTATTATACGAACAGATCTATTTCAAAGACCTTTTTCGTCTGCTTCTAAATTATTTTCTGCTACTTGGCTGTGTTAACATAAGCGACATCATTGGTTGAATTTTAATGACCCAATAGAAAGGTTGCACAAGGTTGGTGTGATGGGGAGATACATTTATTTAACCCTTTCCCCCTCTAGTGTTTTACTCTAATATTATACATACATATAAAATTAAAGAATAACTACCCTTTCTTACCAAAATGTATAAACTTTTCAACCAATAATGAGGTCGGATTGTTTATAGACTGTGTTCCTATTAGTCCAATAAATGGATTGATTATCTAGACTTTCTGTATTTATTTCACTGATTAATAGCAGTTAAAATTATCTTTTATTTTAAATTGCTTGTTTCATATTATTTATTTTGATCATGCTTTTATTCTGTAAGAAAGAAAAATTAGAAAAAATTCATTTGTTTATATGGCTTAATAATGATCTTTGTTTTGATATAAAAAGATTAAACTAATTCAGGAAAATCCCCAGAGATGTCTGAATAAAGTTATTCTATCACCTCCGCATAATATCATATCCTTAATTGGTTTCATACAACGATGGGAGTGAACATTAGGATAGTTATTCCACTAGTCCCACAAGTTTTATAATAACGTTTTATTATTGGTTAGCTTAACAACTTTTGGAACTTTTCCTGAATTTTGATTGGTTGGCTTATTACGTTGAGCGTCCAAACGTTTTATCCAAAAACTGTAATCTAAAGAAGGGGTAATTTAGTGTATCATCATTGGGGGAGTTTAAGTATAAGATAGAAGCTAAGTAAATTGCAGAAATTCGCTGTGCTGATAATTGTATGAAGCGATACATTTAGTGTAAATGATAGCACAGCCTGTGAAGGAATATTTGCCTATTTATTTTACTAGGTTGTAAACCTTTTCTTTTTTATATAAGCACAGTTTTCAGTTTTTAAAAACATTTACTCCTTTTCTAGATTTTCATTTTTTTGTGATTTTATTAAATAAACATGAGAGCCCTTCAACGTGTCGACACCCTCCATAAAAAAAACACATTAAATTGTAAATCTAAACAAAATTGTACATATATTTGTTGCAAAATTGCTTAAATACAGGATACAGTGAAAGGATAAACTTTCATTTTTAGAGTTTGATTTTAGAGATGCATTGCTTATAATTTTGTACCATGTTGTCCTGGGTAATTTTCTAGTTTCTGGAATATAGAGTGGCTACGCTTCCTAAATAGTAACTGTTATAGGAATCATCATGTATTAACTAACGAAAATAGATAACCGTTACGGAAGGGCCGACCCTATTTATATTAAAATTTGCTAAAGAGTTTCAACTGGCTTAAATCGTCGTCATGAATGCAGTCTTTAGCAATATTCTTAAGGATGGGCATTTGCAGATAAATTGACACACTTTGTATGTAAAGATATATCCTGTCACCTTAATAAAATTAAATCTAGTGGCGCAGCTACTATATAACTAGGGTATAATAATAATTCTGTATGTAAAGATATATCCTGTCATCTTAATAAAATTAAATCTAGTGGCGCAGCTACTATATAACTAGGGTATAATAATAATTCTGTATGTAAAGATATATCCTGTCATCTTAATAAAATTAAATCTAGTGGCGCAGCTACTATGTAACTAGGGTATAATAATAATTCTATATGTAAAGATATATCCTGTCATCTTAATAAAATTAAATCTAGTGGCGCAGCTACTCTATAACTAGGGTATATTAATAATTCTGTATGTAAAGATATATCCTGTCATCTTAATAAAATTAAATCTAGTGGCGCAGCTACTATGTAACTAGGGTATAATAATAATTCTATATGTAAAGATATATCCTGTCATCTTAATAAAATTAAATCTAGTGATGCAGCTACTATATAACTAGGGTATATTAATAATTCTGTATGTAAAGATATATCCTGTCATCTTAATAAAATTAAATCTAGTGACGCAGCTACTATATAACTAGGGTATAATAATAATTCTGTATGTAAAGATATATCCTGTCATCTTAATAAAATTAAATCTAGTGGCGCAGCTACTATGTAACTAGGGTATAATAATAATTCTATATGTAAAGTTATATCCTGTCATCTTAATAAAATTAAATCTAGTGGCGCAGCTACTATGTAACTAGGGTATAATAATAATTCTATATGTAAAGATATATCCTGTCATCTTAATAAAATTAAATCTAGTGGCGCAGCTACTATGTAACTAGGGTATAATAATAATTCTATATGTAAAGATATATCCTGTCATCTTAATAAAATTAAATCTAGTGACGCAGCTACTATGTAACTAGGGTATAATAATAATTCTATATGTAAAGATATATCCTGTCATCTTAATAAAATTAAATCTAGTGACGCAGCTACTATGTATCTAGGGTATAATAATAATTCTATATGTAAAGATATATCCTGTCATCTTAATAAAATTAAATCTAGTGACGCAGCTACTATGTAACTAGGGTATAATAATAATTCTATATGTAAAGATATATCCTGTCATCTTAATAAAATTAAATCTAGTGATGCAGCTACTCTATAACTAGGATATAATAATAATTCTGTATGTAAAGATATATCCTGTCATCTTAATAAAATTAAATCTAGTGGCGCAGCTACTATGTAACTAGGGTATAATAATAATTCTATATGTAAAGATATATCCTGTCATCTTAATAAAATTAAATCTAGTGACGCAGCTACTATGTAACTAGGGTATAATAATAATTCTATATGTAAAGATATATCCTGTCATCTTAATAAAATTAAATCTAGTGAC
Organism: Acartia tonsa; assembly: GCF_053477335.1. Lineage (NCBI taxonomy): Eukaryota > Metazoa > Arthropoda > Copepoda > Calanoida > Acartiidae > Acartia > Acartia tonsa. The sequence goes on along the minus strand of NC_137260.1, from coordinate 59,096,259 downwards.
GCAGCTACTATGTATCTAGGGTATAATAATAATTCTATATGTAAAGATATATCCTGTCATCTTAATAAAATTAAATCTAGTGACGCAGCTACTATGTAACTAGGGTATAATAATAATTCTATATGTAAAGATATATCCTGTCATCTTAATAAAATTAAATCTAGTGGCGCAGCTACTATGTATCTAGGGTATAATAATAATTCTATATGTAAAGATATATCCTGTCATCTTAATAAAATTAAATCTTGTGACGCAGCTACTATATAACTAGGATATAATAATAATTCTATATGTAAAGATATATCCTGTCATCTTAATAAAATTAAATCTAGTGATGCAGCTACTCTATAACTAGGTTATATTAATAATTCTGTATGTAAAGATATATCCTGTCATCTTAATAAAATTAAATCTTGTGACGCAGCTACTATATAACTAGGATATAATAATAATTCTATATGTAAAGATATATCCTGTCATCTTAATAAAATTAAATCCAGTGATGCAGCTACTCTATAACTAGGGTATATTAATAATTCTGTATGTAAAGATATATCCTGTCATCTTAATAAAATTAAATCTAGTGATGCAGCTACTATATAACTAGGGTATAATAATAATTCTGTATGTAAAGATATATCCTGTCATCTTAATAAAATTAAATCTAGTGACGCAGCTACTATATAACTAGGATATAATAATAATTCTATATGTAAAGATATATCCTGTCATCTTAATAAAATTAAATCTAGTGATGCAGCTACTCTATAACTAGGGTATATTAATAATTCTATATGTAAAGATATATCCTGTCATCTTAATAAAATTAAATCTAGTGATGCAGCTACTCTATAACTAGGGTATATTAATAATTCTGTATGTAAAGATATATCCTGTCATCTTAATAAATTAAATCTTGTGACGCAGCTACTATATAACTAGGATATAATAATAATTCTATATGTAAAGATATATCCTGTCATCTTAATAAAATTAAATCTAGTGATGCAGCTACTATGTAACTAGGGTATAATAATAATTCTATATGTAAAGATATATCCTGTCATCTTAATAAAATTAAATCTAGTGGCGCAGCTACTATGTAACTAGGGTATAATAATAATTCTATATGTAAAGATATATCCTGTCATCTTAATAAAATTAAATCTAGTGATGCAGCTACTCTATAACTAGGGTATAATAATAATTCTGTATGTAAAGATATATCCTGTCATCTTAATAAAATTAAATCTAGTGATGCAGCTACTCTATAACTAGGGTATATTAATAATTCTGTATGTAAAGATATATCCTGTCATCTTAATAAAATTAAATCTTGTGACGCAGCTACTATATAACTAGGATATAATAATAATTCTATATGTAAAGATATATCCTGTCATCTTAATAAAATTAAATCCAGTGATGCAGCTACTCTATAACTAGGGTATATTAATAATTCTGTATGTAAAGATATATCCTGTCATCTTAATAAAATTAAATCTAGTGATGCAGCTACTATATAACTAGGGTATAATAATAATTCTGTATGTAAAGATATATCCTGTCATCTTAATAAAATTAAATCTAGTGACGCAGCTACTATATAACTAGGATATAATAATAATTCTATATGTAAAGATATATCCTGTCATCTTAATAAAATTAAATCTAGTGATGCAGCTACTCTATAACTAGGGTATATTAATAATTCTATATGTAAAGATATATCCTGTCATCTTAATAAAATTAAATCTAGTGATGCAGCTACTCTATAACTAGGGTATATTAATAATTCTGTATGTAAAGATATATCCTGTCATCTTAATAAAATTAAATCTTGTGACGCAGCTACTATATAACTAGGATATAATAATAATTCTATATGTAAAGATATATCCTGTCATCTTAATAAAATTAAATCCAGTAATGCAGCTACTCTATAACTAGGGTATATTAATAATTCTGTATGTAAAGATATATCCTGTCATCTTAATAAAATTAAATCTAGTGATGCAGCTACTATATAACTAGGGTATAATAATAATTCTGTATGTAAAGATATATCCTGTCATCTTAATAAAATTAAATCTAGTGACGCAGCTACTATATAACTAGGATATAATAATAATTCTATATGTAAAGATATATCCTGTCATCTTAATAAAATTAAATCTAGTGACGCAGCTACTATATAACTAGGGTATAATAATAATTCTATATGTAAAGATATATCCTGTCATCTTAATAAAATTAAATCCAGTGATGCAGCTACTCTATAACTAGGGTATATTAATAATTCTGTATGTAAAGATATATCCTGTCATCTTAATAAAATTAAATCTAGTGATGCAGCTACTCTATAACTAGGGTATATTAATAATTCTGTATGTAAAGATATATCCTGTCATCTTAATAAAATTAATCTAGTGATGCAGCTACTCTATAACTAGGGTATATTAATAATTCTGTATGTAAAGATATATCCTGTCATCTTAATAAAATTAATCTAGTGATGCAGCTACTCTATAACTAGGGTATATTAATAATTCTGTATGTAAAGATATATCCTGTCATCTTAATAAAATTAAATCTAGTGATGCAGCTACTCTATAACTAGGGTATATTAATAATTCTGTATGTAAAGATATATCCTGTCATCTTAATAAAATTAAATCTAGTGATGCAGCTACTCTATAACTAGGATATATTAATAATTCTGTATGTAAAGATATATCCTGTCATCTTAATAAAATTAATCTAGTGATGCAGCTACTCTATAACTAGGGTATATTAATAATTCTGTATGTAAAGATATATCCTGTCATCTTAATAAAATTAAATCTAGTGATGCAGCTACTCTATAACTAGGGTATATTAATAATTCTGTATGTAAAGATATATCCTGTCATCTTAATAAAATTAAATCTAGTGATGCAGCTACTCTATAACTAGGGTATATTAATAATTCTGTATGTAAAGATATATCCTGTCATCTTAATAAAATTAAATCTAGTGATGCAGCTACTCTATAACTAGGGTATATTAATAATTCTGTATGTAAAGATATATCCTGTCATCTTAATAAAATTAAATCTAGTGATGCAGCTACTCTATAACTAGGGTATATTAATAATTCTGTATGTAAAGATATATCCTGTCATCTTAATAAAATTAAATCTAGTGATGCAGCTACTCTATAACTAGGGTATATTAATAATTCTGTATGTAAAGATATATCCTGTCATCTTAATAAAATTAAATCTAGTGATGCAGCTACTCTATAACTAGGGTATATTAATAATTCTGTATGTAAAGATATATCCTGTCATCTTAATAAAATTAAATCCAGTGATGCAGCTACTCTATAACTAGGGTATATTAATAATTCTGTATGTAAAGATATATCCTGTCATCTTAATAAAATTAAATCTAGTGATGCAGCTACTCTATAACTAGGGTATATTAATAATTCTGTATGTAAAGATATATCCTGTCATCTTAATAAAATTAAATCTAGTGATGCAGCTACTCTATAACTAGGGTATATTAATAATTCTGTATGTAAAGATATATCCTGTCATCTTAATAAAATTAAATCTAGTGATGCAGCTACTCTATAACTAGGGTATATTAATAATTCTGTATGTAAAGATATATCCTGTCATCAGTGGCGTGCGAAGCACTTTGTCTAGGGGGGGGCATTTTGAAGATTTTGTAAAATTTTGCCCCCCCCTAAAGCAAAGTGCCCCGGGGGGGCACTTTGCTTTAGGGGGGGGCATTTTGATTATATATACTAATTTTAAATAAGGGCGTTTTAAGGGGTGGGATATTTTGATTATGGGCCTCCTAGTCCTTATCCCTTCTTCTCCATCCCTTCCCCCATCCCTATTTCCCATTTATATCCCCCACCTCTTCCCCCTCCCCATCTTTTCTCCCCCATCCCTTCTCCCCGCCCTGCAATGACCGAAGGGAAGGGAGCTAGAAAGCATCTTCGAAAAAATAGTACAGAAGAAAAATTAACCTTTCCCCCCCCCCCCCCCTCCACCACAAAACATTTTTAATGGGTGGAAGGGGATGTTATAAAATCTCAGCAGGAAGGATTAATAACCCCATTAAAAAAATGGGGGGGGGGGGGAGATAAAAACACTCATTTTGGAAATAATTTACCAAAAATTAACCAAATATGAAAAAATGATATTAAATATTTCTTTATTGTTTGACAACAAGGATGACAACATCTTTAAGTAGCAAAGCACAAAAAATCATTAATAAGAATACAGACAAGTAAGTTTAAAGAGCATCTGTTGAAATAAATATATATTCTAGGTAGAAAAAGTCACAAACCCTTTTTCCTGTATGTTGTGTGATGACAGTCAAAGTAAATTACATACTGGATGCCCGAAACAGCGAGAAATTTTATTTTTTTTAATATTATAATCCACAAAAAAATTTATCGTACCATAAAAACCAAAGATATAATGAACTGTGTAAAAATTTTTTTAAAAATTACTTGTCCTTTCATTGTGATAAAAAGTAGAAACCATTTGGAAGGGCGCGAAGCGCAAATTTTTTTCTTCAAATATGCAGGGAGAGAGGGGTTTTTGGGCTATTTATTACACTAGTCCCCAATATTTCATATAAAATTTTCTTATTCGTTGGCTCAAAAACTTTGGGGACTTTAATGGAATTTTGATTGGTTGGTTAATTAAGTCGAGTTTCCATACATTTCATCCACTAATTGTAATCTATATAAGGGGTAATTTTGTGTATCATCATTGGGGATGTACAAAATTTCTTTGGTAAAAAGTTTATATTATACAAAATAAAATACTTCCTATAACCTGGTTTGTTATGTTCAGTGAAAAAAGATTATAACCTAATTTCTACACTAATTAAAAAATTTGGTAAGGTTAAATGAATAGTAACTGTCTGTTTGGCGCGAAGCGCCAAAATTTTTTTTGTTGATATTTCTTGATCTTTTTTTTGGAAACTGGGATAGTTTTGCTTTTTGTAGGGTAGGGGGCAAAAAGGGGCATTTTTGTTGACCAGGGGGGGGCAAAATGGGGCATTTTTTAACATTTAGGGGGGGGCAGGGGGGGCGGTTGCTAGGGGGGGCAGGGGGGGGCGATTGCCCCAAATGCCCCCTTCGGTTCGCACGCCACTGCCTGTCATCTTAATAAAATTAAATCTAGTGATGCAGCTACTCTATAACTAGGGTATATTAATAATTCTGTATGTAAAGATATATCCTGTCATCTTAATAAAATTAAATCCAGTGATGCAGCTACTCTATAACTAGGATATATTAATAATTCTGTATGTAAAGATATATCCTGTCATCTTAATAAAATTAAATCTAGTGATGCAGCTACTCTATAACTAGGGTATATTAATAATTCTGTATGTAAAGATATATCCTGTCATCTTAATAAAATTAATCTAGTGATGCAGCTACTCTATAACTAGGGTATATTAATAATTCTGTATGTAAAGATATATCCTCCCAGCATCTACTAAAGTGGTTTTGTTTCTTTAGAAATGTTGCATTGACATGTCGTTAATTTTCAATACGTCTTTTTTGTGACGTATTTAAAGAAAATGACTAATTAATATGTCCTTAATTGTTTTTTATTTGCCATTATTTTTCTTAAAAAAAGAAATTACAAATTAATGCCTGATTAAATATAAAAATTATGGTTGTTTCAATGCGTCATTTTGTATTTTTTCCACATATTAATATATATGTGTAGAATTACATATCAATGTGACAGTAAATAAAATAAATAATGTTGAATTAAAACGTCCTTATTGTGTAATGTGTCATCTTGATTAATTAAATAATTTTCAAGAAACTTTAGGAAATAAGGAAGAGTTCAGAAAAAATTCTGACATAATTATTTTTAAATTTTTTTTTCTTCTTAAAAACTAAAAGTTTGTAACATAAAAATAAAATCAAGAAATCTATTATTTTTATTTTTGAAGTTAAATTTTTCTTATTAAAAGACAAAAAAAATTTCTGAACTATGATCCCCATATAAATATTATGAGTATTTAGTAATGTTTAAACCCTACAAACAAACATTACAATTTATGAGTAGAAGAATAAGTGTGAAGAATAAGATTTACTTAATAATAGAACTTCGTTCGTAAATGTGATGAGAGAATGAGTTAAATGAATTTTAAAAACATTTTTCCTTCTCTTGTTGCATAATTTCGAAAGGAGATCATAATCGACGATTAATCATGAATAAAGTTTTATAATGTTGAGGTAAGAAGTTAGCTCAAACAACTTTGGGGACTTTAGTGAATTTCAATTGGTTTTATAACTTTAAAGGTAAGAGTTCTATTTTATATCAATCCTATTATATTAATTAGTAAACGTTTTTTGTCTGTCCCAAAGGATCTCGCTAACTGCTGAACCGATATTGTTCTCTTTTACAGTGAAGCTTCTTATAGGTCCTGGGAAGGTTTTTAACTATCTTTTGGGAGGATTCTACACCCCCCTCCCCCCAAAAAAATATTTTTAAAAACTCTTTTGAAACTCAAATTTAAAATGGGATAAGGTCAACTTTTCCCCCTCCTACCAGTGCCCCTAGAGGCTTCTAAACAATCTGTTCCATGATATTTTGTATGTTGGTCGGTTGGTTAGGCAATAAAAGGCAGAAATTTAGAAATATATAAAAAAAAGATTTTCTCGTTTCCTGATAAAGAGTGAGGTCTTATTTTTTTCCTGTGTACATTTCTCATATTCAAGCATCTAGATTAATTGCAATTTTTATTAAAATAATCCATTTTTTATTAAACTCAAATCAATTTCTAATTATTAATTAATTCAATGATTTAATTAAAAAAATATTTATTTAATTCAATATAATATTTGTTTAATATTAAATCTAATATTTTATTGATACACATTAGAAACCAATTTTGGCGGCCATATTGTTTTTTTTGACGTTTTACAGTAAAAAAATGACGTTTTGATATGTCTTTATTTAAAATAATATGTCATTTAATGTTTTTGTTATTTATATTTTTTAGTGACGTTTTTTCAGAGTTAAGGCCGCATTTTTAGGATTTAATAAAATATTATTATTTTTTAATTAATATTTAAATTATATTGTTAGTTTGGCGGCCATCTTGTTTTTCTGGACGTTTTAAAGGAAAAATTGACGTTTTAATGCGCCGTTATTTAAGATAACATGTCATTAAATTCAAAATATTGTTATTATTTATATTGTTTTTGGTGACGTTTTTTTAAAGATAACGACGTATTTTTGGTACACAAAACGTCCTTTAAAAAAATATGAAACGTCATTTGTATAGTAATAAAAAAGTTACGTCATTAAGGACGTATTAATGCGACATGTTTCTTAAAATAATGCGATAAAAGTATATGCTGGGCTGTCATCTTAATAAAATTAAATCTAGTGATGCAGCTACTCTATAACTAGGGTATATTAATAATTCTGTATGTAAAGATATATCCTGTCATCTTAATAAAATTAATCTAGTGATGCAGCTACTCTATAACTAGGGTATATTAATAATTCTGTATGTAAAGATATATCCTGTCATCTTAATAAAATTAATCTAGTGATGCAGCTACTCTATAACTAGGGTATATTAATAATTCTGTATGTAAAGATATATCCTGTCATCTTAATAAAATTAAATCTAGTGATGCAGCTACTCTATAACTAGGGTATATTAATAATTCTGTATGTAAAGATATATCCTGTCATCTTAATAAAATTAAATCTAGTGATGCAGCTACTCTATAACTAGGATATATTAATAATTCTGTATGTAAAGATATATCCTGTCATCTTAATAAAATTAAATCTAGTGATGCAGCTACTCTATAACTAGGGTATATTAATAATTCTGTATGTAAAGATATATCCTGTCATCTTAATAAAATTAAATCTAGTGACGCAGCTACTCTATAACTAGGATATAATAATAATTCTGTTTGTAAAGATATATCCGTCCCTTAAGATCTCGGTAACCACTGAGGCGATTAAATTGTACTCTTCATGGGAATATACCTACTGGTCCTGTGGTGGTTTTAGGCTATTTTCTTGACAAAAACAAAAAAAAATTCTCGCCATTTTTTTTAGAGCAGTTAATTTAAAAGTGGTGGTCACAGCACCAGAGGTACTATTCTTTTTAACTACCTCTTGGGGCACAGCCCCTAGAGGCTAGGGGCGAAGCCGCTAGTAAAGTATATATAGTAATAAGTTTGTGATTATCGCATATGGATTTTGTCATTCTTGTTATAAAGTTCGAATAGAAACACAGACCACAAAATCATTTAATTATTTTGCATAAATTTATTGTAAAACGATGAATTTTATTCTTTTTTTAAAATGTGTCTGTGTCTGAAAAATTTTAATAATCATCAATTTGTATAAAGGTCTAAGAGCAAGTAGGTCCAATTGGGAAGAAATTATTCCCGTTTTTTTTTAATTAGGGGGGTAATTACCTTGCTTCATTTGTAAATTTTACTCCGAATTAAAGATTTGAGAGGGAGGGAGGAAAAAGTATTTTTCTCCCTCCCTCCAAAGTTTGATACTCACCCTAAAAAAAACTTGGACTTTAGACTTTCCTTCTGGCTTAAACGTTTTTTTTTAAATAAAAGATACTTAATGACAAAAAGTAAATACATTATTTGCTATCTCTGATTGATTAATAAAAAGAACCAATTAAGCTATATGTCATTATGATAATTCAAGAAGTTGACCCGCTGGGCCGCTTTGTTGATTTCTAAAAATCAAATTAAAATTTAAATAAAAAAGGAAGAAAAGTAGACTTCAATACAAAGATTAAGATTATGATTTTATTATTGTATTATATTCATTGTATAAAAGAATTCTTCTTCTAAATTTCTTTTTTAATGTTTGAGTACTTTATCAGTCGCAATTTTTAAATTTTCTTTTTATAGATTATAGAATATATTTTTTATACTTATCTTTATAAACGCATTAGAAATTTATTGCAATAAAAAAAATGCACTTAAACACCTGTTTGATATAGTTAAAATTAGCAAAGGGTGTTATTAGACGTACTTACTGATGAAATTGCAAAGTCATTTTTGCCTAACCCTAAAATAAACTTTTTTCATCTGGCCCCTTAACAGTGGGTGGTATATCATCATATCTTGAAAAATTATTTAACTTTGTTTTGAAATATGAAAACAACACAAAATACTTTAGTATTAGATTTTTAAACTGTCTTCAAAAATAATTAGTTATTTTTTTTTACAATATATTATGATATCTCTTGTTATTAACAACTTATGTACTATTTTTTTAAAACTGTATATATTAATACTTCAAGACTATAATTATGTATAGTTTGTTCTTAAAGGAATAAATTATTATATAAGTAAACACCTGTTTGATAATTTTATTGCAGTTATTATCGATCATTAATTTATTTTTTAAAAATCCTGAATGTTGCACTTGTTTGTTTAAATTTATGAAAATATATGACCTTGAACGAAGGAATGGTTAATTTTGTAGTCATCCCGTATTAGAGGAAAACTTAAAGGGAGTGTGTATGAAAAATTTCACATTTTTTTTATCAATCCTTAACATTTTCTAAGTATCTTTCATAATACTGATCAACCCATACGTCCTATAAACAAAAATATCAAGGATTTATGCCTTGATTTTGCGGTATTTCGGGAGGGAAAAAGATAAAAAATAGGAACGTTTTTTTTATTGTAATGTTTCTAGGGATATTTAACTTGTCCTATATAGTTGGAACAATTTACTTACTGTTAGCAAGTTGTGACATAAAATTGCCAATTCATATTTTATCAATGTTAGTACTTAAGTAATAAAGATCTATTTCAAGGTCAGGTATGCTACTTTGCCCATGTTCAGGGAAAGGTGTACTATCTGTACATTAAAATTCTTAATATTTTAAATGACCAGAGGCACACACCCAAGAGAAGCAAAGCAAGACTTTATAAACTGTTTTCATTCCCGAGCATACACCCCCTAATATTTATCTTTTACTAAAAGTCTTGTACTTTCAGATAATTAACAATGTCAGATTGGATGCTCAGGATTGGGACAGTTTTTTCATCTCTATGAAGTACCCTTCAATCATCATTTTCTAATTAGTTGGTAATATGGTAATATGTTGTGATTCTGCCTAATAAGAGCTTAAAACTGTCAGACAATTTTTCTGCTTAACGAGGAAATATACATCCCTGACAAGAGGTCAGGTGTACCCCCCTTTAGTAAATATTTGTCAGGGAAGAATAGAAAATTGCAGGGGGTAAAGATTAACAAATCCCAAGAATATTGTTAATATTGTTAGGGAAGGAGGAATGTATCTACCTCTTCCCTCATCCATAAATATTAAAATTTTAATAAAAGCTCCAGGAGTGGGGAGGGAATTTGTGATGTATTTCACCTTTCTCAACTCACAAATATCGCGAAATCCGCAACATTGGTACAACACATAACGCATCAGCTCGTCGTCAAGGAGGTGTTAGGTTTGAATCTTAGCCCGACACAGCGTCATAACTAAAGACGTTAAAAATGGTTACTACTGTTGCTATGTCAGGTGCACGACATAAATAGTTGGAGTAAAGGAATGTCAAATGAATTTAATGTTTTAAAAATATTAAATTACAAATGTAATAAAATTAAATTTGAACTGATATACAAAACACACGTCGTCGTAAGGATAAAGAGTTATTGTCAGAGATATAGGAATAAGGCAGTGAAGGATAAATTTATAATCCCGCAAAGTAACAGGATGTGTGTTTGTCTGTGTGTCTGTCTGTGGTCTGTCTATGGGTCTGTCTGTGTGTCTGTACCAAAGGATCTCGCTAACCGCTAAACCAATCGGGTTCCGCTTAACAGGGTAGCTTCTCATAGGTCCCGGGAAGGTTTTTAAGTTTTTTTGGGGAGGGTACCACCACCCTTCCAAGAGAAATCGTCCCTATAAAAAAAATTACCCACCCTCTCAAAAAAATTTAATTTAATTTTTTTAAAACTAAAATAAAAAATGGGGTTGTAGGGGGGGGGGGCGACCCCAACTCCTATCCCAATTTTTTTTACTTTTAAAAGATCTAAATTAGAAAAATATGTTTTGGGATTCAACTGCCCCCCTCCTCAAGTGCCCTTGGGGCCTCTAGGAGCGTAGCCGCTAGTTGATAATAAATTAATAATTCTAATTTTCTCTGGTTATGTAGCTGGTTGTATTGGAAGAAAAAAGGTAATGGAAGAATGTATTTTAGCCATTGCACTAATCCTGTATCCCTAAGTTATCACTGAGAAACCTGAGACAAATTCAATACGTTGTAGAAATTAGATAAAGAATAAAAGAGTTGAAATGGAATGGAAAGGATTAAAAAGGATTTCTTTTATTATCTCTCATCTCATGTGAAAGTGACTCTATTTCCCCTGTTATCCTTTAGATGTTGTGCTGACATCAAGTTCAATTGTTTATGTCGACAATTAGCAAACATTCAGCAATATTTCTTCTTATAATAATTAATGTGGATCATAGATGCTTTCCCGAAAAAATACATATGGAACACTGAAACCGTTTAGATTCTCTGAATAAAATAAAATAGGGGGGGGGGAGTTATATGTCTTTTCCTACGCCCTGCGAGAGACATTTACCTTCGATGCCCTAACCAGACTACCTAGTACCCAATTTAACCTAACCTAACATAAATCAAATCTCCCTTACATATCCTCAATTTGTAAAATTTCAGTGGGGGGGGGGGGGGTTTCTATGATCGACTGCAAAATTTGAGGTAAATCGCCGAATCATGTAATTATAAAGTATTCGAAGCAATGTACAATTGATAATAGCAGCACCAAAAATTAACATGGTTGTAACTGGGAGGTCTTGAGGTCTCCAGGGAGTTCTGGATGGGTGCTGCTGGGTGCTTCTTCTGGGTGTTATAATATACAGTCACTATATCCAATCATGGGATAATCTCAGGGCGTATTTAGTCAAAATAACTAAGGACATTTATGTCCATGAGGTGCCCAGCAATGAAAACCAAAAAATTGATAAGTATAATACAATACAAAATTAATTTCAAACATTTTAGGTAATTTTTCGAATACAAGGTAAGTGTGGTTTATTTCAAGGGGATCAGTGGAGGGGGGGGGGGGGGATACAACTCAGTACACCCTTTGGGACTGTAAATGCTTTTTGTACGATATTACTATACAAATCTTATTTGATTGTTGAATATCAAACCAACTAGTTTATCCTATAAATTACTACAGTGATATAAAAATGATCAACTGAATATTGATTACCAATTTGTTCCCTTATTTCCGAAGTTGTAAGCCACAGTGAAATTGTCATATCATCAATCTAAAATTCAGCTGAATGTCTAAACATGTTCCTTGATAGACAAACCAACTTTTTAAATTTTTTTGCACACAAGCTGATTTAAATTTGAGGCTTATTTGCGGCTGAGGCAAGGCTGCCGAGACCTGTTATATTTCTGCAGAGACTGTTGTATAAAGAAAACCCTCTCAATTCATTAATCATGCCAGCTTGATTTAAAATATAACATATTTGATATCACTATAGTCCAAACCGCAACCAGGGGCACGATTCGGCTCTTTGAAAATAATTTAGAGTTGTGTCAAATATTCTGAATAAATATTGTTAAATTTTGAGAGATTTATCTGTCCAGAAAGTAAGAACTCAAACCATGTACATTGTTAATGTACATATTGTAGTTGGATTTATAATTTAGAGCATAAGAACTGAACTAATGCCTTTATTTTAAAAGCGTTAGATATGTTAGAGAGGCTGATCCCCTAGCATCTATGTATTGAATGTAGAGCAAAATATAGTTTAAAACCATCCCAAGATTGATTTAACAATGTATTTAATAAATACATCCATCCTAGCGACTACAAAGGACCTAAAAATACTGCATCATGTTTTTTTTTTCACTTTCAACACAGTTAATAATTTAATTCTAAATAATTTTGATCTTTTTCCGATGATAATAACCGACGAAGCCCAATCTGTACAACTTTTGCACCACTTTTGATTCCTGTGACGTCATATAAATGAGGGAGATGAGAGAAAGTGTGAAAGAAAACCCCTAAAAAAGAGATGAAGAATCCCTCATTTTTATAACGTCACAGGAATCAAAAGTGATGCAATAGTGGTACAGATTGGGCTTCGTCTTAATAACCCTACTAATATGGCTAAATATGCTTCACCCTAACTTTTCATTCCAATATATTTGATAGAAGGACAATTTCAAAATACATCCAGGGGTTGGGAGGCTGGAAATAATTTTCTCGTATTCATTCGAATCCGGTGGATAGGAACCGGTTCTCATCAATACGAAAAAAAACTATCTCGGCACCTCGGGGCTAAAAAAACTAGTTTTAATCTTATAAGTGTACATTCTATATCCGCGGAAAGCCGTTTATAATACGATACGAGAAATAATTATTCTTGTATGCCGATTAATATCCTGTGGATTATAACTGGTTCTCATCCATATGAAAAAAATATGTCTAGCATCGTATTATATCCAGTTTTCTACGAATATAAAAATGTACAATCATAAGATTGAAACGAGTTTTTTTGGCCCGTACCTTCGGCATCTCGGGGCTAATTAGACATTTTATATCCGCGGAAAGCTGTTTATAATACAATACAAGATATATCAGTTCCACTCTTAAAAAACTAATCTAGAATACTAGTTTTTCTCTCTGAATCTTGCAAAAATTTATATTTTTTTCTTCAAATTTCTTATTCTTCAATGATGGTAAAAAGGTCCATTAGTAACAGGGTAAAATTTAATTATTTTTTTCAAAAAAAAAGTTAAAAGTTATGTTAATTTTTGGTAATTGTTGAAAAAAAAATGAGCTTTTGTATGGCGTAACAATCAAAATTGAATTGCATCTTTTAAGCTTTTTAAACAGATAACCCTTTACAGTTGTTTCTATGCAAAAATCGTATTGGTATAGACGTTAGTATCCTTCTTTTAAGAAGGTGAACTATTTCCATCCTTCCAACTGTCAAATACACACACTCATACACACACACCCCAGAAATACGGAAATTGATTAAATTTTGCAAAAGATTTTTCACCCCAATTTTTCGCCACCTCCCCCCCCCCCCCCCACAATTGATGTCATTATCCCTCTCGCTTGTTAGCATTAAAGAGGCAAGGAGGGGGAAAAATTATAATTCTAGTTGAAGACGGTGGTTTGCAGTTTGCAAAATTTTGCAGGGATTTAAGTTTGCTCAGCGGTGAACCATAATTTATAATTCATGGAAAACAAACCAAGTAAAGCCAGTGCAGAATTTATCATATCTATCTAAAGCGAGTGTGTGTGTGTGTGTGTTTACCGTATCAAACCTAATAGTGTTGTGCTGACATTATTGCATTTGTTTATGTTTATATCGACCAAATGGCTATTAGTAAATGTTGTAATGGCAAACATTATAGAAAAACTGTAGTATTAATTTGCCTGCAATTATGTAGACATTAGAAAGCCCGAAAAGAATTATAATAAGAAACCTTCTAGGACTTTCAAGCTTGGAGTTTTTAGAGACTTTAGAGGATAATATCCCCTTAAAAAAAAACTTCGGAACTACGAGGGGGTAGGGGGATGAAGCTTAACTACCGCCCCCCCCCCCCCTGGACGTGTATGAAAACCCATAATAGGTATGTACTATTAGATTATAATATTATGATTTTAGATCTATGTTGATAAAATATCAACACTAAATTTTAACTGTTTAGATTAAAGTATGCGTGTGTGTGTATCAGGTGTGTTTGTGGTATTTAGGATTGGTCAAGGCAAAATTAAGAGGGCAAAGTCTTTTTTTACAGTTTTATACTTAACATGGTAATCAATCAAATTACTAATTAACTCTAGTTCTTCTTTATAGAGCAGAAATCTCAACATATAATCAGTTGAACGTAGGGGTGGGTCAGAGCTGAATAATCGAATATAAAAGTATAAAAGTCGAAACAGAATTGTGAGTAAATTTGTTAAAAACTGCTTAAATACAGGATAATGTTTACTTTTCTTTTGAATTATTCAAGGAAGCTTTATTTTTATCATATTAAGGGTATTAGTGTTTCTTGATATAAAAAATTAAAATTAACCTCCTGAATCCTGTTGTCAAAACCCAAAAATTCTATCCTATGTTCATAAGATGTAAAATTTAGAATTGACAGTGTGACATTTATAGGTGCAGGTACACTGGTATGCTCTGTGTGCTGAGGATGCGTCGATTTTGTATTTCTAACCTCAGTAGAAAAGGGGTATTTCAATTAAGACTATTGTCAAAATTCTTACCTTTAGTGATCACTGTCGGTCACACATACAACCAACAGAGCCGACAAAAAAAAAAACATTTCAAAACCGCAGTAAATTGGGACATATTGACGGCTGTGATCACTTTCGGTCACACATACAACCAATAAAGCTGACAAACCAACTTTCCAAAACCGCAGAAAATTGGGACATATTGGCAGCTGGGTTCTAATTTCATCTGCAACCTTGCCAGGTCTCATTACCTAGATTTCTAAAAATACAATAGATGACTGCTAGCCCTATTGAGAAATTTAAGTACAATTTCAGAAATATTAAGATGAATAACTTCATGCATATTCCACAAAATGATAAACAATATTAAACTGCCTAAAACGAATAAATTCAAATTCAAAATTATTTTAAATTATAGTCAAAGAATAAAATTAATAAAAGTCAATAAAAAATTATAACTTCTATGATATCTGCAATTTACTTCTTGCTTCTTCATCACATTGTATGCAGCTTCATCTCCAAGAATATTTTTTGTTTTGTTTTGTTTTTGTCTTAACCATGACACTTTGGTTAAGTGTGACTTCCGAATTTGCGGGAAGTTCTAGAGATCTTAGTTTGACGGACAAAAAACCCCCAATACCAGGAACCATCAAGTTTCAACAGCAGGTTTGAGTATAGATTTATTGATACAAACTATTTCAAAGTCCTGAAATTACAAAATCAATTAATACAAAATTCCAGTTTTTATAACCACGTAATATTATTTGCTTTTTAAAAATCTTTTTTTTTCTACGGTTAAGAATCTATGGGTACTTTGGCTTTAAAGGAAAATTATTTGGTTTGATAGATCATTGTTAAATGCAAAAATAAAGGCACATAAAAATTACTAAAACATAATAATTGAATCATAATAAAGTTTCATGTTTAGCTGGCTAAAGCCTTTTAAACTTAATAAATCCGTCCTATACGCCATTCAATTTAAATAAAATGAACAAAATCTACAAGAAGTTCATATCCCTCCCCCAGGGTAGCCAGGACTGCTGCTGCAGCTGTTACTGAAGCCCACCCACAAACACATTTTTCCTTCTGGTAATCTTGGTGCAGGTGTATTAGGCCATGGTCTCCTAGGTTCCAAGATTCTCAATGATGATGTCATCTTGGTCATTTAATGTCTGGATTTTGCTCTCTATCCTAGTTAAGTAATTCTCTTCATCGCAAAGAAGGCCATTTAAATGCACTAATTAATCCAGAACAGCAATTTTGTTTACAAGATTTGAATACTCCTTTGAAAGCTTATCTCTCTATTATGCTTAAAGGGCGAATATAGGTACGATATGATATGAGCTTATATGAAAGGTGCCATTTCATACTTTTAGAATATCTATGCCAAATTTAAAAATTCAAAAAAATCCTTAAGTAGATTTTGCAATTTTCTGTTTCAATTGAACATATGATAAATGAGATTGACGACAAACGGTTTATTTTAGCCCTTTACAAGACTTTTTTTTGACTATTTTGCTTAAGTTTGATTGACTATTACAATGGCACGCATCTTAAATGATAATTTAAATGTTTATTATTTTAGATTATATACTCTTTAATTCAATTTTTAAAAAGCGTAGAAATAATTTGCGTAAAAGTTTTGACTAGGGTAAATAATACGTCTTAAAGTTTATTTTCTGTACAAAGATCATTGGTTGATTCTGGAAAATATAAAAACCCTGATGTACGCAATTTTAACACACACACACACGAACCTTAAAAAAACAGGGATTTGAAATCATTCTTCCTCCAAGAAAATTTTATCAATTATTTTTTTTTTACTTTTTACATTATTTGATGTTTTTTTAAACTTTTAAATATTTTACTTTATATAATTTGTATTAAGGTAGAAGATGGGTATATTTACCCCTGATTAATTGGTTTCCACGTTATTACGACTATCCTTTAACGAAAGCTTTTTAATTCAACCTTGCTACGAAGCCTTGTGTGATGCTAGGGTAATTGAGTTCTTAGGGAACCACACTTATTACATAATATTATCTTGAGTTAGAAAGGTTTTAAGCTATAAACAGACTTATACAATTAGATATGTCAATATCTTTAACTTATTTATAATCTATATAATGGCACCTTTGAAATAAGCTCATATTATATCAAACCTATATTCGCCCTTTAAGTGCAGCTAAACAACCAACTGCTCTTGTTAATTCTCTCATTGCCTCAAAGTTCTCCTGCAGCAAACTTTCAACCCAACCCAGCTTTACCATGGAATCTGTGCGGGACTGAAGCTATATCTCCCTTGAGGTGAAGACATACAGACAGGATAATTATAGAGCAGCTATAGCAAAGATAATCTACCTGTTGCTGTATCAGAAGGATGAGATCAAGGTTTCTACAGATATCCAGAGGTGGACAGCTGCCTGGCAAGGAGTGTAGATATGGGCAGTCTGGCCTAGGTTTTAAGTCTGCAATGGGTATCTTCTGAAGGTTTTGATGTGTTATACCTTAATAATAAAATATTAACAAATGATAAAGAGGTCGAAACCAAAACTACACCCAGCTTATCTAGGTCTTATTCTCCCCCCAATACTGTATTGTTATTAGGAAAGGAGAGTGGTTATTATAATGCTAAAGAAGTAAGCTACCTGCTGAACTAATCTGGCCAGCTTAGTTCTCTAGATGAAAATCTTTATTTGCTAAATGCAACCGCGAAATTAGAATGTCTGCCGCAGTGAGCCGCAGGCAACCCGCTGTTCTGTTCTGGTGACCTGAAAATGTACATGCATTAGCGTACATGACAAGAAAAAGATCATAGGGCTGCAGGTTGATCACTAAAGTATACATTAAAATTTACAGATAATAGGTACGCCCCGAAGCCAAATCCATACTATATGTTTTACTTATGTCAACGATTATTTTGGTTGTTTTGTCTCTGAAAGACGTATTTTGAATTAACAAAAAAATAGAAGGAAGAAAATTGAAGGGGAAAGCAAAAAAAACATTTAAATCTTTAAGTTTTTAAATTTGAGGCAGAAGTTCTTCATGGCTAAATCTGCCAGGCGCTGCTGAAGCTGTTCCTTCTCCTGGCTGATCCGGTTGTTTGCTGCAACAGCTTGACCATAGGCCAGGTTGGCAGCTGCCAATTGCTCCTCATACCAGACTTTGTCCTGGGCAGCCTGGTGATCAGCAAATTGGGCACGAACCACAGCCGTGTCTTTTTTAGTTATGGCTTGTTGGAGCTGTTCTTTGAGGACCTGGGCCTCAGTGGATTTCAGGTTTAGGAGCTCCAGCTGTTGGTTGGAGCTGTGGAGCATGTTGAGGTACATCACCTCCGTACATCTCCCCGCAGTTGGTTCCTGGCCTCCTTCATTTATTTAATTTTTTTAGCCTGGTCGCTCATACCAGGTGCCAGGGTGTCACAGCTTTGGGGCAGTTCCAAGCTGGAGAGACTGACCAGTAGTGAGCCTCGGCGGCCAGTCCCATTTCCATCATAATCTGGAAGATGTTATTCTGGATAGCATCTACCTTAACTCTAGCTTCTTCCTCCGGCAGCTGGAAGGCCCTATGTGGGAGATCCTGCAGGCGTAGCTGTTTTAATAGCACGCATTTTTTTTATCTTCAGGGAAATGCTGGGCATGGGTTTCAGTGCCTCGACAGATAGACTCAAACATTCCCTTTATATCCCTAACCTCACACTTTAGGAACCTACCATGGTTGTAGGGTTTGTTGGGGCCAGCCAACAGGTGATAGGGAGTACTCATTTTAGCTTTTGGGATTGGATTTTTATCTGAAATTATAAAAAAAGTGTTTATTATAAAATGAGATAAAAACAGATAAAATGGCGATTTTTTTTTCTTTTTTTGCCATGGAATCTCTTAACACCAGTCTCTGGCTTTCCAACATTCAAGGTTTTGAACTGATTCATGCTAGCAACTGCAACTTGGAGATGGAGACAATGAGTGCATATGAACAGGTTGTCTATTAGCCGCAACTTCACCTAACAAACTTTGACCCTAAGGATAAATAGCATCACTGTCTATTTAATCTAGACTGGGTGGAGTAACAATTTTATAAACAGATTTTCTCAAATTTGTATAGGCAAAGCATGCTGTAATGTTTTGAACTCAATCACAGATATTGGGAAGCTTGGGCAAGTTCTCAGATCCAATTTTAAATAAATAAAATTGAGACAGTTCCCGAGACTCTCCTCCATCATTGATCTTTTTTTCCTTGTCCAGGAAAATTAGTTCCAGTCTTCTAAACAAAGCTCTGAAAATATTCCTTGAAGTGTGCAACTCACAAAGTCCTAGTCCTTTAGGCACTTCTCCAGCTCAAATATTTTAGTCAAAGCAGGACTAAAGTATTCATTTATGCCAGTAGCCAACAATTGTGCCTTTGAGAGCTGAGGATTTAGTATCCTGTGGCTAATATAGCAATTCAATATTGCTTCTCCAAGGGTTGTTAATTTTGTCTTAACCTGGTGTATTCTTGTACTAGTGGCTACTAGTGTACCTGAGGAGGGGAGAGTCAAATTGGTTAAAGTGGCGGATTCCTTGCAGATTCCGGATTCTCGCAGTATTTTAAAAGGCTTTTTAAAAAAATAATTGAAGCATGAAAAGCTGTGAAATGAAAATAAATACCTACAACAAAACGCAACTTTGGATGCTAGCTACCTTTATACCTGTAGTTAAGAAGAAACAATAAAATACTTTTTAGGTATATGTCTGCCACATTTTAAATAAGTTTTATCTGAAAAAAAAATGGTATTTGTACAGATATAGTGTATGTTAATAATAAATAGTTCAAGTTAGATTATCTTGGTCAGCAAAGTAGTATTAGCAAAGCACTAAAAATTTAATGATGGACAAACAAACTAAATGAATTATAGAGAAGATGTTCAGTTGATAAATGTGTAATGATTATTAGAAATCACAAAACCTCTCAGATATATATTAAATTTTAAAATTAATAAAAAATACTCTCAGTCTTTTACCGAAAGACAAAGTAAATTATACACCTAATCATAACTGCCGAGAAAATTTAATTGCCCCCATAGCTTTCAGACAGACATACTGACAAACAGTTAAAGTAAATTATAGAGTATATTTGCTACTTAAAAAACTGGAAAGAAAAGACTCTGTCATAGAAGGGAAACTCTTTTAAATATAAGTAAGATATTGTACAATACAAACTTTTTTTAAAAATAATGATTTGTTGTGTTAAATATTTACATTTTGATGGATTTGTTTGCTCTTAGGAACAGGAGTGATTCTTCATTTAGTCTGTTTCTGATATCACTTTTTACGAATTTGATTATACTATGTAGCCTCTCCACAGACACTTGTGCTGGAGGCAGTGCATACAGTAGTAGGGAAACATCCACAAGATCTTTGGGAAAATTGTTTAAAATGACAGCAGCATAGTTCTTACTTTTAAGCAATTCCTTGTAAGTTTTTCTTTTTTGTTTGAACTCCTTGTAGGCTTTGTCAATTCTTTCTTTGTTCCTCTGGGTTGGTGTTAGTAAAATCTAAAATAAAAGCTTTTTATTTAATATTTACTTTATTTGTGTTGATTATTTATATTATTATTAAGTATTGGTGGTACCTAAATTAAATTTAAATAAACCTTACATAAATTTAACTCAAAAAATCTTAAACTTCAAATAAAAAACTTAATTGAGCAATTACTAGTATTCTACAGAGGCCAAATCCAAATAAAAATGGAGAACCATTGTACGTGGCCAATGCTCTGGAAAGAAGAGATAAATGGCAATGGTGATGACTTGTATTCTTAGTCGTACATAATATTACCTCATCCTCTACATTCTTAGAACCCACATCACCACTTGCTTGATGGAGAAGTAATAATCTGTTGTATCCATTCTCCTCTGTCTCTGGCTCAGTGATGTCTCTGACTAAAATTGCATCTTCATCTTGACTGTCATTACCAATGGATTCATCATCACCAACAGGCTTCTCTAATCTCATAAGAAGCTTAGTGATGGCTTGAACAGCTATCACCTCCTGTTCCAGTTCAAGCACTTATGAATATTTGGGATCAATGCTTACTGCTGCTAATGTTACAGCATTAAACAAACTACCCTCTCTTTGATCCATGAACTCGGACATGTTAGTACCCATTCCATCAGAACCATAATTCAGTTGATATTTCAAGCGATTCCAAAGGTAAACAAATAATCCAGCTGTTAGGGAATCAGATGAAAAGGCAAGTGTTACTTCATAAGGCCCTTTGAGTAACCCTTCAAGCTCTTTGGCACAAGTCCACTGATACCTAGTTCTATGTAAATCTGGCTCATTCTCTGATAGTTCTTGAACAACATCTTGAATAGAATTTATACTTTTAACCATTAGGTATGAGCTGCCCCAACGTGTTATTACATCTAATTTAGGTTGGCTGTATTCTCTACTATTTAAATAAGCTTTAACAAATGGACGCCTTGCAGCTTGTACTACCTTCCTGATATTGGCCAACAGTGCACATTGGGGCAAATCAACCAAAAAGGGGATTTAATTATTTAGTACCCTTAAAATTCATCTCACAAAAATTTCATTTTATACTTTTTTGTAGGTAATTTAACAACAAACAAATTTGCTTTTATGTTTTTTTCTGTCATTTGAAAGGAACATGGAGATAAAGGTCATTTTATGAAGGTAGATAGAAAATTACCAGATTAACCCCTCCCGAACATAGCCCCCCCTTACCCTATCCATCTATCTATCCATCCATCTATCTATCCATATATCTATCCATCTGTCTATCCATCTATCTATCCATCTATCTATCCATCTATCTATCCATCTATCTATCCATCTATCTATCCATCTATCTATCCATCTATCTATCCATCTATCTATCCATCTATCTATCCATCTATCTATCCATCTATCTATCCATCTATCTATCCATATATCTATCCATCTGTCTATCCATCTATCTATCCATCTATCTATCCATTTATCTATCCATCTATCTATCCATCTATCTATCCATCTATCTATCCATCTATCTATCCATCTATCTATCCATCTATCTATCCATCTATCTATCCATCTATCTATCCATCTATCTATCCATCTATCTATCCATCTATCTATCCATCTATCTATCCATCTATCTATCCATCTATCTATCCATCTATCTATCCATCTATCTATCCATCTATCTATCCATCTATCTATCCATCTATCTATCCATCTCTCTATCCATCTCTCTATCCATCTATATATCGATCCATCTATCTATCCATCAACTATTCATCTCTTTATCCATCAACTATCAATTTATCCATCCATCAATCTATCCCTCTATCTATCCATCCATCTATCCATCTGTCTATCCATTTACTTATCCATCTATCTATCCATATATCTATTCATCTACCTATTCATCTATCTATCCATCTATCTATCCATCAACTATCTTGAATTTCATGTTTAAAATGTCTAATTAGGGGTTTTGGTTATCAGAGCAATATGAGAATTTTTTAGTAGCGCAGCTACCCTATCACTAGCTTTTTGGGCCCTTTAAAGTGTAACTAGGTTAATTGTAGTCCGATTTTAGTGTTCAAAGTGTCAAATTTGGGGTCATGGAATTCATTTCAGTAGGAGGGGAGGGGATGGTGTAAATGGGGGTGGATGGGGATCCTTATTTTAGCAAGCTACAAGTTTCACTTTATTTTTAGGTTTAATAAATCCATTATAAATGTGGGCATGATTAACATAAATTTTTATTAATTAATATCTATATTTATAATGATATTATGATTCTTGTTTACTGTTTATATGTACACTAGCGGCTTCGCCCCTAGCCTCTAGGGGATTTGCCCCAAGAGGTAATTAAACAAGGATGACAACATCCATGAAAGAAGCGAAGCTCTGAAATGGAAGGACAAACGAACATTAACACTTGTGAAGTGTTAGAACTGAATATTAATGCATGTCTATACAAAATTGTAATTAAAACTGATTAAATACATGTTACTGTTTAAGGACATACTGACGTTTTTAGGACTTGATTATAGAGATGCTTCGCTTATAACAATAGACGTTGAAATAGGAATCAGTATTCAAAAAATCAGATGAATAGAATATTTTTAACATTCAAAACCATCATTTGTTGTCAAAAAAGTAAAAATCAGCTTGTTATAAATGGATGTACGGACTTTCTGGTAACGATTATAGAGTTGCTGTGCTTTCTAAGTCGTACCTAACTGTTGTAGAAATCAGCATGAAAAGTTTGAGATCGATAGGACAATTCTAGCCTGTTTAAGTTAAGTAAAAGAGCTAACTGTACCAGATGTATGGACGAACCGACCCTAATTATAGAAATATGAAAAAATTGAGGGGGATTTTTATTTTTGAAAAAGATCTTTAAACAACCACAGGACCAGTAGATATATTCCTTGA
This sequence comes from Acartia tonsa, assembly GCF_053477335.1. Lineage (NCBI taxonomy): Eukaryota > Metazoa > Arthropoda > Copepoda > Calanoida > Acartiidae > Acartia > Acartia tonsa. The sequence goes on along the minus strand of NC_137260.1, from coordinate 59,072,525 downwards.
AGAGTATAATCTAATCAGTTTAGTGGTTAGCGAGATCTTAAGGGATAGGCGGACAGACAAACAGATATCAAGCTACTTTGTATTATATATTAACACCTAGGGATCTAAGGGTCAAAACAATAACCGATTAATATGTACATCCCCAATATTGATACATATTTAATAAATACATATTTAATAAATTATATTACAAAATTATTTGTCTGTAGATGACAATTAGTGGTTGAAAAGTTTTGACACTCATCTTAATGAACCAACCAATAAAAAATCAATTAAATTTCCTGAAGTTCTTATGCTAACGAATATAAAAACGTTATTATAAAACTTTGAAGTTTGGGGACTAGTGTAATTAACAGTACCCTCCCTTTCTAAATAAAACTGCTGACTTTAAACATGAATACCCTGTAACTACATAATTTAAAAACAAAGCATTACCAATAGACAGACAGAAGACTACTTGCTAATTCCAATTTAGAATGATTATAAGAACCTCACGTTATTTGCATATTATTTTTACCTTTCCGCAGTGAGGTAGGGGACATTGGGCTGTTTATAACACTAGTCCCCAAAGTTTTACAGTTGTGTGTTCAAACGTTTTAACTACTAACTTTAATCTACACAAAGGGTAGTTTTGTTTATTATCATTGGGGATGTACAACAATTTATTGACCTTTGTCTTATCCCTTTAGATCCCTGATATTTGTAATAATCTATAGAAACGATTATTTAGTTACATTAAAACATCAAACATAAAGAGGTTTAGATTTAGGTTTAGCCCCCCCCCCCCCCCATCATTTAGTGCAATAGAACTTGAAAATATTTATTATTAACTTTAATTCTAAGTCAGAATAAATATTTCCCAATATGTCTATGTTTTTGTGTCTTTTATTTAATTGAATTATATCTTAAGTTTTGACTTTAAAAGCGGATTTAAACGCCTTTTCTTACAAGCTTTTCATGCACACACGTTCAGAAAACGGACTAAAAACCCCTACGGGGTCGCGGGGGGGTAAATGAAACCAGTACTGGCGATTAAAATATGTCTTTGGGTAATCAAATATCGTTTTTTTAGCCAGTGGCAACCAGAGAAAACATGTTTCCTCTTACTGTCTTCTTAAATGTTGATTAAAAAACAAACAAATAAAAACTAAAATCTTGACTTCAACTAGAATTATTTAGGACTAATTTCTTCAATTTGTGTTTTTTTCTTTTATACTGTCAAAATATATGTAATACATGACTCGTCAGAAGTTATTTTGTCTAATTACGTTAATTCTAAGAGATTTTATAATACTTTTAAAATTGTTGGTGAAACACAAAAAGTATTCCTTTTTCTGTAAGAAAATTTTTGCATTTCTTGACTTCCATGCATTAGAATGCTTACTTAAAAAGCGTATTTTTACGATTCCTTTAAAATCTGATGTACATTGGGTATGATAATACTCATAGAATGTTTAAAACTTGATTTGGGGGTGGTGAATTGTTGCCCCTATGTGCAGTGGTTTATTTTCTTTAAGAATTCCGTTGTTTATAACCACCTTGAGAACATGTTGAGCACAGTGAATGGTTGAGATTTCAGGCAGTCTCTTATCCTTCTTTCCAATTGTTCTGTTTCCTCAATATCATTTTTAATTTCAGCATCTTGATCATCATTGTGTACTTCATTGTTTACTCCAATTGCTTCATCGTTCTTCTGTCATCTTGATCATATTTGCTGCATTATCGGTGACAATTGCCACTAAGTTTGCAGTTTGTATTCCAAATTCAGCAAGAATTTTCTCTAGATTTTGCTTAAGTTCAGCAGATGAGGAAAAGCCTTTGGTGTCCAGAAGACTTAAGGTTTTTGTGACAGCAAGTCCAGTGTTACTATTAACATACCTATATAAAGTTTAAATAGTTAAATAAATACCTAATAAATTAGAAATCATGTCAAATACCTTAGACAGTTAGGGAGTTGAATCCATTTTTATAAAAGCAGAAACATAATCTATGATTATGGTTTTGACCCTGTAAAACTGTAATCTACCCTTCCACTTTCCCATCTCTTGGTGAAGATATCTTCAACGCCTATACGATTTTTGAAATGTAAGATTCCAATTTTGCCTCTCTTGGTGAAGATATCTTCAACGCTGATACGATATTTGAAATGTAAGATTCCACTTTCAATAGGGGCGAAACTGGAATCATGGTTTACATTTTTAATATCTATGTTTCTGTAATCTTCAATTACTTTTTTAACATCGACATAATAGAAATGTACTATACTATTTTAAAATTATGTCAATTGTGAAAAAAGCATAGATTTTATATATAATTTAAACATTGTTGTACATTCTTAATTAAATAAATGAAACATACAAAGAGCGTATATAAAAGATGTTTTGTTTATTTTAAAAAAGTACTTTAAAAATCATATCAAATGAGTATTCAAAATTATTTTCAGAAAGTTGTTTATTAATTAATTCAATTGTATATATTTGTAATTTTTTTGTTCATTTTTTTTCATCTTAATATTTCCCTAGTAATCTCTCACCGTGTAAGTAAGCACTAATTATCTTATTATCTAATTGTGCATTTTTGTGGTAAGTTACTGATCAATTACTGAACAATTTGGTCTGATTTGTGAGTTAAAAGTGGATGGAGTAAATAAATCCTTAGACATTTATAGTAAAAGTTGCTTGTATCAGTTGAAGTGAAGAAAAAGAAGGAGGAGTAATAAGGGAGGGGGGGGGGGAAGTTCTGACACATCTGCGTAATCCTGGTGTATAGGCTTTATCTTTGGACTGAGAGAATAGGTTATTAGATTTTATGTTAAATTTCTTATAAGCAATTGATGAAAATTTTTGCTTATTTGGATTATATCGGCCAAATCTTCAACTTTTGTCATAAACTGCTTACAGGAAAGAAGGGATTATGGGGGGGGGGGAGAGTTCTGACACATTTGCATAAACCTGGTGTATAGGCTTTATCTTTGGACTGAGAGGATAGGTTATTAGGGATAAAATCATTTTTATATGATGAATTTCCTCCAGATTTAAAATTTTTTGGATAGGCCTCCAGGTTCCGGAGCTCCAGGCCTCCAGGTGGTCTCTGTATAGGTAAAGATTAAAAAAAAGATTTTTTTTTTAAGAGTTAGAGGTTAACTTATAAAACAAAATATGCTTCTTTTTGATTGTTATTCACATATTTTGTCTCATAAGCTGACATCTAACTCTTAAAAAAATTTTTTTTTTCATTTTTACCTGTAGAGAGACCACCTGGAGGCCTGGAGCTCCAGAACCTGGAGGCCTATCCAAAAAATCTTAAATCTGGGATAATCCCTTTAACCAAACCGGTAATTTTTTCAGTTTTTTGAAGAAAATAAATAGTGAAAATATTAATATTTTCTAATAAATCCAAGATCCTTAGAAAGCTTATGGAAAAGACTATCAGGTTATCCTAGGACTTTTAGAAGTTTGATATAATTGGACTCAAAGTCGACAGATTAATACCCCACAGGGGGGCTAAACCAATAACGTTTTTTTCAACCTAAAAGAAATCAATGAAAAATGGCCAAATGGCCAATCAAATGTATTTAGGTTTGGTTAGAGGGATTATCCACAAAAATTTTCATAAGGATTAGACTATTCCTTCTATGACAAAAAACATTTTTTTAAACACATTTTCTTTCAAAATAAAATTTTTATTTTTTCATAAAAAAACACTGTCCTACCCACTTTTTGGCCTAATTCTTAAAAAGCCCATATTGAATTTTGGAAAACCTAAAAATTAACCTTAGAAATCAAATTCAAATTTTTTTTCAAAAATGAAAATGCCCCGCCACAAACTCTGGTTATTTTTGAAAGAAATATTAACTCTTTTTTAAAGCTCTCAACCGATTTGAAAAGTATGGAGAATTCTTAGTTAAAAAGATTTTTACGAATTAAAAAAATATTTTTGTCAAATGTTGAGACCCTAAAACTACCCTTAAAGGAGGCATGCAAGAAATACCACGCCTTATTTGCTAAAAGACTACCACAAGTAGACCCAATACCCCAAATTTAAAGTCTTCAGCTTCAATAACAAAAAAGTTCTAGGCATTTCAAAATAGCATATTATGTACAATGAAAATTTTGAAAGATTTCCAATGCTCATAAAAGAAAAAAACAATATTAAATTATGTCGCCTAGAAATAAAATTATAACTTTATCTTTGTCAGAAACTTAGATTGCCGGTAACTGATTAAATTTTTAAAATAAAAACCCCAAATTTCATAGTCAAAATCTATGAAAAAAATTCGATGTAAATTGCATTCGTAAACAAAAATCATAGTGGAAACAAAGGGGTAAACTAATACAAGCTCAGCTGTGATTGGTTGCTTAGCTGATTCAGCCTTCTGATTGGCTACAGTACACTCGGTACAACCCAAGTTAAACTTATTTTTTTTAATGATTTTGACTATAAAAATGGGTATTTTTATTGTAAAAATATAATTAGTTACTGGCAATCTAAATTTATGACAAAAATAAGCTTATAATTTTGTTTCTAGGCCACATAGTTCAATTTCAAAATATCTACATTAGCACTGAAATTCTTTCAAAAGTTTCATAGTACATAAAATGTCATTTTAAAATGCCTAGAACTTTTTTGTTATAGAAGCTGAAGGCTTAAAATTTGGGGTATTGGGTGTACTTGTGGCAGTCTTTCAGCAGTTAAAGCGTGGTATTTCTTGCAGGCTTCCTTTAAAATTAAACTCGCAAAATTTTCATTAATTTAACCCATTAGTGCCGAACCGGGCATTAAAACCCGGTTCTGAAAAATGGAAAAAAAAACGGTTTCCGGCTTCATAATTGCATCATTCTCAGTATGAATTCCCCCTCTACTACCCTGGCTTTCATTTCCCCCTGGAGCAGGCAGTTTAGCTTACTTCCGTTTGCCGGTATAGCTTAACAAAATTTGAAAATCATGAAAATTCAAAATACCCCTTCTAACTTTTTTGTTTTTATAGTAAAGTCGCTGATTTTTTTCGTGAAATCTAATGTTTATTGACAAGTACATCTATTTGTGAATTCGTTTTATTCAAATTATTATTTTTCATATGATTTTTTTATTGTTTTTTTACGCCCTATTATGACCCGGTTCGGCTTGGCCATAAATACCCGACAGTTTTAAAACCCGGCTCGGTTTCGGTTTTTATTACCCGGTTTTAACTTTTCAACCAATAAAAATAACAGTTTACGTCATTAGTAAGGGTTTGAGCTACCCTAATAACCATAGTAATCTCTATAGGTGTCACCCAATAGTTTTATGCTCGTTTTCTGATATGTAACACTCAAATTTTATATGTTCTTTTTTTGTAGTGTGTGTCTTTTAAAACTTCGAGCAACGGGTTTTTTTACCCGAAAACGGCGGCACCTATAGCCGAACACTAAATTTGAAATAAATCGCTTCATATATTACTTGTAGCTCTATAGATTACATGAGGTTTTGTAGTTTTCAATTATGGATCGTATCAAAGTTCTAAAAAGTGTTCATCTCACTTTGGGCGTTCAAAAATTACATTTTTCGATTTTTGGTCGAAAAAAACGGGTTTTTACTACAAAAACGGGTTTTAATGCCTGGGGAAACCGCCCAAAACGGGTCATAATGCCTGGTTGGTATTTATGGCCAGGCCGAAGCGGGTTTTTTTGCAACTTTCCTGTGCACGTCACTAGAGCAAAACAAAAAAATTGGAATTCCATTTTTACCATTATAAAGCTTCCCTGAGATTTTCAGCTCGATCGGCCCATAAAAGTGGCACTCTGCACTAATGGGTTAATAACAAACAAATTTGTTTTGTTGTTGTTGTCAAAAAAGATCTATTAGTAAAACAGGGTAATAAAAATATCAGACTCCTGACTCCCATGCCGAACCGGGCTTATATAGGGTGTAAAAAAACGATAAAAAAATCATATAAAAAATAACAATTTAAATAAAACGAATTCACAAATAGATGTACTTGTCAATAAACTTTAGATTTCACGAAAAAAATCAGCGACTTTACTATAAAAACAAAAAAGTTAGATGGGGTATTTAGAATTTTCATGATTTTCAAACTTTGTTGAGCTATACCGGCAAACGGAATTAAGCAAAACTGCCTGCTCCAGGGGGAAATAAAAGCCAGGGTAGTAGAGGGGGGATTCATACTGAGAATGATGCAATTATGAAGCTGGAAACCGTTTTTTTTTAAATTTTATGGAACTGGGTTTTAATACCTGGTTTGTCACTAATGGGTTAATGTGAAATCAATGCAGCAGTTGTGATTTGACTTGAATTTGGTTAACTTGTCTTTGTGTTTTATTTGTTTTCCTTTTGATCTTAAACATTAAACTGTTTTTAACCTAGTTTTGAATAAGAGGTCAAAAATTTACTAGGACACCTATAGAATCAGACTGCAGAGCCCAAATTTGAATTAAGTCCCCAATAAACTTTTTTTGGGGGATTTAAAAATTAATTTTTAGTGTTGCTCTAGTCATTTTGACCGGAGCAAAAGTTCTTTTTTTACTTCGGGTAATATTGTGGCTTACAGAACATTTTTATATAATTCACTTTATGTTAATACAATAAAAAAACATTACTCTGTTCATTAGAAATAATTTTTTTTCCAAAACAATTAATTTCATTGAAAAATCTAACATTTACAATAAAACAAATAATTCTGAAGTCTAACCAATAAGAAGTCTTGTTTTATTTCAATTCTTTACAATTCAAAAAAAGAGTGTTTTCACAAAGTGACTCATTTCCAATGTAGTTAAATAATTTTTATTCAATTAAAATGAAAAGAATGAAAACCATACACATAAAAGTTACATACTTTTTAAAATTATTTTAAAAAATAAGTTTGAATAATCTTATTTTATATCACATTTGTATATGTGACAAAAATAAATTTGTTGTATTGCATAAACATTTGTTGTCATTTAACCCTTTACAGCCATTTTTTATGTTTTTAATATAAGTGATAGAACACAAACATGTTAATGTTAATTCATTGATATATTATAAAGAATTAATTTTTTAATTAATTAATTTAGATGAAATCAAAAGGCCTAATTTTACTCTATACCAGAATACAAGATTTATGAAGCAAAACACTCTAAAAGCTACGAATTTTACCCCAATAAAAAAAAGACCTTTTGCTCTGGTCAAAAATGACCAGAGCATCAGTAAATATTAATTTTTAAATCCCCCAAAAAAAGTTTATTGGGGACTTACTTCAAATTTAGGCTCTGCAGTCCGATTCTACTGTTGTCATAGTATATTTTTATATATGTTTTAAAAATAGGTTAAAAACAGTTTAAATTGCAAATTTAGGTTGAATATGATATGGGCTCAAAAAAACCGTGCCATTCCATAGATTATAAATAACTTAAAGATATTTACATATTTAATTGTATAAGTCTGTTATAGCCTAAAACCTGGGCATGTAATTTTATCTAATTAGTATGGTTCCCTAAGAACTCCAAACACCCTAGCATCACAAAAGGATTCTTAGGAAGGTTGAATTAAAAAGCTTTCGTTAAATGAAATGTGGAAACGAGTTATCAATGTATTTTTTTGTAACTTGGATTTTACTTCCTTAACAATATTCCCCACCAAAGTATAAAGTATATGATTTTTTTTAAAAAAAACCTTTAACAGAAAAATTTTATTTCATGTCAGTATGAAAATTATATTGTAATTGTTATAATTAATTTAAAGGGGACAAAAATGATAGGTGAACATTGTTTCTTTTTTCTTATATTTTTTTCTGGAGAAATTGTGCAACCGATTCGTGTGTCTTCGTTTGTGTGTGTGTTGAAAAATGCGTACTTTAGGGTATTTATATCATCCAGAATTAATCAATGATCTTTGTACAGAAAAGAAACTTTAAAACGTATTATTTACCCTAGTCGATACTCCTGACGCACAAATATGCAAAATATTTTTACGCTTTTTAAAAATTGAATAAAATAGTATGTAATCTAAAAAAATAAACATTTAAATTGTCATTTAAAATGCATGCAAATGTAATAGTCAATCAAACTTAAGCAAAATAGTCAAAAAAAAGTCTTAGAAAAGATAAAAAAGCCAATTTTGTTGTTCATTTTTATATGTTGAAGTGAACACAAAAATTGCAATATCTACTTAATTTTTTTTGATTATTAAAATTTGGCATAGATATTCTAAAAGTATAGAATTGCACTTAAATTGTAAGCCCATATCATATTCAACCTATATTTGCCCTTTAATGTATAGAATTCTTTACTTATTAAGAATTGAGAAATTTAGAGACACCATCTCTAAATCAGCCAATAGAATAACTGCAGAAGAATAATAAGGCTAAGTTATTGGTAGAAATGTGTAAATATTTTGACAGGAAAAAGATAAAATTTACATTTCTTAAGACAAAGATAGCTTTTAGAAATCATATGGTTGAAAAATTCCTTTGCTGTATTACTGGAATGATTCATAAATAACAAAAAATAAACAAAGGTGTTTATCTGCTAGAATTTCTCTTTTCAGTTGATGGATTATAGGACCAGTTTGACCAAATCGATATCCTTTTTCAATTGTGCTAATATATGACTCTACAGGTTATCTGATTCTTGACTGTAGGATAAATATTTCTATAATTTTCTATATATTTCTAATAAACTGCTAAGTAACAAATTGTAATTAATCTGTTTCAATGAGAATTTTTGAATTAAATTCATTAATAAATGGAAGAAATACCTCTCTTTAACTGCTGAAAGCCTGCCATAAGTAGACCCAATACAAAAATTTGAAGCCTCAAAAAACAAAAAAGTTAAAGAAATTTCAAAATGATTATTTTAGTACAATGAAAATTTTGAAAGTTTTTCATTGCTAATAATAAAATTTTAATTATTAAAATACGTCATCTGGAAGCAAAATTAATAGCTTATCTTTGTCAAAAACTTAGACTGCCAGTAACTGATAATATTTTTACAATAAAAACACCCTTTTTTATAGTCAAAATGTCTTTTAAAAAATTATGTTTAAATTGTGTTTGAAAGCATAAAATCATAGCAGGAAAAAATAAAACTAATGCAAGTAATACAGATACTCAGCTGTGATTGGTTGTTCAGCGGACTTAGCATGGACTCAGACTTCTGATTGGCTAGAAATCCTAAAGGCTGGCATTCTCACACTACATTACTCTCAATAAAATGCAAATTAAACTGAATGTTTTTTAATGATTTTAACTATAAAAAAAGGTGTTTTTATTGTAAAAATGTTATCAGTTACTGGCATCCTAATTTTCTGCCAAAAATAAGCTTATAATTTTTTAGGCGACATATTTTAATAATGAAAATTTTATTATAAGCAATAAAAAACTTTCAAAATTTTCATTGAACTTAAAATAATATTTTGAAATGTCTATAACTTTTTTCTTTTTGAAGCTGGAGGCTTCAAATTTTTTGTACTGGGTCTACTTGTGACAGTCTTGCAGGCTTCCTACAAAATTAAACTCACAAAATTTTCATTAATTTAATAACAAACAAATTTGCTTCTATGTTTTTTTCTGTCATTCAAAAGGAACATGGAGATTTTTTTTATTATCTTTTCTGCCTCCCCCTTTACACTCAATCCCCCCCTACTATTACCCTTGCCACTGTATATCTGGATGGGGCAAGGGAGGATAGGTTAAAGGAAAGTCTAGTTCACCAAGACTTTGCCTTAGATTGAATTCGGAATCTGTCGGGGGGAGGGGGGGGGGCTCCTTTTGAATAACAGAAAAAAACATAGAAGCAAATTTGTTTGTTATTAAATTAATGAAAATTTTGTGAGTTTAATTTTAAAGGAAGCCAGCAAGAAATACCATGCTTTAACTGCTGAAAGACTGCCACAAGTTGACCCAATACAAAAAATTTGAAGCCTCCAGCTTCAAAAACAAAAAAGTTATAGACATTTCAAAATCATATTTTAAGTACAATGAAAATTTTGAAAGTTTTTCATTGCTAATAATAAAATTTTCATTATTAAAATATGTCGCCTAGAAAATTATAAGCTTATTTTTGGCAGAAACTTAGGATGCCAGTATCTGATAACATTTTTACAATAAAAACACCTTTTTTATAGTCAAAATCATTAAACTGTTTTTAACCTATTTTTAAAACATATATAAAAATATACTATGACAACAGTAGAATCGGACTGCAGAGCCTAAATTTGAATTAAGTCCCCAATAAACTTTTTTGGGGGATTTAAAAAAGTTTATTGGGGACTTAATTCAAATTTGGGCTCTGCAGTCTGATTCTATAGGTGTCCTAGTATATTTTTGACCCCCCATTTAAAAATAGGTTAAAAACAGTTTAAAAAACATTCAGTTTAATTTGCATTGTATTGAGAGTAATGTAGTGTGAGAATACCAGCCTTTAGGATTTTACGCTTTCAAACACAATTTAAACAGAAAAACCGAAAATCGCTATGTTTAACTGTTGATAACCATCAAATCCGGCCTTTAGTCGGCCGCCTGCTAAAAGCTTTCTGGCCAGCCGACAAGCCATACTGACATATCCCTGGAACTGCCAGGGTATGTAGAATTTTGGTTAAGAAAAACATTTAGACCCTCCCATTGTAATTTTGTTGGATATGGCATGTCTTAAAGGGCGAATATAGGTTTGATATGATATGAGCTTATATCAAAGGTGCCATTACATACTTTTAGAATATCTATGCCAAATTTAAAAATTCAAAAAAATCCTTAAGTAGAATTTGCAATTTTCTGTTTCAATTGAACATATAATAAATGAGATTGCCGACAAAATCGTTTATTTTAGCCCTTTACAAGACTTTTTTTTGACTATTTTGCTTAAGTTTGATTGACTATTACATTGGCACGCACCTTAAAAGATAATTTAAATGTTTATTATTTTAGATTATATACTAGTTTATTTAATTTTTTAAAAAGCATAAAAATAATTTGTGTAGAAGGGTGTCAGGAGTATTGACAGGGTAAATAATACGTCTTAAAGTTTATTTTCTGTACAGAGATCTTTGATTAATTCATGATGATATAAACAACCCTTGTGTACGCATTTTCAACACACACACACACGGCCACAAAAAAACAGGGATTTAAAATCATTCTTCCTCCAAGAAAATTTTATCGATTATTTTTTTTTACTTTTTACATTATTTGATGTTTTTTTGTAACTTTTAAATAATTTACTTTTTGAAGGTAGAAGGAGGGTATATTTACCCCTGATTAATTGGTTTCCACGTTATTACGACTATCATTTAACAAAAGCTTTTTAATTCAACCTTGCCACGAAGCCTTGTGTGATGCTAGGGTGTTTGAGTTCTTAGGGAACCACACTAATTACAAAATATTTTCTTCGAGATTGATGGGTTTTAAGCTATAAACAGACTTATACAATTGAATATGTCAATATTTTTAAGTTATTTATAATCTATGGAATTGCACCTTTGATATAAGCTCATATCATATCGAACCTATATTCGCCCTTTAAAGACCATAGTCAACCTATATTCTGAAATGTATATATAAATCCATCAAATTTTTAGGATTTACCAACATTTTTCAAATTAACATAAGTTTGTCAATTTTCAACCTTTTTTCACATTTTAAGTTATTAAAACTATCTTCATTACCTAAGCTTTTTGATTTTTGAAAAATTATTAATGAAAAATGGAATTAAAAGCATATTATTTCAATTTTAGATGAAATTTTGATTTTTAAATTCTTTTTTAGGCCGGAAATGACCGGAAACCGGTCAAAAGACCGGATTTTAACCATTTTCTCAACTCTAGGGGTCATATCCAGTGTTGAGGAATTCAGATCAGACCTTCAAGCAAAAATCAATATAGGGGCGTACCCAGGAGGGGGCTTGATTTACAGATACCCCATAAAAACTGGAAAAAAACGTTTTTTTATAAAAATCCCGACCAGTTTTGGCCGGATCCAGCTCAAATTTTGCATGGAGTCATCCTTTGGTATTCCTCACAGTTGATACTTGACACAGCAAGATCCCAGAAAAGTGTGGTATATCTAGGGGGAGGGTACCCAAATTTTCAAAATTGATAAACAATTCCTAAGAGGATAATGCCGTTTCCTTTTATATGCACAGATACCAAAAAATCAACAGAAAAAATACTTATTTGTTTGTTTAAATTTGAAAATTTGTTTTCACTGTGGTCTGCTGTTAGACCATAAATTGATATGTAGTGGGAGCATTTTTAATTACATAACCTTTTAAAAAAATGCGATGCATCTCTACAATTTATTGGTAGTGCGAATGGGGCGCTTGTCCAAAATTTTACTGCAATACACATAGACATTCTCAGCATCGGCTCGTCAGTGAAGAATGCTTTTCCTTTTATTCTCACAAGTATAATACGAATTTGGTTGAACCCGTGGCAGTTCAACAAATACCCACGCGCTGTATTATATTGCTTTAAATTAAGAATAAATGGCTGGTTATGATGTTTGATCTATATCATTTACTAAGTATATTTGCAATAACTTTTATTTAATGAAATCTTCCAATTTTTAACATGTACAAAACGGCCTGCTTAATTGCTTCAAGATCCATGTCAGATCTATATAGGAAATAAATGTCTATAAAAGAGCTCAAGTTTTCCAAGGAATAAATGTTTAAAACTCATATTGCTCCAATAATCCATAATAAATTCTCATTGGCCAGAACGATAAGACCCATTATTTTACTTTATTAAAGATAAATTCATTTTTTTAATTTCATGTTGCTATTTACCTTATATTGATGTATTTAATTTCTAATCATAAAAAAGAAAATTCAAATTTATAATATAATAAATTTAAGAAAACTCTGTTTTAAAAAAATTCGATTGTGGCGACATTTTGTGTGTTCAAATATTAAACTAAAATTGTAATCATCATCATTAACCCTTTGGTGATGGTAAAGTAAAGAAAAAAATATAATTAAAAAAATCTTTTTAAAATCATTTAAATTAATATATATATTTACTTTCTTTTAGATAGTAATGCCGGGTGAGGAAAATAGATTTATTGAGAAATAGATATGCATATAGAAAACTAGCCAATAGGGAGATAATTATATCGAGCCAACTCTAGTATTAGTATATGAAGCACTTAAGAAGGAAAATGGTTTTATAAAGTGTATTTATATTACAAGTGAATCAGTTAAGTATGAAAATATACAGGATAAGAGATAATAAATATAAGTAGTGTAGGACAGGAAAGTGCCTTAAGTCCAAAGCATCTAATTGTGCATAGTGTTAGGCTTCTAACATAAGACCTAGGCACAATTCATGCTAAGTACTAAGGAACCTAAATTTAAACTACAATGCATGCTAAATTAACTAAGATTATTACCTTTAAGCCAGGAGAAGAACTTAATAGTTCAAGAGTCAATGAATAACTGAGTGATTTAATAACTATTTACCAGGATCTAGTCCTTGTCTATTTAATAAGGTGTTTGTATGTTAAACTTGTGACGTAAATGTAGCTATGGCTATAGGTATACTTAGTTTTACATAATAATTACATGATTACTTCAACAATAGATATAATGTTTTATATAAGCATATAACAATATTCAATCACATATAGATTACCATGGTTAGGCTAGTATTACCCATATATGGTGTTATATTGGTAATAATAGACTTGAAAATGCATAAAAATACATTAAAACTGCCTGAGGGCTGACCAGATTATCTGTGTCTTATGCCTGAAGTGCGCGCGATAATTACTATGAACTGTCAATCAATATTTGGATCAAAGTCTTATATTGTGTTAAATTTATAGAGGGTATGAATAAAGTGAACTAGATGCGAAGCATTTCTATAAGAATCTTGTCTGTACGTTCAAAGAATTTTGAAATTTGTATGTCGCATCTCCATCATTAAATCAAAAGAAAAAAAGAAATGTTAAATATCTTATTCAAATTTGTCAAAAATAGACTTTTTGTATGTATTATTTACTGATTTGTGTTTTTTTTCCTTTACAGGACGATTGAGAATGATAACCTTAGTTATTGAAATATATATATGGCCTGTACAAAGATGTTAGTTTGATAAAGTATTTTTGGGTTGAGATGGAACAATAGCTTTTAAAATTAATACTTATTTTTTCTTTTCTCTCAGCGATAACAATTAGCCCAAAAAGTAAAATAAAATCACGTAAGGTATATTTATCTTTTCTTAGACAAAGATTATTTTAAATGTGCATTTATTTCAAACCAATGAAAATTCAAACTGAAGTACAAAATAGAATGCAGAAATTTTGCCTGTCTATTTTGGCTGTCATTGTAGGTGGATTGAATTTATGTAAAGGTTATTCTTATCTAAGGATTCTTTAAAACTGTAAAAATAGATTTGAATATATTTCAAATAACTTAATAAATTAGATTCAAAGGCCTCATAGATTTAATTAACTTTGGGATAATGGTAAAGGACGATGGAATATTAATTATCCTTGCCAAACCATTTCATTTTTATGTAAAAAGGTATGATAACCAATCTGCCATTGTCCTATCACTCTCAGCTAAAGTTTAACTTCGGCCTATGTTATATATGTTATAATACATACTTAAGACTTAAAACTTAATGTAATGAAAAGCTTTCACTTAAGCAAAGCTAACAAATAAAATTATGAAACATATCAGGGTTCTAAAGATATAAGACAATGGCCGATAGATTAATGCACATCCATAATGATGACGCACTAAATGACCCCTTCTGTAGATAAAAAATTAGTGGTTCCAACGTTTATAAATACAATTTAATCAACCAATCAAAGCCAATGAATAAGAAAACGTTATTGTAAAACTTTGAGTACTATTGTAATAAGCAGTCAATTGTCTCCTTCCTCTCTGGATACAAATATACTAACTAAGAAAGAATAAAATGCGATTGTACTCTAAAATTCACTTTTCTACCTGTCCGTCATTCTGTCCATAATTTTTTTTGATTTTACAGTATGGCTACGAAACCAATTAATATCCGCTGGATCAGACCCGTCTAATCCATACTTGAAACCATGTATTGTAATGTATTATAGACATTTTTCTACAAATTGTAAAGTAAAAAGTTGTAATATGAACACCAGTTTTGTTAGACTGGACCTTCGCCCCTTCGGGACTAATAAAACTGGAAAAACAGATGCAATAAACAACTAATCTTGGCTGTTTAGTTTTGACAATGCCAGTTTTCATCAACCAATTAAGATTAAATAAAAGTAAACAAATTTATAAATCCAACAAATGTTTATAAACCTTTGGGTACTACTGAAATTTGAACCCTCCCTTATTTTGCTGAGAGTGAAGTTAACATATTAAAAAGACATAGTTATAGAAACCTGCAAACCATAAGAGTTATTTTTTTAGACATACATTAGACTTCTACCAACCCTTTTTGTAGAAAACGTCGCTTAAAAGCAATAACATTTTGTATGTATCTTATCAATTTATATTGTTATAACTCTTAATATAAAAAGCTTTGTCAAATGTTTTAAATGAACATTCAGGACTTTCTGATAACGATTACAGGGTGCTACTGTCCTTCTCATTCTGTTTTCTCATGTTATTATAGACAGAATTTATTTAATTTTTCGTCCATTTTTCCCTCTCTGTAGACAACTTTGATTGTACCCAGGGAGGTAGGGAACATTGGACTGAAATTACCTTTTTAGCTGGTTCAAAACCTCTAGGTACTTTAATTCAAGTTTATCGCCACCAGGGATCTAATGGGTTTAAGACAATAGCTGATAAATGGATGTACATTCCCAAAAATACCCCTACTGTAATTTGCTATCAGTGGTTGAAAAGTTTTGACACTATACTGAATAAACTAACCAATTAAAATTTAGTAAAAGTCCCGAAAGATGTTAAGCAAACAAAAATGAAAACGTTATTGTAAAACTTTGGGAACTAGCAGAGAGAGAGGTGGACAATGAACTGTTTATTACACTAGTCCCCAAAGTTTTACGATAACGTTTTCTTATTGGCTGGCTTAACAACTTTGGGGACTTTTATTGGATTTTGAATGGTTATGTTATTAAGTACTAGCGGCTTTGCCCCTAGCCTCGAGGAGCTTTGCCCCATGTGGTAATTTTTAAAAAAAATTTTAAAAAATTTTTTTAAAAATAAAAATTCTGGTGCTGCGTCCATAATTTCTGGGCATCACCATAATTTTTTTTGGGGGGGGGGATTTTCATTTTTAGGGGGGTTGGGGTTGTCCCACCCCCCAAGAAAATAGCTTAAAACCACAACAAGACCAATAGGTATATACCCTGAAGAGTAGAATCCGATCGGTTCAGTTGTTACCGAGATCTTAAGGGACAGACGAAAGGTCGGACAGACAGACAGAAAGACATCGTTTTACTTTGTATTATAGATAGTAGTGGTTAAACCAACCAATCAAAATTCAGTAAAAGTCCCCAAATTTGTTAAGCCAACGAATAAGAAAATTTATGTTTTGAGATTTCTAATACAAAATTTAGTTTAAGATAAACATTTTCTGAAAAAATTGTTCTAGCTTCAAAAATAAGGAAATTACATTCATTTAACATTTTAATTAACCTTAAAAAATAAAGTTGTTAAATGAAAGGGTGAAGTAAAGGAAAAATGACTTTGTCTCACTTAAAGTCGGAAATTTATTATTTAACAGGGAACATGCACAATTTTTTTGCCATCTAACTCTAATAGGAGCTGAGATGATATGTGGAGGGGGGGAGCATTGAACGATTAAGGTTCGGAAATGGGCCTGATTGTTAAGTGTTAGGAACCTTTATTTTTAGCTCCTTTTTTTCTTAAAAACTTTAAACTAATAAAAATATAAAAAAAAACTATTTAATATGTACCATTTCTACTAAGTCGATTTAAATATATAATATGTTATCTTGAATGTATCATTCCAGTTTTGTCTCTATTGAAAGTAGAATGATACATTACTATTATGTCGATATAAATAAGGAAATCAATGTTTATGAATACGCTGATATGTAAACATGAATGTATGATTTCAGTTTCGCCTCTATTAAAAGTAGAATCTTACATTTCAAAAATCGTATCGTCGTTGAAGATATCTTCACCAAGAGAGGGGAAAGTGGAAGGGTAGATTACAGTTTTACAGGGTCAAAACCATAATCATAGATTATGTTTCTGCTTTTATATAAATGGATTCAACTCCCTAACTGTTAGATCATTAAATTTGATTCTGAAGTTTACAAAAGGCCTGATATGTCAAACTTATGTTTAGTTTATTATATAATAAATAATTCTGAATTATTTTAGTCCTCTTAATGCCAAACATGTCAATTTTTTTAATGCCATAAAATATAACTAGCATCTATGCCCCTAGAGGCCTATAGTGGCACTTTAAATGTTTTATGAAAAAATTAAAAGTAAAATTTCTGTGTTGCATTTAAGTGATCTGTTCAGCAGTTAGCGAGATCCTTCGGTACACACACAAACACACATCCTGTTACTTTATTATAAGGATTAGTGAATACCTGACATTTACACCAATGTAATGCTTATAATGTCTAGTGACTTATCTTTAAGCACATCCTTCAGCTTTTCTTTCTCCTAATGTTAAAAAACATATTTTTTTTGTTACCAAATGAATATATAGATTAGTTGTATGATATGAATTTACATTATTAAAAGGGAAATTTACTATTTACTATTTAGAGTTATAGATAACTTGCCAAATAAATTGCAATAAAGTATTTTTTTAAACCTATGAATGGTGTCAAAATTATTTAGGCTGAATAATAGGTTAATACATATAGATAAATTGTACGAAACTTACTTTTTCAGCTCTTTCAATAACCATGTCATGCATGGTCTTCAGTTTAGACGCATATCAAACTTGCTGCACAGTTGTTCATTAATTTTTCAACATCCAGGTTAATCTACATGACTGAAGGGTAGGCTTTCATCAACAATAAGACTTATCAGAGAGTCAACATATTCTTCTTTGGTAATATTGATAAGAACCTTTACTGATTAGATATTACTTTCATCTTATATTTAATAGACATATTCAGATTTTTTTGTTATTCCATAAAACAAAATTAATGTTGCTTTGATTTATTCCAACGAAACAAATAAAATTTTGCATCTTTAACTTACATTTTTTAAAGAAGTAAATGATACCTAATTAAAGATGAAATACTTATTGCAATATCTAATGTCTTAGTGATTTTAGGTGTAAAAAACTGGTCAATACTACTTCTTTAATTTTTTTTCTTGCTCCCTCTTCCTTTTAGTAACTGTAGCCTCTTCCAATTCCTAAGAAATATTTAGATATAAAGAATGACAATGTCCATAAAAGCAAAGCTCTAAAAAAAGGGAGGAAAAACAAACATTAACACTTAGAGTAGAGTGTCAGAACTGAATAAGAAGAATACACATGTATTATCAATTTATTACCATTTAATAACAATGGTTTTAGGTTCAAATAGATTCATGAAAACTGAAAAAAAAACAGAGAGGGGACAATGGGCTGGTTATTGCACTAGTCCCCAAAGTTTAGTAATAATGCTTTTTTATTCATTGGCAAAAAAACTTTGGGGCTTTCAGTAAATTTTGATTGGTTGGTTAATTAAGTGTAGTGTTTCAACCACTAATTTTAATCTACAGAAGGATGTAATTTAGTGTATCATCATTGAGGATGTATATCAATTTATCGGCTATTGTCTTATCCCTTTAGATCCCTGAAAAAAAAACTACCTACCTTAAATATTTCCTTGTGCTTTGTTTTCTGATGTTTTTTTTAATTTATAAACGATTTTTACCGCTAGCTTTATCCTTATTGTTGCTTGAACCTTTTATCTGAGTTCCACATACTTGTTCTGGTTCAACTCCGTCATCCTGTCCTGGAAGTCTATCCTTCTTTATGTTGCATACAAACACATCATTGTCTTTATTGTGCACAAAGTAGTCAAAAGCTTCACGCATTTTACACTTGAGTCTGAAAAAAAGTAACATTTAAAGATTAAAATTTGTTAATAAATGTCTTGGTATCATTTTTAAAAGCAAAGCTTTTCTATAATTAGGGTCAGTCCGTCCGTATGTCAGTCCCTCTGTCCGTCCGTCACAAAGGGATAGCTTTTTTCATTAATTTATCACTATGGTACTACGTCAAACCCTAGATATGTCAAACAGTAGATGCGACAAACGCTAGACAGACAAACAGTAGACAGACAAACCCTAGACACTACATACGCTAGATACGACAAACGCTAGAATGCGACAAACGATAGAATATGACAAACGCTAGATTTTTTCTAAAGGTGACAAACAATAGATACGACAAACGCTAGAATTAATCCTTATAAAAAAGTAAAAGGATGTTTGTTTGTCTATACCAAAGGATCTCGCTAAATGCTGAACTGATCGGATTCTCCTTAACAGGGTAGCTTCTCATAGGTCCTGGGAAGGATTTTAACTATTTTGGGGGAGGGTACCACCACCCTCCTTGGATATTTCGCCCCTAGAAGAAATTACTCCCCCCCCCAAAAAAAATAATATTTTAAAATATACTAAAATAAAAAATGAGGTTGATGGGGGGGTCAAAGGTTTTATAAGAAAGTTTTCTTATTCGTTGGCTAAGCAACTTTTGGCACTTTAATGAATTTGATTGGTTGGTTTAATAAGTTGAGTGTTCAAACGTTTTAACCACCAATTTTATGCTTTAGGGGATGTACATTTTTGGCCATTATCTTATCCAATTAGATCCCTGCATTGATAGTAATATAAATTTAGTATTTATGAACGAAAAAATCTTTGAATATTTTTAAAGTTTAAACTCTAGCGTATGTCGCTTCTAGTGTTTGTTGCACTTTAAAAATTCTACTGTTTGTCGCGAAATTGAAAATTCTACTGTTTGTCGTAGTCTAGTGTTTGACGCATCTATTGTTTGTCTGTCTAGCGTTTGACGCATCTACTGTTTGTCTGTCTAGCGTTTGTCGCATCTACTGTTTGACGTATCTAGTGTTTAACGTAGTACCATCACTATGTTACTTGGTTGAAGCCTTAATTTGTTTGAAGTGTTGACTTCCAGTATAACTAAAACATGATGTCATGTGATCACTGTACAGCCAATTAGAGGGCTTAGATGATGGTGAGTGGATTACACTTCATCACATGATCGTTGGCTGTCCAATCTGAGCTCTTGGAATTGAACAGCTCATCACATGATTGTTGGCTGGACAATGAAAGCTCTGTGTTACCAGCTGGTATCTCAACTTCGTGGTTTATGTGGGAAAAATGGGGGGGTGGGGGGATGGTGGTGAGTGGGGGGGGGGTGATCTTTGCCTTCAAAAAGAGGGAGTTGATAGAAAAAACTGAAGATGCTAATTTTAGCCTACCAATTAAGAATCCGGAATCCGCTATTAAAAAACAGATTCCGGATTCAGATTCCAAAATTGGCCAAAAATTGGGCAGATTCCGGATTCCGGATCCCTAGTTAGCAGTGAACTGATGATAGTTGTACAATACATTTTTTTCTTAAGTGAAGTAAATCAAGCAAATTTAGCCTAGTCAGTTTAGAAATTTAACACATAAAAATCACGAAATTGACGCATCCTATTAATGTCATGTATGGAGGAAGGATGCATTTTAATAGAGCAACAATCGCCGGAAAAAAGGGAAGATTTTGCACTGTATTAGCATGCACAACGTCTCTATAAACATTCGTTTCTTTTTTATGAGAAATCTAAAGCAACGCGGTTGAAGTCAATAACTCGATAGCGGCGGCCTTAG
Source organism: Acartia tonsa (assembly GCF_053477335.1). NCBI lineage: Eukaryota > Metazoa > Arthropoda > Copepoda > Calanoida > Acartiidae > Acartia > Acartia tonsa. The sequence continues at coordinate 59,051,766 of NC_137260.1, read as the reverse complement.
AGAAGACATACTTGGCAAAACAATAATTTAGCCGCAGCTCCTCTCTGCCGCAATTTCATAGATAACAATTTCATAAGCACAACAACAGCCATTTGCAGCTGTTTCTAGCAAGTATGGCTGAAATTGGAAACCGCTCTATGTAAGTCTTAGTACTCTTGGTACATAGAAGTCATATTGTTTTTTTTCCTAAAAGATGCTAAAAGCTGTTCTACTTATGGATATATTGTCCTTTATTTTTTTACTAGCGGCTACGCCCCTAGAGGCCTCTAGTGGCACTTTAAATGTTTTTGTTTGATAAAGTCTCTACTATAAACGTACGATACCTCTTCATTTGACGTTGAAGTCTCCTAAACGTTTTTTAAAATTTCGATTTTTTTGTCATTTCTCTTGGGAGGGTGGTGGTACCCTCCCCCAAAATAGTTAAAAACCTTCCCGGGACTTATGAGAAGCTACCCTGTTAAGGAGAACCCGATCGGTTCAGCGGTTAGCGAGATCCTTCGGTACACACAGACAGACACACAGACATCCTGTTACTTTAGTATAAGGATATAGAATACAATAGGATAGGGGTGGGGGAAGGGGCAAATAATCAATTAGATGAACTTTATGAACTGTTTTATTATCTGTGTAAAGTTTATAAAAATACCAGACCCTGTGTTTCCAAGAATCAAGAATATTTAATATGGATTCAAATATGGTGCGCCATCTCTACTGCGCACAGCGAAGCTACTCTTTTATTCACAATGCTATGGGAAAAATATGATTTTCTCGGCTGCTATCTAAGAAAGATAAATGGAATTTTTGGTAAAGATTCTTTGTTCCAATGAGCATTCAGTCTATAATTTTCTTGGTACGTCTGCCTGGCAGTCATACTATAAAAGACATTTATGTATAATCCTATAGGATTCGTGATTGTCTCCAAACCTTACTTTTCTTTTTCAACATATACTCTATAACTCACTTTGCTACTTATAAATGTTGACAACTTTGTTTAAGTTTGTTCTATTTCATTAACCCTAGTGTTACCTTTGTGGAGTCGATAGCACACCTACAAACACAAGGGGCAGGGATTTGTCACTTGATCACAATCGACATCGCCTTCAATCTAAGATGAAGAAGGCCAATACATTTTGCTCAATAATGATAATTTTATGAAAATCAAAAGTTGTATTCCGTAGAGATAAGAATAAAAATTTATGTTAATTTTGCTACGATTTTTAATTCTATAATTAAAATACAGTAATGTTCAATGTTTTAATTTACCAGCTATAAAAAAAAGTTTTCAACAAAAACAAGGATAGTCAAATGTAACAGAAGCACAGTTTTTACAGCATATTAAATAAAGTAGAAAGGTCTTTTTGTATGAAGTAAAAGATTGTCTTCTCTCTTTTAGGGGCTTTTAGAGGCTTGACAATAGTTCCGGGATGGTTTCAGGCTGTTTTATTTTTAGATTTATATGTCTTGGGATGGTTCTAGGCTAACTTTCAGGCCATTTCTTACCCTTTTGAAGATCATAGGGACGCAGCCGCTGGTAGCAAACAAAGCAGATGAAGAAAGCAGAAAAAATAGAGAGATGGCGAAAAGAAGAAAGGAAAAAAAGTTATGGGACGTACGAGATAATAATTGAAAATTCTCATAATAATCAATAAATATAATCATGCATGCAATAAAAGCAGAATCATTATGTAACCTTGTAAGAGACAGACAGCCGGACATGGACAACGCGAAGGGTAGCTTTACTATTAAAAATAAAACCTAGCTTGCTAATATAATTCTATTCACAACCAGCAAAATGCATTATTTGGTTTTACCATAAAATATTTTACTGTTGAGCAAAAATGATAGAATTACCTTTTTTATGAGAATACCAAAATTTGCCTGTAAAACTTTACGTTTAAACATTTCCGTAGGGGGCTCTTTTCATCATAGTCTTTATCAGTTGGGGGGGTTGAAAAAATCGTCCAAATCCAAATTTTTGCACTATGAGATGATATATACCATTGCTGTTAAAGTTTAGTAATAGTTAATGTTTTTATCACATCGTATTATAGATACCTTTCCGCGTATATTAAAATGATAAGATGAAATCCAATTTTGTTAGCCTCAAATGTATTATATTCGTGGAAAATTGTATGTAATACGATGCTAAACATGTTTTTTAGTATGGCTGAGAACCGGTTCTAATCCACAACAGAGTTACAGGGTAAATATATAATTTTAATGGTTTATGTCGACTTTTTGGCATAAAAAAAAACTAAATTAATTGCATTATTAACGTAATTTAATTTATTCAAATGACATTTTCGATGTCAGCTATTTATATCATTAAATAAAACTGAACATGGTTGACACATTATTATCCAAATTACTTTTTTAGTGACTAAATAATTAAAATAATGCTTGCAGCTTCGGAATATAAAAGATTCAACCTCCTAACTGTATCAGGGTATATTGTATCACATAATATATTTTGCTATACATTTGCTTTTATGCAGAATTTTTAAAATTATGTTATCAATATTGTATGTTATATAAACATATAATTTCAAAAAGCTGGATCAAATTGTCTGGAAATAATAACAAAGCTGATAATATCAATAAGCTGCAAGTTGGCGATATCAAAAAATATTTTTAACAGAATAATAATCCTAAAAAAATTAATCGGTTTGTCTTTAATCTCAGGCGAACGATTTTACTATAAATATCAAGCATTTATCTTAATAGCGCAGCGAAAAAAAAACAACAGACATTTGGACGGACGAACTGACTGACATTGTAGGCCATAGAGTAGGTTCGCTAATAACAATTTAAAATGAAGTCTATTTGTGATTTAAAGGGATTTTTTATTAGAGTATGTTTGCTTTTTTTAATATTTGACCTATTGAAACCTAGATGTGAAAAAAACTCCCCCACCCTCCCTTTCCTATTATCCCTCGTATAATTTTTCTATTAGTATTTCCCGGAATTAGTAAAAATTAAAAGAGTCGTGAACAGGATCTGTAAACTTTATATTTAAACGTTGGACAATAGCCCACAAAGAAAAATTACACATGGCAAAATTACCACATTTAAAATATAAGAGAGAGGGAAGGACATTTAAGTGCTAAAGTATTCTTATACATCGTTAATTGAACAAGTTATTTTCCATTTAAAAACATCATTTTAAACCATGTAATCTTCAATTAATGAATAATTAATAAATAAATAAATTTCAGTTAAATCCTTAATTAATATATCCAATTATAGAAATCTAAAGATATTTTTTAAGTTTAGAAAAGAATTTTACAAAATAAATAATGATTTTTGCATATTCTATGTTCATTAAATCAGTTAATATAAATTTTGCCATATTGGCCATTTAATTATAAGGAGGCTTTTTCAAATATTGAACTCAAATATTGAACTTTTTTTAAAAAAAAAAACAAAAAATCCAATAAAAAAGAAAAAATCAATTTATTACATTTTTTAGATTTTAGTGTTACTTTTTACTATGGTTTCTAATCCTAGAGGTGAAGGAAACATAAACCAGGCTTTGGTAATTATGGAGGGAAAAACCTATATCTATATGCATGATTAACAGTTACCAAATTACAAATAGAAAAATCCTCTTTCGAGACTTCAAATCCTATATATATTGCAAAGATTACAAATTGTATAAAAACAAAGCAAATCAAATTAAATAATCAAGAAAATCCATAAAGACAGGACGCATATTATGGACGCATTTACATTTTAAAACGTAAATATAGAAGAAAAAATGCGCCATTAATTAAGTCTCTAATCGCTATTAGAAATCAGATTAGGGTAATCACACATAAATTAGGTGTAAATATGATAAAAAACTAAAATGTATAATTGGACTTGCAGTAATGTTTTTAAAGTTGCTTCCTAAATTTTTTAACTTATACCTAATCGTTACAGAAATTCTCCTGCTAGGCTTGAACACTTTCCTATGGTAACCCTGTTGATCTATAATTATATTGTAAAATTAAACAGGTGTCAGAAGAATAATCCTTTAAAACATTGTAAAAAGTACTCCATATTCTGTGCAGTTCACATAATTTGGTGTGAAAAAAGGATTCAAAAGAAAAACAGAAGCTTAAATATAATTGCTCTAAATGGCCTTGTTTTTAATTTCAACTCTTCTTGGGATTAACTACATGTGTAAAAGCGCAGCTACTCTAAAATTAGGGCTAGTCATTTGGTGTGTCTATCTAAAATGACATTATTGTTGTTAACTTTTTATTGTTGCGTTACAACATCAAAAGAAATCTACTCTAAAAGTCACACGATCGTGTCTGTCTACTAGTATTTTTCTTTTTTCTTTCTTTTAAATAGATGTATATACAGCTAATTGCTTTCTTTTCCAAGAACCTTTATTTTGTCTTCTAGCAAATTGTTTTCTGCTGCTTGGCTGTGTTAATATTCTCGACACCATTTGTTGATTTTCAAAGACCCAATTGAGAGTCGGCACTAGGTCCTTGGGATGGGTACAAACAGTTATTTAACCACTTCCCCCTCTAATGTTTTACTCTAATGTCTTTTAAACTCTATTTTCTCTTATTCAAATAAACTATATTTCTTTTAATGCATATTTTGAAAATATTTAATCTATTTTTAGGTCTTTTTTATTGATTCGTTTCTGATTAGTATTCACTTGATCCTGTCAAATCTTCGGTGTACCACCACGGCCGCGAAAAGATATTTATCAAAATCGCGAAAATTACCAGAGCTTGATAGTAAAACAGCCTTCATCAGATTGAACAACAATTGCATAGTCTAAAAGCATATATGTAAACAACCAATATATTTTTATAGACAAAAGCCTACAATCAATTTAATACTCATTTTATAGTTATACTCTAACTTAGATTTAGAATATAATAGCTAAAAAAATACCTAGTTTAAAAACAAGATAAAGCTTCCCTGGTAATGAGAATTTAATTAGCTCCATTGTTTGTGAGATCTTAACGAACAGGTACAAAAATTGTACTACTACAGACATGGTTGTAGCTTGTTATTTCGACGGAAGTTATTGCCCATTGAAATCTGTTTCAGGCTGTAAAAAAAAGGTTGATATTCAAAGGTTGTTAGCTTACAGTTTAATACTTATTGTCCAGGAAGGTTTGATCGTCAAAATATTTTTTTAGTATCAGTATCAAACATGGCTTAAGATTTAGCTCCCTAAGTAAATTTAATGTTCCATATTTCATTGTAGTTGCTTAGCCCCTAGGCTCTAGGAACGATCGGAAAAAGTAAGGAAAAGAGCTTAAATCTATCCCAAGACATTTATAAAGCTTCCTTGAAAAGTACTATAAATACGGACCAGTATTTCTGAGGTTTTAGTACAAACAGAAATTCGTACTACTTTGCATTATAGAATTGTTCTAAATGCAAGATAGTTTGAGAATGTACTAAAATACAAATTAAGCAACAGAATGAAAATAGAGTAGTTATAGAGTAACTTCACTCATTGGAATCTTCCGAACGCCTCTTTCTATAAGGTTTTAAAACAATAGAAAACTTCTAACATTAAGAAATTCAAAATTAACTAATTATGATAATAGTCTAAACTCTCCTAGCTAAAACCTTCCTGATTTTTACATATACACTTTTGTTCTATTCTATACTATCCCATGGATAGGTATATAGCAACCAATGATAATCTATTTGCTCTTCAAATTTTCACTAGTCAATATTTCTTGTACAATATACAACATGATGAATAAAAAGAATTTTTTGTTATGAAAAAAAAACACCAGTACTTAAAATTAGAGGCGACAAAATAGTTTTCTTTAGAAAGCATTTCCGTGTGTCATATAAAACCATCCATATGATGGGAATAGTGCAAATATGTAAATGTATCAGGATATAAAATCTTAGTGTGTTTTTACTGCCGCATATTAGCAATGTGTTTCAAATTCGCACAATTTTAAAATAGCATAAAGCTTGTGCTGGTATAATAATATTTGACTGAAGCTCTTTAGAGTGCCTATATTAATGACGCCATACAACACTAATGACCAATGATAGGCCAATCTACAATCTAAATTACCAATTGCAGGTCAGTATACATTTTATTTGACCAATAATATTTTTTTGTAGGCACTATAAAAAGCTTCTATGCGGTTCTAATGTTTTTTTATATTATTATAAATGTGCGGGAGTGAACACCCACCAAAAATGTAACAAGTGGAGGGAATCATAGGGAAGGGGGAGGGAACTAATGGGAAGTGGGCCCTCAGGGGCTGATTTCTCCTCCCATAAAATTTTCTCTTTCTATATATTTTATGGGGGGCTCCTTTTATTTAAAGACCAAAGGGTTAAATAAAAAGTGTATTTGCCCTTTTTTGTTGAATAGGTTCATAATAAAAATGGATGGAGCCTTACAAAATTTGGATGATTTATCGACTATGTAGCATAATATAAAAGACCCATAACTGACATAATCAGGACATACTGTTTTTTCTTCATAATAATTCGACTATATGACTTAAAAGTTGTCGTGGCTGACTTTTTAATTATTAGGGTATAAGTAATGCCCAATGTTGTACATTTTGTAAACCTAAATATCAATAGCCAAAGGTGGTGCAATCAAAGGGTTTGTTGTCTGATGGATGTTACTTAACCTGATATCCTTGGGTGTTAGAGTATCGCATTCCATTACACGCGGATGATGCTCTGGATTCTCTAGATGATCACTTAAAATCAAAGGAGAATCCCGCCCTTACGAGGTAATGGTAAACCTAAATATCAGGCAATTTAGAAATAATGATAAATTTATTTAGACATTTTGAAAGAGTAAAATTTTAAGGATTTTAACAATAATGAAGTCTCCCCTTAGATAGAGACCCTGAGCAAAAAATGTATTATAATACAACTAGATGAAAGAATTGAATTATAAAAGACCCTTTTTTGTTGGTGTGTGCGTGTCATGTGCCCCTCCACACAAAAAAAGAACATGGTATAAAATTGTTTTCCTTCCTGCAGAGACAATTATTCTGAGATTTTAATAAATTTATTTATTTCTTATATTTTCATTGTATATTTTAAATACCAAAACGTCTTTTTCTTTCTCCGTTTAAATGTTTCCATTTAAGTAAAAGGGTTATTTTTTTACATATCTATATTGTAATCAAATAATATGAGATATTTGGGTGGTTTCCCACAAAGTGCTTCTCGTACACTAAAACCCCTTTCTTACTTTTGAAATAAATAAGGATGAGAGTTAGATATTTGATTTATCCTTAAAGTAAAGTAACAGGATGTCTATGTGTTTCTGTTTTTGTATGTTTGTATGTTAGTTAGCTGATTTTAAAATTTATTGGAAATAAACAATTTTACGTGTCCCTAGAAGCCTCTAAATAAATGGTGTTTGGGGTTTCTATGCTCAACAAGGCACAGTGAGGGAATTTACCAACTTTTGACTCTGTCTTAGATTCAATGGGCGTTTTTTAGAAAGGCGTGGAAGAGGCAGCGCTTTTTTATTCTACACAAAATTTTGGTTGCTACAAAATTATTTACGAAAGATAGGGGTTTGAAATTTTAAGATAATGTGGAATCCTGAAAGTAGTGCCTTATCTAAAGAGGCTTTCTGATATTTTTTACGAGTGCAGTTTGCCAAATAGCCTAAAACCTGCCCAATACTGAATACAATCCCTTTTTTATATCAAAATTATGATTCTTAATTTTATATTTTATATGTAGTTGGGTGGGGTGTGTGTGTATACTAATCATATATTCAAAATTATTCATGTAATCCCATGTACAGAATACAAAAATGAATATCTACATTTTTGTATTACTTTTTTTATAGCAAAGCTTCTCTATAACTAGAGCCAGTCTTGCTTTTTGACGTTGTGTCTGGCGTAAAATGCTCTTTAGTGAAATTTAAAATCTTCATTGTCCAAAATAATAATATTTTCAGTATGGCCTTGAAAATCAAAAAGAACCGGTTCTCAGCTATACTAAAAAATCATGCATATCATAGGATTACAGATAATTTTTCATTAATTTCAAAATAAAAAAAATAATAAGATTAAAACCACTTTTGTTAACCCCGAGGGGCATATGTCTATGATACGAGCGATAAATAAATATTTCAAAATAGCTTTGTAATTACTTAAATAACCATTTATATTTTGATAAATCTTGTGTTGTGTCAACCTGTCATTGTTACACTGCACACAGATCTAATTGTCCTTGTTTATATTGTGATAAGTATATTATTATTCCAAATTTTATTTGCTGTCAAAATGTTACGGCTTTAAAATGATAAAAAAAAAAGGTTTTTATGTGGGAAACAAGTAAACTAAAATTCAGAGATTATCTTTTTTTAATTTAGTTTTTTAATGCTTTTTCCTCTATCAAAATTCTAAAACAGTTTATGTAAGTATAGTTACTATAAATTTCAGAAAAAGACAATGTTTTTTTTTAAGCGAAGCTTTTCTATAATTAGGGTCGGTCCGTCCGTCCGTCCGTCCGGTTACGTCCGTCCGAGATAGATAGCTTTTATTCGTTAATTTATGCATGTTAGAATTGTCCTATCGATTTCAAACTTTGCTTGATGATTCCTGTAGTAGTTAGGTACGATTTAGAAAGCGTAGCAACTCTATAATCATTATAAGAATGTCCGTATGTCCATTTTAAACATGTTGATTTTTCTACTTTTCTAACAACTTATGTGATCTAATTATCCGTTTGATCTGTTTTTGGTATATTGATTCCTGGGACAACAAAGAACAATAGTATAAGCAAAGCAACTCTATAATCAAGTCCTAAAAATGTAAGTATGTCCAAAACATTATTCTGTATCAAGCAGTTTTTCAACAAATTTACTTACAATTTTGATTCGACTCTTTCGATACTTTTATATTCTGATTATTCAGTTCAGACACTAACAAGTGTTAATGTCCGTTTGTCCTACCGTTTCAGTGCTTCGCTTTTATGGATGTTGTCATCCTTGTTTATTCAAGAAGCGCAAAGTTTTAGTTTATTTGTATTTTTATTACTTTTAAATCTCTTTTCTGTATATCTTATTTCTATGACATTTTTTAAAGCATCGAAGTTTAAAACGCTAATTTATGGATCACAAAATTAAATGTCAATCGTGATGTGATTTGTATCGTATGTTTCACTTAATAGTGATTTTATGAAATATACCCAACATACTTTTATTGTTAGGCTCCATTCATTAGAGAACGACAACTTCCAAACCCAATCCAGATTTAGCTCCAGTCAGATGTCTTTTGGATAATTGGACTTGTAGCACTTAACAAACGAGGATGACAACATCCATAAAAGCGTAGCTCTAAAACGGTAGGACAAACCAACTGAATAATCAGAATATAAATGTATAAAAGTTGTTACAATATTGTAAGTAAATCGGATAAAAAGTTTAAAATCGACATGTTTAAAATGGACATACGGACATTATAGTATTGATTATAGAGTTACTACGCTTTCTAAATTGTATCTAACTACTATAGGAATCACCCTGCATAGGACAACTCTAACATGCCTAAATTAAGAAAAAGATCTATCCGTTCAGAACGGAAGGACGTAAGGACAGATGGACGAACCGATCCTAATTATAGAAAAGCTTCGCTTTAAAAATGTCTTTCTTTAGTTTTATCTCATCCCTATACATGAGAAGGTATGTTTTTTTTTCGTGGTATAGTGGACATATGTGACTATATAATTTTCTTTTCTCAAATCAATTTTCTTCTTCAAATATGGAAGATTGGTTTCTATTGAGCCAGAATAATCACCACACACTAAATTTGCATAAACTTACAAATTCAATTTTTATAGAGTCGCCACTCCCCAGAGATTACAAGGATAAGTAAGTGGAAGAGTATAAATTCTTCAGTTTAGATTTTAACAAATATTAAACATTAAACAGCTGTCTTTCCAGCAAGTTCCTTCTTAATTCCCCTCGAAAGCCTTGTCGATCACACAAACTCCCCTCTTATATTTTGAAGAAAAAATGAGGGGGAACAGAATTTTTAGGTCAGGTATAGTTAGGTTCTATAAGGTATCGAAAAGTCCCGCTGGGTTAGCAGGTATAGGCTGTACAGGGTCAGGGCCCTCGCAGGGGTTAGGCAAATGAAAAAATAATTGGCCTCTATGTTCAGTTTTGTGTTCGATAGAAAGTTTAAGGGAAAGCACAAGTAGCCATTTTCAGCAATCCTGATTCCCTTCCGATCGCGTTTTTTTTTTGTCGTTGCCATAGGTTCAATCCTTAATTCCCTGCTAAGAAATATTTCTGGATAAAAGTGGGAGGGGTCAGACATTTGGACTGTAGTATAATAAACATAAATAGGAATAAAGTTGAGCTCTCTTTCACTCTTAAATTCACCTTTTATGCCAATTCCAGTGTAAAATTTAACATTTTACTTTTTTAAAACACAACTAGAAATCCGAAAAAATCCAATGAATATACTTAATGCCAGGTCTATTTTTATCACCGAACATAGTTATAAATGCATATCAATGTGATGCTATTTGAGTCATGACTCGAACTCGAACCGTTCCAACTATTTTAGGGTTACAATGAGAGATTTTTAATATCTAATAGAAAAAAAAACTTTTAATTAACTTAGCTTTCCTCAATCTGTCTCTCTGTCTTTTATCTTTGCGCATTTTCGCCGTATATTTTCTTATTTTCACCAAAATGAGTAGTCTTTTTAGCCAAATATAAGGCCAGTTTGCTCCTTCACTGTGTTGTCGTTGGTCTAAATTACTGAATAGGGATCTATATCTATTATATTTATTGTATTTTATTTAGATGTCCAGCAAAATAAATAAAATGAAAACATTACAAAGATACAATTTAGTATGGGAACATTTAAGCTTTTTATATGAACAAACAAAGTAAAATCAATTCTTTTTTATCAATTGTACAATTGTATTCTTTTAAGCTTCACTGTGGGCTAGAATTGAATCAAGACAAAAGTAAGTGCCGAGCCCTGGGACCTATGTATGGTGAAAATAGACATAAAACCATAATTATTCCAGGTAAAACCAAAATATTTCAGCGGGGGCTTTTTGAGAAAATTAGATTTGAAAATTTCAAGTTCAATTTTCACCCCCTAGGAGTTGCCGCATAATCATGACAAGAAAAGCAAATATTATTTATTTTAAATTTTGAACAACTTTGCTTTCATAAAGTTCTTCATAAAACCACTCCTGAAGGGAGTTAATTAATGGCCATTTTTATCAATTGCTTTGCAAAGGTCACGAAAATTCAGCCTAAAATAAATCATATATAGAGAGGTTTTATGAAAGACTTCATAAAAGCAAAGTTGTTCAAAATTAAAAATAAATAATATTTGCTTTTCTTGTCATGATTATGCGGGATTTCCTAGGGGGTGAAAATTGAACTTGAAATTTTCAAATCTAATTTTCTCAAAAAGCCCCCGCTGAAATATTTTGGTTTTACCTGGAATCATCATGGTTTTATTTCAATTTTCACCACACATAGGTCCCAGGGCTCGGCACTTACTTTTGTCTTGATTCAATTCTAGCCCACAGTGGCTTTAGTTTATTTGAGTTTAAACAGAGATAGAAAAAAGATCTTCCTAAAACCTTTTTTATTCCAATTGTTATTCTTAAATTGTCTATCTATATTCCAGCCCGGGGGGGTTCTTACTTCCCTTTCTCTCTTTAAAAAGGGTAGAAGATTAAATGGAGTTGTATTTATAAAAAGGGAGGGTAAGTTCATATGAAGAAAAAAGTTTAACATGCCAGGGTGTGCTAGCCGCATAATTTTTTAAGTTTTAAAGTTTTTGTCGATTAATTTTTTTCAATGGGAGATTTCTCTTGGGATGGTTGGTAATACCTCCTCCAAAATAGTTACAAATCTTCAAGTTTTATTGTAAAATAGAACCATATTAATTCTTCGGTTAGCGAGATCCTTCGCTACAAACAGACAGACAGACATGTTTTCTGGTTTTGCGACTTAAGATCCCTAGACAAATTGAAGAAGAAAGACATTTACTTTCATGTGCTGCTGGTATTTACCAGGGAGGAAGATGACAATGGCGCATGAATTAATCTACATCCCAGTCTCCCTTCAATTATTAGAGTAAAACACTAGAGGAAGAAAGGGTTAAATAACTGTATCTCCCCATCACAACCTTTATATTGGGGCGTTAAAAATCAACCAATAGTGTCGCTTATATTAACACAGCCAAGTAGAAGAAAATAAATTAGAAGCAGACAAAAGAGGTTTTAGAAAAAGGAAGGGAGGTAGTTGTCTGTACATACATCTATACTAAAGATCTGTTCTCTAATAGTAGTAAATTATAAGAGCACTAGTCGCCAGAAAGAAAAAGTAGTTTTTTGAAAGGGGCTATCTGAGATTATTACAGATTCTGATATATACATATATAGACTAATGAAAAATGCAAAAAACGAAATCAAAAGCGTTCCTTCTTGGGAGAAAATCCGGGAAAAAGATTTTAGCTATTTTTAACCTAAAATTCACATTGGCAATCCTGTAAAAAAAATATACACACATTTTAAACATGTCATTGCTTAGCACTTAGAAGTGGTAGAAAAATGCTACACATACCATTGGAAAGCTCATAACCTCTAGTTTTCATATTGGTATATAACGTTTTTGTACTATTATTAGTTTTTGAGCTATCCTCTGAAGTATACACAAGTTTTAAAAATGCAGTTTCTTCTTGAGAATTTTAAATTTGATACTTGTTACACAAACTATTTTTAGATTATATTACTTAGCACCTAGGAGTTATAATTATTATTAGTTATATAATTATTTTATATAGGTAAAACTTTATATTTTGGGTACTTTCAATTTTAGCTGAATTAAAAATTGTCTTTGAAATGTGTATAGTTTGTAGTAAGAACCAAGGAGGGAGGGGGGGAGTTTATACACTTATAGGAAATGAAATTCAGTATAAATTTTTGCCCTGGATGTTTTTGGGCATGTTGTTATAGTTATTAACCTTTTTGTAAAATCTCTTATATAATTAAATCTATCAGTAAAACTTTAAAAATTGAATTTTGGCACTTTTCTTCTAGGGGCTAGAGGGTTAAAACAGCCCCCAAAACACTAAAATCTAAGGTCTGAGCATATTTTTTGAGATATCAAGCCAATTTTTTTAATGGAAACCATTTTTTACATAATAAAGCTAAGCAGTCACTAAAGATTTCATTTTATCACTTTCTTTCTTGGGGTTAGTGGGATATAACACCCCCCAAAACACTAAAATTTAAGACTTGAGCTTATTTTTAGAGATATCAAGATTTTGGCACTTTTCTTTTTTACCCCAAAAGCCCCTAACACTAAAATTGTAAATAATGAGATTATTTTTAAAGATATCAAGCTATTTTTTTAATGTAAACATTTTTCACATAATTGAACTAGGTAGTCACTAAAGACTTCATTCTGGCACTTTCCTTCTGTAGTCTAGTGGGGTAAAACACCCCCCAAAATACAAATATTATGAGTTCTGAGCTTATTTTCAAAGATATCATGTTGAATTAAATGAAAACTTATTTCACATAATAAAAAAAAATAATTTAGTCCTTAAAAGAAAGTGCCTAATTGAAATCTATAGTGATTTGAAATAAAAGTATTCATTAACAAAATCAGCCCAATATTTTTAAAAATAAGCCCAGAAGTAAAAGTTCAAGTAGTTTTGGAGCAGTTTTGCCCCACTAGTCCATGGAAGGAAAGTGCCAAACTTAAGTTTTACAGAGCAAAATTTTATACTGAATTTCATTGTGTATAAACTCTCCTTCTCACCTTGGATCTTATAAGTTTACAATTGGAGGGGTGTTTCACCACACTATCCCTTAGAAAGAAAGTGTTTAAATGAAATCTTTAGTTGCTACTTAGCTCAAGTATGTGAAAAAGTTTACATTAAAAATCAGCTTGTTATCTCTAAAAATAAGCCCAAGCCTTAAATTTTAGTGTTTTGGGGGGTGTTATACCCCACTAATCCCAAGAAGGAAAGTGCCAAAATGAAATCTTTAGTGGCTACTTAGCTCAGTTATGCATTAAAGTTTACATTAAAAAAATTGGCTTGTTATCTCTAAAAATATGCTCAGACCTTAGATTTTAGTGTTTTGGGGGCTGTTTTAACCAACCAGCCCCTAGAAGAAAAGTGCCAAAATTCAATTTTTAAAGTTTTACTGGTAGATTTAATCATATAAGAGATTTTACAAAAAGGTTAATAATTATAACAACAAGCCCAAAAACATCCAGGGTAAAAATTTATACTGAATTTCATTTCCTATAAGTGTATAAACTCCCCCCCTTCCCTCCTTGGTTCTTACTACAAACTATACACATTTCAAAGACAATTTTTAATTCAGCTAAAATTGAAAGTACCCAAAACATAAAATTTTACCTACATAAAATAATTATATAACTAATAATAATTATAACTCCTAGGTGCTAAGTAATATAATCTAAAAATAGTTTGTGTAACAAGTATCAAATTTAAAATTCTCAAGAAGAAACTGCATTTTTAAAACTTGTGTATACTTCAGAGGATAGCTCAAAAACTAATAATAGTACAAAAAACGTTATATACCAATATGAAAACTAGAGGTTATGAGCTTTCCAATGGTATGTGTAGCATTTTTCTACCACTTCTAGGTGCTAAGCAATGACATGTTTAAAATGTGTGTATTTTTTTTTTACAGGCTTGCCAATGTGAATTTTAGGTTAAAAATAGCTAAAATCTTTTTCCCGGATTTTCTCCCAAGAAGGAACGCTTTTGATTTCGTTTTTTGCATTTTTCATTAGTCTATATATGTATATATCAGAATCTGTAATAATCTCAGATAGCCCCTTTCAAAAAACTGCTTTTTCCTTCCGGCGACTAGTGCTAGAGATTGCCTATAAAAATGACGACATACCGGCCTACTATTGGTCAATTAAAATGTTTATTGGTAGTTTAGTCTTTGTATTGGCCTATCATTGGTCATTTGTATTGTATGACGTCATTTTTGTACAGGCATGTACGAATGACGGTGACAAAGACCAAAGTGTGTGAAAATCAGCCATGTGACGTCATAAAAATGAGAGAGATGAGAGGAGAAGTGGGAAAGAAAACCCCTAAAAAAGAGATGGATAATCCCCCATTTTTAGGACGTCACATGTGTGATTTTTAACACACTTTGGTCTTTGTCATGACGGTAATAATAATTTTCCTGCATTGTTCTATCCCTGTATCACTGGTATTTAGTAAAACAGTAGTGGACAGTTTTATTTGCACTCTTTTTAAACATTGCTCATTTCAGGGACATATAGGAGCCCATAAAATTATTCAATAATATTGTTTCACAACACCTCGTCTTATTAGAGAGGTTAAAAATGGTAGTGCAGCTATGTCTGGCACGTAAAATAAGAACAAGAAAAGGGGCAATGCCTTGGATCCTAAACAGGCGCAACCCATTACCATGCACTGTTTGGACTTCCAGACAAAGGTCGTGCAATCAAAGGGTTGGTTGTCTGTTGGATGTTGCTTTATCTAATATCTGTTGATGTTAGAGTATTGCAGTATTACAAGGGGATAATGCTTTAATCAAAGGAAAATCCCGCCTTAACCAGGTAATTGACAATAAGGGTCTGTCCGTCCGTATTGTTAAAACTAATTTTACAAGCTGTTAGCAGCAAATCGGCTAACCGTAGAGCCCAAAATTAAATACTAATCTTACCAGAAAAATAAACAAGACATAAATTGCAAAAAAATGGGCGCGCCGCTTACTAAAACGCACAAAAAAGTTCGCGCTCTTCCTATTATTTATTATATATTAATGATAATTTGGGGAGAAGGCCTTTTATTGTTTTAATTAGCTTAAAGTTTACTTATTTTATAAATCAACTAGCGGCTACGAAGGGTAAGTGATGGAAAGAAAAACCACAAAAAACATCCCTAGGCTTAATGATAAATGATAAAATAGCCTAAAACCATTCTAGGACCCATGTGAAGCTTCCTAAAAAGGAGGACTCAATCGGTTCAGTAGTTATACGAAAATAGTATTTATCCCTTGATATTGAAAAACAAATAGTACAGAGTAAAAGGACCAAATAAATTGTTTTCTCTCTCAAAGATTTATTCAATTCTAAGTTTGTCAAGATGTGTTCTTTTGGGATTAAAACTAGAATGATGGCGTCAAATTGTAGCAAAGCTTTTTGAATAACTTACAAGTTTACGTTTTCAATTGCATATCTTCTTATATAAACTAGTGGATTTTTTGGAGGGGGCAGGGTGGAGGTCCTTTTTTTCTAGGGTCAATTTGGTTGTGCCCCCCGGAACAGTTATAAACCTTCCCATGAAGATACATTGTTAAACCATAACAGCGGTCAGCCAAATCCTTAGGTGTTCTTTTCATTAACTTAAACATGTTAGAATTGTTCTATCAATTCTAAACTTTACATGATGATCCCTATAACAATTAGGTACGATTTAGAAACCGTGAAACTCTATAATCGTTACCAGAAAGTCCCTACGTTTTTAAAATATTCAGATTTTTTGCTTTTTGAACAACAACTTTTTGTAGGATGTAATTATCCCATTCATATCTGATTTTGGAATAATGATTTCTAGGACAACTAGGACCAATATTATTAGCGAAGCATCTCTTTAATTAAACTCTAAAAATTAATGTATGCTCTTATATCACAGAATACTGTATTAACGTAATTTTGCAACAAATCTTTATACAATTTTGTTTAGACTTACAATTTGATGTTCTTCTTATCAAGTTCTGACACTATACATGAATTATTATTCGCTTGTCCCTCCTTGAATTTAATTTTAGAGCTTTGCTTTTATGGATGTGTTATCCTTGTTTTTATGAAGAATGTTTTGCTATTACATATGTATTTGTGCGAATATGAATCTCTATGCGAAAGTGATCATTCAAAACCTTTGCCAACTTGCTATTTTATAAAATTTAATTACTTTTACTTAATGAAATCAATGCTGAATTATTTACATAGCAGTAAATATTTTTTATTGCACATTAAATTAATCTTTCATAAAGGAAATAAGATAAATGACGAGGCGTTTTTTTGGCACAACCTTTTAATTACAAAGTAGATCGATTATCACCTCCTAGCTGCAATAATATACCTTATGTATTTTCTAACAACTTTATGAAAACAACGAAAAAGTTTCAATTAAAGCTCGGCAGCTGCATGATTTTTAAAGTTTGAAACGTCGATTTCCCTGACGCGCGGCTGCCAAGCCCTAGTTTAAATATTTCCATTAAATGATATGGACCACACAGAAGTCATTTTGGGTGCACTTTTACTTAGCCGATCCCTTGAATTTCTGTGCTTTTCCTGAGAAAGCCTAAAATGTCACATGTGACGTCATAAAAATACGTCTAATAGGGAAGGATGAGAGGAGTTAGGAAAAAAGAGATTTTTATGACGTCACACGTGACATTTAGGCTTTCAAATTTTTCTTCTTTAGAAAAGCATTGTTTTAAATAAAGATACTATAGCAGTATGGTAAAAATAAAGCTACAGGGTAGGTAGGGCAATGGATGATCCACTGTCTACTACGGGGAAAGTGCCAATTTTTTTTCATCTGGTAAATAAATGTATGAATTTTGTTTTTACAAGCAATAGTCACATCATAAGATTAAGAGTAAATCCCTTATATGTTCATTTTAGATCAAATTATTACTTTTCATCATCAGTAGCGCAACTAGAGGGGTTGCTACACAATGTTCTGTGAATACGGTTTTTTATTCGTTGGCTTTGAAAAACATTTATTAAATCTTCTTTAATTGTATCCAAACTTTACATTGTGTTCCCAATAATAATTTCAATGTACAGAAAGGGTAAATTTGTTTAACATATTTGGGGTCTGCTTCAAAAATAATTTTCTGCTACTTTGCAGTGGTAATATAAGCGACACCATTGCATTGGTTGATTTTCAATGACCTAATAGAAAGGTTGCACAAGATGGTTGCGATGGGGAGATACAGTTATTTAACCCTTTCTCCCTCTAATGTTTTACTCTAATGTTCACTGTCTTATCCCTTAAGAATAAAATAAACAAGGACAAAATTATGGAATTAAAAAAATCCTGTCTACACCTTATACTCATCAACCCTTCTTAGTATAGGTTAGTTGTACTATAAAAATAGTAATATAAATAGTAATATAAACATTGTAAAAACTATTTGTGTTTCTTTACTGGCAAACTATAAACCCAGCACTACACTGTTAAAAATCAGAATAATAAGATACATTTTTTTTTTGTAAATTCAAAAAAGTTTTATATTTGAAATCTATGAAACAAGAACAATTTTGTACATTAGTAGTAAGATAACATCAAAATATTAGGTAAAATTTTGATTAGATACTAAAGACTGCGTAGGAACTGTTCTCTATATGACCGTTTCGTAACAAACTATAGAATACACTTACTAATAACTATATAAATGTAGAATTTCTGAAGCTTTTTTTGATAAAAATGACGTAATACTGGCTTGCCAATGGTAATTTAATCTGTGTATTGGCCTATCATTAGTCATTTTTATTAAGAACTTCAGAATTTAAATTTTTCAGGCGAAAAAAAAAGTTTTTTACAGTATATGTATTTAAGCTTGATTATTTATTCATTGCTACAGATAATCAAAACAGCCGCGGGGGCTACTAAACTTTTCATATAACATTCAATATACAAATTGTAAATATAAAAATTTTGTTCGATAATTTTGGAATAATATTTTGTTATTATAAACATTTTGTATATTTGTTATCAATAATTGTGCTAAATAATGGTGTTATTTTTAATTTTTATTATCATGTGAATAAGTAATAAGATTTATATTCAGTGAAGCTACTTCATTATGTATTGTCGCTGTACGGATGTCGTTTAATCTTGTATTCATAAAAATAATAAGGAAATTTTGTGCATTGGCATTAAAGGTTCTAAAAACAGATCTAAAGTATAGATGTATATGCAGACAACTACTCCCTTCCTTTTTCAAAGACCTCTTTCGTATGTTTCTAAATTATGTTCTGTGTTAATATAAACGACACCATTGGTTGATTTTCAATGACCCAATTGAAAGGTTGCACAAGGCGTTTGCGATGGGGAGTTACAGTTATTTAACCCTTTCTCCCTCTAGTGTTTTACTCTAATGTTATAAACATAGACAATTTTATTTGATTAAAGTGGCGTGCACAAAGTATTGCCATGGCAGGTAAAAAGGGAAAGCATGGAGATTTAAATAAAGATGAACTATGTACAGGGTGCGTCACATAAATCGGGACATTTTGAAATTTTTAAAGAAATGAACATAAAATCGTCAATTTTAAAGATTTTATTGAATTTTAAAAACTGGGAAGCAAAATAGGTATACGACTAGTAGATTATTTAAGAAAAAATCGCCGCCAGCCTGAATCACCGCCTCCTCAACCGCCGGCAGGTCCAGGTCAAAATGTGCATGTCCAAACTCGCGTAGTTATCCTTGATAGTGGCAATGAGAGAGGTTTTTGTGGTATGGGCACGTCTATTGGTGCATGCCCAGAGAAGCCCTAGGCCCAAAACTCCATTGAATTAAGATCGGGCTGCTGGGAGGCCACATTTCCTTAGAAACATGAGTAACTGCAGGATCCAAATTCGCCCATCTTTCAAGCTACCCTTAGACACGGAGGCTCTTTTTTGGACCACAGTTGAGCTAGAACGACGTTTTTTACCTTTTTGGAAATGGCATGAAGTTTCAGCAAAGGATGTAAGCGCAACCCATAGTCTAAAATGAGTTTAAAATTTCAATATGGGTCCCTGAAGTCAAGAACCGAGAAATTTTCACGAATTTTCACGGTTTTTGACGTTTTTACATCTCAAAATCTGCCCCGTTTCACTTTGCTGGAGTACTTCGGCCAAGCCATTTCAGATAGAGAGCTCTAGTCTTTTCTAGTGTCTTACTTATGTATCTAACAGTATCCCCAGCAAGTTGCATAACTCTACCTCACCTACATATGGGCTGAGGTCAGATTTAGTGGGCCCTAGTCGAGAATCCAGATTAAACCACTGGCGCATTTGGAATCTGCCTTGTTGAACATATGCGCGGCCAGCTCGGTGTACACGTCCATCTTCGTCCAAAGATTTTTTGTGCTAAAAGGTCATTACCTAAGCTTTCTATAGTGGGGTCAAACGTCCTGATTAGTCAAGTAGTTTACGCGCCATGGCCGTTTAAAAAATTCCCGATTTATGTGATGCACCCTATAATTAAGAGAAGAAAAGCTAAAAATAATACATAAAAATTTTAAAAACCTTGGGTTTTTTAATACAGACCAATTCTGCACTCACTCTATCGACTTGTAATGTAGCTTCGCCACCAAAATCTTAATTAGACTAAAGTTGAATTCTGCTATTTAAATTTATCTATGAAATAATCTAGAGCAAATTAATCTATGGAAATGTAATAAAATTTGTCTCGAATTACAAAATGTTACCAATTGTTTATAATTCAAAGTTTTTTTTTTCTTTGGTGATTCATTACAGTTCAGTTCATTTTCTTGTACATTTGTTTAAACAAATTAAAGCAAAAACGTGATTTAAAAGTTAGTTAATCTGTCAATACTAGATTAATTTTATCAAGTAAAATAAAAATAATATCAAAAGATGTACTTATCAGTATTTGAAGTCCATCTATATGCCATACATGTTGGTCTGTTCATATAATGTTACACATACACGCGACAAATGCATAAATGATTTTAATATAGATTGTTTTACCCATATTTTAGTTCTTTTTAAATAACAGACTTTAAGTGATTCGAATTGTTCTATAGTTGACAAATTTTCATTATTTTGTACTTTTGGGCGTTAGTACATTTAGCCTCACTTAACGTTAATTGCGGGACAACGGAAAGTGTCATTTGTGACGTCATAAAAATATGTGTATTGTCCATCTCTTTTTTAAGACGAAGACCAAACTGCATTACTTTTGTGTCACTTTTGATTCCTGTGACGTCATAAAATGAGGAAGATAAGAGGAGAAGTGGGAAAGAAAACCCCTAAAAAGAGATGGAGAATATGACGTCAAAAGTGGTGCAAAAGTAATGCAGTTTGGTCTTCGTCCTTTTTCAAGGGTATTCTTTCCCACTTCTCCTCTCATCCTTCCTTTTTAAACTTATTTTTATGACGTCACTGTTTTTACTGTTCCATTTATTGTTATTCTTCATTTATTCTTTTATTAAGCTATCCCTCTTTATATCACGCTCTCTCTCTCTCTCTATTATACTATGCTTTTACTTATGGCAATCGTCCTTGTTTCTCCAAAATTGACTATATTTTTTTGTAGAAAGTCAATAAAATGCAAAACACACATGTTCCCTTTTTCTTTGATTACACCAGCTACCCTTTGCATGTTGAAACCACATCAGCAACAACAGAAAATCATCTGATACCAGTTGATTTATCCATGGACCACGCGCATGTTCCGTTGCCAGTGAATTTATCTGTGTTGCCCCACTACGCGCAGCTACCTGACTATGACTCAGATCCTGATTACCTGGATCCTGTCACCATCCAGCCTGTACAAGAAGGTTAGGCAATTTACCAAAAACTTAAAGTGGACCAAAACCAGATATTCTGGAAAGGCTATAAATAGTTTTTTCTATTAGCTTGTAGCGGGAAAAAGTGTTTCACAAATCAGCCATGTGACGTCATAAAAATGAGGAAGATGAGAGGAGAAATGGGAAAGAAAACCCTAAAAAAGATATGGATAATCCCTCATTTTTATGACGTCACATGGCTGATTTTTGAGACACTTTGTCCTGCTACATTAGCTTTCTTAAAAGATTATTAAATAACTTTAATTTTCAATTTGCTGGATGAATTAATTTTAAATTTTTATATTCTAGGTATAAGTGTATCAGACACTCTTTTCCTTAGGTAAATTTTCTATGATGATATAAAATGATAATAAAGTATTTCAAAGCTTAATATACAAATTTAGCTTCTTAAGCTAAATGATTTTTCTTTTTTTAACCATAGCCTTCTCAACAAAACTATAACTATATAATCATTACCGTAAAAGCTTTTTTTTAGTATGTTGATCAAATCTTTATTAAAATTATTTATTACTTTATCAAATAAAATTGTGATTCCAAGGATAAAGAGGCATAAAATAATAATCTAAGCATATCAATAAATAAGAATAAAGTGCTAACTCTCTACAGATTGATATTTGATTGTACGCCCTTCTGATCTACTGAGTCTCGTCCTTCATTATGTTTCCATTCCTTGTTAGTGAGTGAAGAAAGTCTCTCAAAAAAAATTCTGACGTCATAAAATGAGGGATGATGAGAGGAGAAGTGGGAAAGAAAACCAATAAAAAAGATATGGATAATCCTTCATTTTTATGACGTCACATGCTGATTTTTTTAGCGACTTTCTTACCTTACTTCTTAAAATTAGGTTTTTATATTTAGGTTTTGTTCAGCCATAGAAGGAGTGACATTGTTTATTATAATCAGAGAAATTTTACCAGATTTATGGAGTAAACGAACATTGTAAGCTTATCATTTTTAAAAGCGAAGCTTTTCTATAATTAGGATAGGTCCGTACGTAACGAATTTGCAACAAATTTACGTATAATTTTGTCAAAACTTGTATAATCATATTTAAATTGTGTATATTCGGTTTTGACACTCTATTAGAGTTAATGTTCGTCTGTCACACCGTTTCAAAGCTTCGCTTTTATGGATGTTGTCATCCTTGTTATTTATATAAGAAATTGAGATTTTCTGCCTAACTTTTTTTACACCTCTAAAAAAGCCAAATTCCCTATTACAAATTTTATTAATAACTTTCATGGATTTTTTTTATATGTTTGGTTAATTTTTTAATTATTTTATTTATTTTAAGATCTGGTTTTTACTGCCGCTTGTTGTTTCTCTATATCCTGATATTTGTGTTTATAACCATCAGATTCTATGACTTCTTGGAGGCAAATATTTTCAGGTACTTCTTTAGTTTTTTTCAACAAGGACAAAAACGACATGATAATTTGAAGCATTAAATTTATATAAAATAATCTAACTTGGAAGAAAAATAAGTAAAAGGAATATTAAATCTTCCATTTCATTTCCCATTCTACTTAATTTTTAACTTAAACCAGCATATGGTTGATAAGATACAGTAAAGACTACGCCCCCTAAAAGACTCTAGAGGAAATTAAGGTGAGAGGGGAAAAGGTCGAGCCCCCCTTCCTCCATTTTAAATTTAAATCTTTGGATATACTGCAGTTCACGGTAAAATATTGCTGGTAACGAATATTGCCAAAAATCTATGAATTTTAAAGGCTGCTAGCTGCTAAACGGCTGAACTTACAGATCATGCCCGCACACTGTTTTAAGCGGCATAAGAAGGCCTACAAATAATCTTGAATAGCCATAAATCAATAATGCATAATTATCCCGCAGTGCAGAAACGCGTTTTTTCTTCAGTGAAGCTTTCTTTGTGCATCATTGGATCTTGGCTATTCCAGATTATTTGTAGGCCTTTTTAAAACGCTTAAAATGGTGTGCTTGTATGATCTGTACGTTTAGCCGTTTGGCAGTTAGCAGCCTTTAAAATGCATAGATTTTTGGCAATATTCGTAACCAGCAATATTTACCGTGAACTGCAGCAGATCCAAATCTTTAAAAGAATTTTTTTAAATTTTGAAGAGGGATCATCTTTTATTGGAAGGGTAAATTTACCCTCCCCCCAAAAAGTAGTTAAAAACCTTTCCTGGATCTATTAAAAGTTGCATTGCAAAGGAGAATCATTTTGGTTCAGTGTTTAGCGAGATCCTTTGCTACAGACAAAAAAAAGCTTACTACTTTATATAATAGGATTGTACCTTATATTACCTTTCAAGTTAAATACAGACTAACACACCAATTATTAGAGTAGGTTCGCTATCAAAACTGAGTAATGAAATGTAAACAGATATAAAAACATGTGTATTAGTAAAAATTTGACATGTTTTTTATGGTCCAAATAAATTAAAACCATCAAAACTAAATGCAAAGAACACATTTGCTTCTTTTTACAAATTAATTTGTTTTCACAAAAACTAAAACAATTTAGTGAATGCAATTATATTAATCAAATGTCTACATTACTTTTCTTCGTAAGACAGCTACTCTTTAACTAGTGTATGTCTGTACGTCCAACTTGCATGTTTATTCATAGTGTCAGAAACTGAAATACTGAATTTTTAAAATTATAAGCTATCTAACAAAAATCCTTCTTAAGTAAGCCTTAAATACTTAAATTTACTTTACTGTTATTTTTTGTTAAAAATGTTTAATTTGTTAATACTTAATTTAACCTTCTTACTTTTTTATATTACTAGCTTCTAAGTGGTTGACTGAATTTAGTGCATGGTAC
The DNA here is from genome assembly GCF_053477335.1 of Acartia tonsa. Taxonomy (NCBI): domain Eukaryota; kingdom Metazoa; phylum Arthropoda; class Copepoda; order Calanoida; family Acartiidae; genus Acartia; species Acartia tonsa. The sequence goes on along the minus strand of NC_137260.1, from coordinate 59,027,365 downwards.
GGTGATTTAAGGGAGTAGGGGCTAAAGATTGAACCCCCACCGAAAATTTTTAGTTATAAAATGAATAGGTAGCTAAAGAATAGATCCTTTTTTTGTTGTGGGGGTAGGGGGGATCAGTTTTTTTCTAGAGGTGATTTCTCACGGGAGGGCTGAGGTAAGCTCTCCTAAAATAATCGGTCAAATCGGTCTGAAGACTGTTACCTTATTATATGTTTCATCATTATTTGGCCAAAACTCAGTCAAAAATGCTTACAAAAAAGACCTTTTTAAACCTAAGATACTCAATTAGTTTCTTTACAAGCCCAACCAATCAGTTTTTAGATATCTCCATATTTCAAGGATAATTGACAAAAAAGGTAAATTCTGGTGTTACCTTTTACATGCACAGATACCACAAAATCAATAAAAAAAATACTTATTTATACTTTTCTCTCATTTTTAAAGTTTGATTCTGTTGAATTAAATATTCTTGAAGGGGTTTATGCATTGATAATATAGAAACATAATATTGGGTAGAAATAAATGATCTCCAAAACATTATTTTTGGAAAATAAGAAATTTAACCTCCATCGCCCTAGAGGTCAGCTGCTGACCACTAGTGTTCATAGTTTAGTCAAATACATGTAAAAGGAAAAAATTAGCCAAAAAGTACATAAAAAAGTATTTTAATGTGATAGAATAATGAATGGTTTAACTTCAAATTTAAAAGACGGATTTAATATTTAAAAAAAAACATACCTATTGTTTGAAAAGAAACGAAATTGCTACCTATAAAATATAAAAATACAATAATTTGAATTTTATTATAATTTAAGTTTGTAATTTATGTAGAAAGTATTAAATTTCCTTATTTCCTATGTCGCTTTTATGAATTGTACATCTTTTTTTATTACATGACACAGCATATAATTTTTAAAAATTCACTTGTGATTTACTTTATGCACTTTATGATCGCTAAAAGCAATAAAATCTTTATATACACTTATCCTTTTAAATATTACATGCTACGTAATAAAGTTAATGTGTAATTAAAAAGCTAATTGCTATTTAAAATTACTAGAGGCCTCTAGTGGCACTTTGGCACTCCATGACTACTTAGGTCCAAACACTAAGAAACAATGGCTACACACACTTAAGGATTGTATAAATAAAATTTTCATAAATAATAATGAAAATTTCAGATAAATTATCGACGTTATTTTTTTATTAGGACTATGAGCGACAGCACAAAAATCAGATTTCTGTTGTATTTTGTTGGCCCTCTGGGTAAGTTTACATTAGAATTTATAACCATTTACCTATCACTGTGTCACTGAGCAATGAAGCTTTTTATAGAGCCTACTAGCGTTACGCCCCTAGAGGCCTCTAGGGGCACTTGAGGAGGGTTACATCCCAAGACTTATTTTTTAGACTTATATTAAAAATTTGTGGGGGGGAGGGGTAATTTTTTTCTAGGGGTGATTTCTATTCAGAGGTGGTGGTACCATCCCCCAAAATAATTATAAACCCTCCCAGGACCTATGAGAAGCTACCCAGTTAAGGAAAACCCGATCGGTTCAGCAGTTAGCGAGATCCTTCGGTACAGACAAACACACATCCTGTTACTTTATTATAAGGATAAAAAAATAACGTTATACAATACAAATGACCAATGATAGGCCAATACACAGACTAAATTAACAATAGCAGGCCAGTATACATTTTAATTGACCAATGGTAGGCCAGTTTGACGTCATTTTTAAAAAGCTTTCTAAGCTTCTTGTAATATTTTGAGTTAAATGTTTTTGTAAAGTCAAACTTACACTTTTCTATTTTTCACTAGTTAATTTTTTTGAGAAAATTTTTCTATTAAGCATTTTTATTGGATCTAGAGAAGATATTAAAATTGATTTACATTGTTTTAATTAGCTTTTTATTTATATATAGAATTTTATCATATCTATAAAATTTTCATCTGTTTAAAGCACAAATAAAAATAGTAAATACAACAGTATAAAAGTAAAAAAGGAGAATTTTAATCATAAGTAGCGTTAAAATAACAGGTAATTAAATTTATATTAAATTGAAATTTTACGTTTTTATACAGAAATACGAATACATTTTTTGAAAGGGTGATTTTAAATTGCTTATTCTTAACTGAATGCATGTTATATAGACTTACAGACAGATGAACATACCTTTATTATAGAATATCTTCGCTACATATAAATACACAAAATCCTAAATTTGTCTGTGTGTAAGATTTTCCTGGTGTGTATTGGTGTGTTTATTTTATTTTCTCTGATTTCTTTGTTACCTTTACTTGTTAAAATAGTAGCGCCAGCGTCCGGGTTCCTTCCTAACAAAAGTCATACCTTTTATTTTAACAAGGATGATTATATTTTACATCATAAGTCGAGAGCTATTTCATTATGATATTTTACTGTTCCAATTTTAAAATTAAAAATCCTTAAATTGCACAATTTTTCGTATTAAGAAAAACTATTTCTCCTACCAATATCAGTTAATTTGATCAATTTAAAGCTATGTTTTCAGATAAATTCTATACTGCTTACAATTTTTTAAAGTTTTTTCTTTCCTCACCAAAACATCGTATCATACAACCGGCTATGCTCCAGATGCATTTGAGGAGAGGGGGTTGATAGTTTCAATTTTAGTTCGAAAAAGTAAACCAATAGTTATAAACCTTCCTTAGACATATAGATAGAACCTTAACTGTAAAGGAGAACCATATCAGTTTAGCGGTAAGCGTGATCCCTCTCTGCAAATAGAGACAGACAGCCTTATTTTTACTTTTACATAAGAATGATAACATTATCGATGTTTGAGATCTGGCGTGACTTCTAATTTGATTTTAGAGAACATTTTTGATTTGAGTCTGGTGGCCCTAGCTCTGGAAAGTTTAATAGATTTGTCCACCACTCTGCCTCCAGGAACATTTACATATCTAGTTTTTACACTTTTATTCTTCACATAGAGTATTTTTTTGTCCAAAGCTTAAGATCTCAATAACTACTAAACAGATTGGGATCTCTATTTTAGGTAAGGTTCACATAGGTCCTGTGATGGTTTTTGACAATTATATCTGATTTCAAAAAATCATTTATCTTCTTAGAGTTTGGTCCTCCCCTAGCAGAGCTTATAGCAGCATTATGTGCGCTAGTCCCCAAAGTATTTGAAATTAGTCAAAATAAGAAAAGTTGCATTTATACTAATACCTAAAGTCCAAGACCGTCAAGAAAATGTATTTTGGACCCATTGTCCGATCCCCAAATGCCCATAGCATTTATTTAGCATGTGATGATATGCGGAATTGACTGCACACCTAAGTTTACAACAGAAATAATATTTAAACATTAAAAGCAGGGCTCGACAGCCCCGCCTTAGTCGCCTATAAGCCTTAGAGAACTCAACCTCTTGCAGTTTTGAAAATCAGCAGGAAGTCTTAACCTTACACAAATATGGCAATCCATCTTTTCAAAACATTGTTTTGCATCCAAACAGGTTCAAATTTGAGGCTGACATGCGGCTGCCGAGCCCTGCTTAAATGAAATCTAGACTACAGAGCTCAGTTTTTGACAGGTTAAGATGAAACAAGAGGAAATTATTTTGATATCATTTTACTTGGATATTATTATTTAGTAAAATTTGAGTGGATAGTAGTGTATTTCAGCAGCTAGTATTTATTCTTCCAGTGTCTACGCCTCTAGAGGCATATAGGTGCACTAAAAGGTGTGGGAATTGGAAGAGTGGGATTTCGACCTAATATCTTATTTCAAAAGTGCTTTCTCTTGGGAGGGTGTATATACTCTCCAACACAAAAGATAAAAACCTTCCAATGACCTATAAATACATTACTGTAAAGTAAACCATATCATTCCAGTGTTTATCAAGAACTTTTGTTACAAAAACATACTTCTGGTTATTGTAATTTATAGGATAAAACTTCAAATTAATGTCTATTCATAAATTTAAAGAAACTTACTATGATTATACCAATTGTTTTAAAGTCAATAAACTTGGACGTCTATAAACTACGTTTATACTTGACTTAAAGTAGCGTAATGCTAAGCATACATTTGAAATAATAGAGAAGTTTTGCCTATAAATTAAATTTTGACATATAAGTAAAAAATACTCTCCCTAATTAAACACTTTATTATTTTGGCTGCAATTATTATATCTAATACTAGCGGATGCGCCCCTAGAGGCCTCTAGGGATACGTAAAATAGTTTCTTTTCAATCTATTTTAAAATCAGCTATTTACAACAACAAAAAAATCTTGCCGGTAGATGCAAAATTGTCCACTGGGAGGTGTTTTTTTATATATATTTTTGTCGATTATCTGGGGAAGATTGTGGTACCCTCTCCCAAAATAGTTATAAACCTCTCCGGGACCTATGAGAAGCTACCATGTTGAAGAGAACCCGATCGGTTCAGCGTTTTAGGGAGACCCTTCGGTACAAATAGACAAACAAACATCCTGTTACTTTATCAAAAGGATATTATATCTAATATGGTTTGTTGATGTACAGAGAAACATCTCTGGTCTATGTTTGCTGCATTAGTAGGTAAAATTCATAGAATAGTAGAATTTGTGTTTTTGTCTCTATGTCCTCTAAGATCTCGTAAACGGCTGTAATTATCGTCACAAAATTTTTATTGAAGCACTAAGGTCTATGGTATCGAGAAAAAAAAACAATTACTTTTTTTCATTAAAAAATTTGTGTTGGGTGATACACATTCACACCTTTGGTACTAGTAAAGCAAGAAAGAAAACCAGAAAAATTCAAAACTTTTTTTTTGAGTGGGGGGTAGGGGGTAAACCACCACACTATTATATAATAAAATCAACACAAAACTCAAAACCAAAAACCCACTGCTAACTGTTTTGATGTTTTTATTAACTTAAACTATAATTGAAATCTTTAGTTTTGAATGGAATTGTGATATTCCTTTTAAATAGGAACTCCTCTACACTTTTATGTAATTGCTCAAAGCTTTTAAAAATCTTGTTTTTTTATATTGACCTGCGGTGGATTCTTTACGTCACGTCCTCACTAAAATTAGTGAGGCTCGGTAAAAAATTTTGTGAAAAATCCTCCAAAATCGCATTAAAAATCTACAAAAATTTAACAAAATGTTATGTTAATAACCCTTTTATGATTCTATTTAATTTTTGTAGATTTTTTATGCGATTTTGGATGATTTTTTCACAAAATTTTTAGCGAGCCTCACTAATTTTAGTTTTTTAAGAATCCACCTCTGTATAAACATATATTTGTACATATGAATTTATTCACAATAATAAATCTTAGTCTCAACTTACAAAACTATACACAAGAGAATACAGATGGGAAGAAAATTTTAAATTTAATTCTAGTTTTCAAAGGTTTTATATATAAAAAATATCATATAGAGTCTTTTCTATTTTTTTAAGCTTTGCAAAGTGTCAAAGAATCAGCCAAGAGACATCATAAAAATGAGAGATTATCCATCTCTTTTTTATAGGTTTTCTTTCCCACTTCTCCTCTCATTCCTAATTTCTATGACGTCACATGGCTGAATTTTAGAAACTTTGTAAAGCTTAATTTTTTAATTTTTTGATTTGTCTTATTTTTTAATAGATGTAATACATCTTTTTTTAGTTGGTGTGCCTTTAGTGTATCTGTTGATTATGATAATTATTTGGGAATCAAGCTTCAGTATAAAGGTTACAATTTCTAATTTGATAGTATCCGATCATTTGTAATCAATATACAAGCTTTCAGCATTTAAAGAAAGAGAGAAATAGACATCTTTCGATACCGATTAATATCCACTGGATTAGAACTGGTTCACAGTCTCAGCAATAATGAAAAATTATGTATCGTATTGGGGCCAACAAAACTTATATTCATCCTATTATTTTATTTCATACTTCGCGGAAAGCTGTCTATAATACGATGCGATAAGTAGCCATTCCAACATGACTCCGAATCCAATTCATTTCCGCTGGAATAAAAAGCAGTTTGGAACCTTATTGAAAAATATTGCAATGCATCGTATTATAGAGATTTTTCTACGGATTGTTAAATTAAATATCTGCGGAAAAATGGCGATAATATAATACAATGAAAATGAATTTTGTAGAGCCTAATATCTGGAGGAATAGTAGAGGGTACACTCTCCACCTTGGGAATATTATTGTTCTTGTGTGGTATTTATATTTATGTGAGGCGCAGGCTTCATATTCTCTCTAATCAACAAGTTTTTAAAACAAAGGTAAAATTATTTTTGTAGTAAAGCTACTCCTCAATAGATGTTAGTAAGTCTGTCTGACAGTCAAATTGTCCATTTTTTAGTATCGTTGCTGTTATGTATTTTGGTTATGTCCGTACGTTAAGTTAATGATTATATTTATTTATTTATTTTCTCCCTACAAAAAAAGCTTGGATGTAATTTTACAAGATGTTTTACTGTATTGGAGTTATTTATTATCTAAAAATGACAAATACTTCACTACATATACACAAAATTTCCTTTTTTTCTGAACTATTTTACATCTTTATCAAAATTAATGACCTAAAGGCAATTTATATATCAAAAGCATTTAAATCTTTAACTTTTTAGCTGGTATTATGCATTCTGAGTGTCAATATGATGGGTGCGTGCATGTTTCTGATTCTTATGTTGAGCCAGGCAGAAATAGTTATGGATGACTTGGTAGACTCTACTGTAAAGGTAATCAAAATACTTGAAACTAAAAAACTTATAACAACAAAATGACAGTTTTTCTCATAACCCTTTTGAAAGATTTTTTTTATGCGTGTTTTAAGTTATAATGTTAGAATAGGATCAGAGCTTGCCAAGGTTTTAGCTCCCCCCCCCCCCCATTCCCCCAAACCTCCCGGTTAAAAATAAGGGGCTCCAAGATGAGAAACTTAAGTTGTCCATTATAAGATATGAGTGAACCCATACAACAAATTTTAAACAGAATTTCACAGATTTTCAAACAGAGTTATTTCCTATTGGTACATGACAGCCAATAGGAAAAATAATGGAGCATGGAAAGAAAACGAAGTAACGGGTTTTGTCGTATTTTCACAGTAGCTTTTCTCCTATTTCTAGCACCTGTGGGGGGCTCTTACCCTGCGGGGCCAATGTCCTAGCCCTGCGGGACAATCATCAAAATTTGCTAAAACTAACCTAAAATAACAAAAGCTACTGTGAAAATACGACGAAACCCGCTACTTCGTTTTCTTTCCATGATCCATGATAATTTTATTTAGAAAAATGCAATTAATTTTTTGCTGTAGTTACTGATATGTTGCAGCTATGTGGGATTGATAAAATATGTTTGGTTTTTCAACAATGTATTCCCATCATTAGTACCTAGCACACAGGGAGATTCTACCACTATAGTTCATGATACTTTAAGGTAAGCTTCTCTGAAAAGCAGAGAAAAAAGAAATAGCGTTTCTAAAATCTTAATGGAAAAAAAATTTAAAATCTACTTGCAAACTTAATACAAGTACAGGTTTCCTTTTCGGCACAAAATACACTTTTTTCTACCAGAATCAATCCAGTTATTAACCAGGTTTTATATGAATTGTCTACAAAAACGTAAAAAACTAAATCTTTATTGGCTCTTTAAGTATAATCAACAAATCTTTAGTATAGATGTATATAGGGACAACTATCTCCTTTCATTTTTCAAAGACCTCTGTCGTCTGCTTCTAAATTACTTTCTGTTACTTGGCTGTGTTAATATAAGCGACACCATTGGTTGATTTTCAATGACCCAATAGGAAGATTGCACAAGACGGTTGCAATGGGGAGATACAGTTATTTAACCCTTTATCCCTCTAGTTTTTTACTCTAATGTAGAATCATATAAAAAATTTATGTTAAAATTTTTTTTAAATTAGTCTAAAAAATCCTCTAATTTTTAGGGAAGAACAAAATTGTGAAACTGTTTGAATGCATAAAATTAATTAATGTATTTTTATCAATATTTATGTATATAACAGATTATAAAAAAAAGTAAATAGTAAATAAATTTATAAACTGTTGCCTTATCTGTGTAGTAAAGATTAAAATTACACTTATGGTACATACAGGGACATAGGGAAAGGACAAGTGAAACAAAAATATATTTTTCTGAGTAGAAATTATGACTTTTGTAGCTTGTAAATATTGGGAAGAATAAAGGGTTGCGGATTAATTACTAATTTATTGATACTTCTCCTCCGTGAGTATGAGAGTAAATCAATGATAAAAGTAGAGTATATTTATAAAATTGGTATAATCCCTTGAATCTAACAGTGGATCATAGAGCCCCCCATTCCACCAATTTTTTTATGTTTTTACAGTTTATTTCCAACCCCAACGGGAGCACTAACCCAGGCTGGTAATTTCTAAACCTAACATTTCCTAGATTGCCCTATAAAAAAATTAATAGAGTAAGTGAGGGGCGGGGGATCTTTAATGCTCCACCAACAATTTGAGGGATATTGCCAAAGAATTTATTTATCCCTCGGGAGTTGATGAAATGACAGACCTAAACATATTTATCAGCTCACAAACACTCCATATTTATTCCATATAAACATTTGGTTCTGTTAGATTGATAGTTTAGGACAGTAATAATGTTTAACTAAGGAAAGTTTACAATAGCTATCGGGATGGGGTGTCTGTCCTTATGACAGAGTCACCTAAAAAACTTGAGATATTTTCAGCTGTTATGTGGCGCATATTCAAGCATCTATAACATTGACAATTAATTTGAATGCTTTTTATTCCCGTTTTTTTTTTATTTTCACTATTTTTCAGTATATATGAATAATAGCCACCTAAACATTTTGTTGTATTATTGTACAGTACTATTCTAATTTCTAAGGCAGAGGCGTGCAGCAGGGGGGGGGGGTGAAAAGGAATGTATCCACCCCCTGGCATATTTAACTTACTACCCACAACCCCCTCTATTTGGTTTGAGGGGGGGGGGGCAAAATCCAGTGTACGCCATTGTAGAATTTGCGAATTATCTCAATACATCTTCAAAATATGCAATGTCAAAGATTTTTGATTTAAGAGAAGAAAAAATCTACAACTTTCCTTATTTACCCTTTTCAACTTACAGATTTATTCAGCAATTGAATACCCTCAAGATTTATTGCAAAAAGATATCTGCTTAAAAATAATCTTTTATTTAGTATATTAAAAAACAACAAGAACGATTATTTTTAATGACAACAAAGCTTTATTGGCTTCACCTCTAGATTCTCGGGTCGGGTGGATCCCCTCACACTTGTTTTTCTTTTTTTGTGGGGGTGGAAGAGTTTTAAGAAAACTTGGAAGAAATTTCGGTTATAGTCCCTTTCGCGGCAACGCCCCGATTCGTCGTCTTTTCAAAATGGCTTTTGATAGGTTATTTTAGGTTAGGTTAGGTTATATTAGGTTGGGTGATTGCCCCGCAGAGTTAAAGCCCCCCGCTGGGGCTAGAAATAGGAGAAAAGCTACTGTGAAAATACGAAGAATCACCCCTTAAAGAGCGTTGCCGCGAAACGGACTATATCCGAATATTCTCTAAACAGTATATAACGACATACAAGAAGCTTCCAGGTAAATCATAGCCTAATATGTCAGAAGAAATCTTTCGGTACAGACAAACATGCAACCTCTTTTACATACGGATGATATATTTGACAGTGTATAACAGAAAAACTCATAACATAATTATATAGAGGCTTTGCTAACAAAGCAGTAACTTATATTTGTTGGTTTGTTTTTTGCTTCATATTTACTTGCATAATAAACCAGTATATACTGTTTATAATTCTAGGGCTGCAGGGATATTTCAATGAAAAAAAAATTAATTTTTCACCAATAACATTTTTCGGGTATAGTACCTTTCGTGGCAACGCATCTTAAGGGGCGTTTCTTCGTATTTTCGCAGTAGCTTTTCTCCTATTTCTAGCCCCTGCGGGAGGCTCTAGCCCTGCGGGGCCAATTGCCTTACCCTGCGGGGCAAGCACCTAACCCAAAATAACCTATCAAAAGCCATTTTAAAAATTCGATGAATCGCCCCTTAAGAGGCGTTGCCACGAAATGGACTATATCCCATTTTTTAATGGTAATCTAAGAAACTATATGTATTTGATAACACTAGTAGAAACATATAGCTACCAGTATATAAAAAGTGACCTAACCCTGATTCTGAATTAGTTGGGTCCAGCAAAAAATGTGGAGCACTGTAATGTATTTGAAGAGGATATTAATGATTGCATTGCATGTAACCGCAAAAAAAAAGGCAGGGTCTGCCAGCCGCTCATACGTTAACCGCGTGTAAACTCTCTGTGTTATTGGCAGCTGCAGTTTGGGCTGTGTAAAAACCAAGTGAGAGAGAGGGGACAATGGTCTATCTATTCACTGGTCCCCAAAGTTTTATTAAAACGTTTTCTTATTCTTTGGCTTAACAACTTTGGGGACTTTCTTTAAATTCTAATTTGTGGGTTCATTATTGCATGTTCAAACTTATTTTTTTTATACAGAAAGGTTAATTTTGTGTATTATAATTGGGGATGTACATAAATTTATTGTCCATTGTTTTATCCCTTTAGATCCTTGGGTATTTCTATATGACTAGAACAGCATAATTTGGCTAAGATGCATCTGTGGCTGCCGAGCCCTGATATGCACTACTAGCTTTTTGCTTAACTCTTTTACCCATATACTGAAAAACATTAAGGATATAATATCATGTAAGTATCTCAATTATGAAGAAGTTTACAAAATTATTAATGGTTGGATATAAACAACATAACTTTCTTTCTCGAATCCATTCGAATCCGGTGGATAGGAACCGATTCTCATCCATACGAAAAAACTATGTCTAGCATCTCGGACTAAAAAAATGGTTTTGATCTTATAATTGTATATTTTATATCCGCGGAAAGCTGTTTATAATACGAGGCGAGAAATAAATATTTTTTTTCTTTTTTTTACCATTTCAGGAAACCTTACAAACTATATTCAATGGTTCTTTCCTTCCTCTAAAGTCAACAAATCACGCGTTTTTATACAGATTCTTAATAAAGTTATCGAAATGTCGACAAGATAACAAGGTCTAAGAGCTACTTTGCTACCAAAGAATATGTTTGTCCCCTAGACGGTTTGTCCCTTTTGGGATATGTTAACCCCCCATTGTACGTTTATCGATGTAATGCAACGAACGGCTAATGTAAGTTAAAATTTATAAAGCAATAACGTTTTTATTAAATTTTTCAAAAAGTAATAATGATATGCACCCCTAAGTAACATCCTAGACAGAGTTTAAATCCTTTTGGGCAGAATCATGTCAAAGGGTCTAGAACTAAACAAAGACAGTTGTGCTTAATGAGAGCGAAACACTTACTTTTTAAAAATCTGCTTAGGTCCATCCTTCCTAGGCATAAACTCTTCTTTTTATCTGAAACTTGCAGTCAACTCGCCACATATAACTAAGTGTGTCCGTAAGTTTAAGCATTTACAAATTTTCTGTGATAATTCCCCTGACCAGGGCACAGGTTTCATTTAAAAAATATCATTAGTAGCTGGGATGGGTACTTGACAGCTTTTAGCTTTTTGCTTTTATATTCATCCTTATATAATTTCTTTAATTTAAAAACTATTTTTGGTTTCTTTATAATTGGTTGGTGGAATGGCTTGGCTTTTTATGTTTGTTATGTACTTATTTTCCAATTATAAAATTAAAAAACAATTGTAGCTTTTCTGATATAACGACCAACGATGTAACTAAATTGTAGAGTAGCTCTGCTATTAAAAAGGTCTGTGCCTGAATAAAAACCTTTTTTTTGTATGGAATGAGTTCAAGTACAAATACAAAGCTTAGGACAAAGAAAGATTAATTTCAAAAGGATTATTTGTGAGTGTGTGTGTGTTTATGTGTGTGGGTATGGGTGTGTGTGTTTGTGTGGGTGTGTGTGAGTGTATGTGTGTGCTTGAATGCACAAAAAATGAACCTTACTATACTGGACTTCAAACAGAATGTATAATTATAAATGTTTAAATGTATTGTTGGATTTAAAATACATTCAGACTTTGAAAAAAAAACTTATTATATGCTTATTTTAATACCAAAAAATCTACATAAATACAATTTGTAGTTTTTGGAAACTATTTTATTACTGTTCTATGACTCATTTAATATCAAAAAATAAATTTGAATAGGTCGGTCGGTTGGTCGAGGTTGGTAATGCCTTTGTGTTTGATTACAAAAACACACACTTCTGGCTGTGTAATTTGATTAAAGTCAAGTAAATTCTAAATTGACAAATTGCTACAAAATTTGCTACTGGTGGTATTGACATAAGGATTCATGTAAAAATAAGGAATAATCTTTTAAATGTTTCAAATGATTAGTAGTTTGTGCGTCTACATTGTTTTGACCTCTGTTCATTGAAATTAAAGCTATATTACTTATAATAGAAAATATTAATTTATCCTCTGTTATCTGTTTTCTTGAGCTTTGCTTTTACGGATGTTGTCATACTGGTATATATCTGTTATTGTTTTCATTCTATAACGATCAATCCTAATAAAAGAAAAACATTAAGTTTTTTGCTACCAATAAGAAATATAAAGTCCAGATTATAGCGATACATAATACAGTAATTAAAATCATTAATATAAACCATTTGACAATCAAGTGTATTTTTAGAACCTTTTTTTGGTTATAAAAACGACAAGATAAAAAGGATAAATACATTCATAATTAAAACAAATCAAACATAACCTAAATATCAAATATGTATTTAAGAAACAGTCAAAGTACAAAGCTAAACTATCCAAGAAAATCTTTGTAACTCATAGCCTTTTACTTCGGAGCGGAAATTTGGAATCAAATAGATATAACTTCCAATAGATATAAAATTGCATGTTCAAACTAAAAATTACAAAGTTGCAACAAGTTGTGCGTTTTTAGTAGACAAGCTACACTATAACTCCAAATGTCAGTCCATCTGTCTGTAAGACACGAATTGGGGGAACCGTCATTTTTCATTATTTTTATGCTTCCCTACTTATGGATGTTGTCATCCTTGTTAAAATATGTTTTAAATTGCTACAATAAAAAAATATTAAGATTGTTAGTTTAGCAAATTGATCAGAATATAGAATTGATTATAAAAAGTGTACGTAGCGGTAGCTCCAATCAGATCTACCTCTTTTTACATTGTGCAAGGTTTGAGCACTTATCCTGGGATAAAAAGAGTAAAATCAACACTTATTTACAATGGTTTCCTGTCCCACTAGTGAGCAAAATCCAGTATTTTAAAATTGAAGAATTATGACATTGACCACCAGACAAACTTTTTTAGCGTTGGAAGATACAAAACGAAAAAAAATGTTTGGTTTTAAAGAGTTTAGGATTTATTCTTATAATTTCGTATGTTTACTTCCTTTTTAGGGGGGGGGGGGAGATTTTCTCATTACACCCCGTCCATTCTCAAAAACAAAGTAAGATCATGCTGAAGATAAATATGATAAGATAATAGGGGGGGATGCTTTGGTCCACTAACTAATTTAGAGTTTCGACCTTCTATTTCTAAATAAACACAATAGAACTATTTCAATCTGCTTTTTGTGCTTTTTGCCCATTTGCGTTTTCCTTTTCAGATTAACAATAGCTAAGCACTTTGATAATACTATAAAATTGTTATTTTTATTGATTTTGTCTTTTAAAGAAATAATATCTAGAGAAACTTTAATAATCAAAGAAAACTAGAAAAAATATCCTTCATATTAAAATTTTAGAATTATAGAATATAAATATGAATGAAAAGCTATAATGTGCTAGGTAGTTTATTTATTAACTAGCAAATATACCCTACAGGCGGGGTTGGTAAGTGAACCCTCCAACCTAGCAAAAGTGTCTGACTCTGATTATGACGTAAAAAAAATTAGCCAATGAAAGGTCAGCATACACTGTAATTGACCAATGGTAAAATTTATAGTGGCCTCTCATTGGCTAATTTTTTTACGTCATAATCAGAGTCAGACACTTTTGCTAGGTTCCCAAAAATAGTTATAAATCTTCCTTGGACCTATAAGAAGCTTCGCTGTAAAGGAGAATCAATCAGTCAAGCGGTTACCGAGAACCTTTGTTACAAACATAGACAGACAAACACCCTAGAGTTATAAAGTGACCGACGGACAACGGGAGTTATAGAGTAAGTAGAAGAGATGAAATGTCACCAAATTTTATAATTCTGTCCAATGAGCAGTAAAGAAAAGTTAGTTTACCAAATAAAATGAATAATGCTTTTTCCATTATGGCTTCGAAACCGATTAATATCCGGTTGATTAGAGTCGGTTATCAGCCACACTGAAAATCATGTACGGCATCGTATAACAGACAATTTTCCACAAATATTAAAATAAATATCATAAAATTAACACCATAATATAATTAATTATCAGTGGAAAGCTGTATAGGAAAGTTTGCGACAAATAACCACATTTTTGGTAAAGCAAAAAGAGTTGGAATAATTACATAAAAGCATAAAATAGAATAAACATAATAAACTATGATGAATAATAATAAACTGTGATGAGCTGGGTAATCAAACTTTTTATTTCACCTACTTACCAATGTTAGTATTATTTATTATTCAGAGCGAGGGACAGAGCAACTGAGAGAAAGTTTTTTTTGTCTCCAATTTTACTTTAAATACTGTTTTTTTTTCATTGATAACAATAATGAACCGGTCAATGTTTATAACATACTAGTGGCTGCGCTCCTAGTAACTAAATGCTCTGCATTCCAAGGGATAGAAAAGAGAAGAAACATAGCTTAATACCATCCTAAGACTAAACTCAAAATGATTTAGCCTGAAACCACCCAAGACATATGAAAAACTTCCTTAAATGGAGAACTCAATCGGTTCAGTAGTTTTCGAAATCTTAAGCTACAGACAAAAAAAAGCAAACCTTATTGCCTTATATAATAGGATATGATGTATTTGACTGATATTACAACATTTCTACTATCTTATATAATAAGATCACAAAAAAATTTCTTGAATACAAATCCCTGACCATTTTTTATAACATTATATTATGTGTATATACATAATATATTATTTATGCCTGCTATAAAAGGCGCAAAAACTGCTGTACGAACGAACAGGAGAGCTGGGTTAGGTAAAGTTGGAGGGTGGGTTATCAATACCGCACAATAAATAGTTTTAAAAATCGCACAAATAAGGATAACTTTTCGGCAATACAAAGTGAAATTAAAGTGCGCAAATATCGAAATAATTACATAAATAGAAGCTTTTTACAGTGACTATAAAAATGACGTCATACTGGTCAATTAAAATGTATACTGGCCTGCCATTGGTAATTTTTTCTGTGTAATGGCCTATTAATCGCCATTGAATTAGCTAATAATCAGAATTGCAAACTATCAATATGTTAAAATATTAAATATTTTCCAAATAAAAATTGTTTACATTTGGCTTAAAGCATCAATTTTATAACAAAACTTTATGCTTTCTAGAATTTTAATGTAATATTAATTTGCGCTGATAATATTTTAGCGGAAATAATGGCACATTAAGTTGGAATGAGCAAAAAACGTTGCAACATAATATAAAACCTGGAAGGAATATAATACCACTAATTCATTACTCACACCTTTTTTGCTGGACCAGGAGCCTCCAAGGCCACACCGATGTAATCGAATCACCCAGTTATGAGGAAAAAATACTGTTCAAGGTTTTATAAAAACTCTACGTTTGTGTATTATACTTTACTATATGCTTTTAGTGGGCAAGGATCTAAAGTGATAAGACAATGGCCAATTATTTGTATAAATCCCCCCCTAATGATAATACACAAAATTACTTCATCTCTAGTTTACGATTGGTGGTTGAAACGTTTGAACACTCAACTTACTGAACCACCCAAGGAAAATTCAACAAATGTCCCCAAAGTTGATAAGCCAACAAATTAGAAAACATCATTTTGAAACTTTGGGGACTAGTGTAATAATCAGCCTAGTGTCCTCTTCCTCCTTATTTAGTGGGTGACAAATAAACAGTTAATGAAATGGACGAACAGATATTCCCTAATTGTAGTGGAGCTTCGCTACTTAAACTTTCTTAAGCTAAACCTCTCATAATTCTTTGTTATCCTGAACTTGGGTAAAAAGTGTTGGGATGTATGGCTAGAAATATTGATCATGATATACTACAATTACATTTAGGTTTCTAGGACAAAACTTTTTATATCTTGTGTTCTCTATGTATGTATGTATATTAGGCCTAGGCTAGGTAGGCCTCTCTACATTACGTACATACACACATAGTGCATTGTTATATAGGCCCAGTTTTTGCTGCACAAAATTGGAAGGTTAATTCTGTTTTAATTCAACTTTTTGCTCCAGAGCAAATATTATTGAACATTTTTTTAAATTTTAATTTATTTGAAGTATTTGAAGTAAAGGTTTTGTGTTTTTATTTGTATGTAGCCAAAGATCCCTTAAATGGCTTCAACCAAACACAATTGATGTCTGAAGAAGCGCAGCAATTCTAATGTTAGTAGGTTTATGATGAAAAAATACTGTTAGAAAAGTAAATGTTTTGTAATAAAATACGAAAGTACAATAATATCCATGCGGTAACAATTCATCATTTTAAAATGCGTCGACAAACAAGGAGTTTTTAGTAATATGATAAAACAAACTTACAGACGACCGTGCAGGTTGACATCATTGAGTAGCTTCGCAATAAAAAAAAGCATTGTACTTTAATAGAAAACTTTTACTTAAATCCAAATTAAAAATCCTCCAAAAAAACTGATAAGCTTTGACAAAAGGCAATTAAATTTTCAGAATTATATTCTGTAAAAAGCGTGGCTTATTTCCTGTTAATTGTTTATAGTTTTTGTACAAAAATATGATAAAATATAATAAAAGTCAATGCTCCCAAAAAAAGAGTTTTATTTTTTAGTACAGCAACTATTCTATATTTATGGTCGCTGTAATTCTTTTCAGAACATTAGAAATAATAATTTAACTGCCTTATTTATTGACAGCTTTAAAAATCATAAAATAATTAAAATTAGATTATTAATCTCAATAGATTTTTGTGTTCCATTATTACTTACTTGTGACTGCACCTCTAGCATCTTGGGGCTATGTATTTAAAGGGGTAAGAAGAGGGTCGAAACATGGTCTATAACCAACCCGAGGCTTAAATCTAACTAAAATAGCCTAAAACCATCCCACGACTTAACATGACCTAAATATGACAATCCCTCTTTTATAGGATTTTTCAAAGGATCCAAACCGGTTTAAATTTTATTTTATTTTCATTCTAAGTCTTAATTATAGAGATGCTTCAACTAAAAATTATCCCGCGTGAATTGCTATTGTAACTGTGATGACAACATCCATAAAAGCGAAGCACTGAAACGGTAGGACAAACGGACATTAATACTTGTAAAGTGTCAGAACTGAATAATCTGAATATAAATGTATAAGAGTCAAAGCAAAATTGTAAGTAAATTGATTAAAAAACTGCTTGATACAGGATAATGTTTATGGACATACTTACATTTTTAGGACTTGATTATACAGTTGCTTAGCTTATAACATTATACTTTGTTGTCCCGGGAATCAACATACCAAAAATCAGATCAATCGGATGATTAGATCACATAGAAATTTGTTGTTAAAAAATAAAAAAAATAAACATGTTTTAAATGGCCGTATGGACATTCTTATAGTTGCTACGCTTTCTAAATCGTACCTAATACTTGTAAAGTGTCAGAACTGAATAATCTGAATATAAATGTATAAGAGTCAAAGCAAAATTGTAAGTAAATTGGTTGAAAAACTGCTTGATACAGGATAATGTTTATGGACATACTTACATTTTTAGGACTTGATTATAGAGTTGCTTCGCTTATAACATTATACTTTGTTGTCCCGGGAATCAACATACCAAAAATCAGATCAATCGGATGATTAGATCACATAGAAATTTGTTGTTAAAAAATAAAAAAATAAACATGTTTAAAATGTCCGTATGGACATTCTTATAGTTTCTACGCTTTCTAAATCGTACCTAACTACTAAAGGAATCACCATGCAAAGTTTGAAATCGATAGGACAAATTAACGAAAAAGCTATCTCTCTGTGACGGACGTACGGACCGACCCTAATTATAGGAAAGCTTCACTTGTAATAAGATAATTCATACTAATCAGTTTCCGACGGACGGATAAACATCTAAATGTGAAAAGCCTCGTTTTCAATAAAAACCAATTAGTCTGTACATATAATTAAAACTTCACATTGAAAAAAAAAAAAAAAATGCTGTCAACAAACCCACGTTTTTTTCAAGGGGAACTTTCTGATAATGAATTTCTCGTTATTTTGTCAATTTTTGTATTTGATCGATATTTTTCTGTTGGATTAAAAACTAGGTCGCGAAACAAAGTAGGGACGTTGGAAATTTTTCTCTTTTCTTCTTGGCCAACCTCTATAGTTGAAAATTTTTATTTAACAGCGCCCAAAACATCGACTGCTTAAAAACAGTAAATTGCAAGCTAGGCAACCATCCGCATATGCGGCAAATTACGAGAAAGACTAAACTACATAACTTTTGTGTCACTTTTGAGGGAGACGATTCCTGTGACGTCATATACATTTCGGAAAAGAAAAAGGGAAGGTGGGAAGAAAATCTCTTCAAAAGAGGTGGAAGAAAAGGGAATCGTCTTCCTCAAAAGTGACACAAAAGTTATGTAGTTTAGTCTTTCTCCAAATAACAGCTTTTCTCAACGGCAACATTCATTGGCACTTTTTAAAAATTGCCCTTGTAAAAAATTATAGGCTTCCGACCCCTAATTTTCCATTATTTCGACACAATGCTAAAAAGCAAGCAGTATTATTTTAAATATAGACATCTAAAATAGGAAATTATCTCATTTTTTCTCGTATTCATTCGAATCTGGTGGATAGGAACCGGTCTTCATCCACACGAGAAAACTATGTCTAGCATCGTATTATATCCAGCTTTCTACGAATATAAAAATGTACAATCATAAAATTAAAACCAGTTTTTAGCACGAGCCTTCGGCACCTCGGGGCTAAAAAAATGGTTTAAATCTGATTATTGTACATTCTATATCCGCGAAAAGCTGTTTATAATACGATGCGAGAAATAACTATTATCTCATTTAAATTTGATTATTCCACCTCCCAACTGAAATAGCTAAATTAGGTAGGGGAAAAGATTCATATATCATGTTAGGTATTAAATATTTCCAGTTAGCAACAATGTCGAGTAAATATTTTCCATTAAAAAAAAGACAATTTTATCCAATCAAGTAGTAAAAGGCAGAGAAAAAAATAATTCATTATTTATAAAAAGAACAGTATACTGTAATAATAGGATAAATCTTATTGAAGATTGAAAAGAGATACTGTGTAGATACTGAAAACTGCGTAAAACTATCCTAAAGATTTCAGGTTTGTGACCGTCAAGATTTTAGGGAAGCTTCACATTGATCCCAGAATGGATTTAGGCTATTTTATTTTTCATATAGATAAAAATTATATATACCAAGTCTTGGAATTATTTTAAACTATTATTTCTTGCCCACCACCCATCCTCTCCAAATAGGTGCCCCAAGATACTAGGGGCGCAGCCAAGTAATCTTGATAATGAGTATTGTGTTAATAAAAATAGTTGCATTACTAAAAATGTATGTAAAAACAGTAAAAGTGATAAATTTTTCAAGTGTCAAAACAGAAATTAAACAATAAGAATTTTAATATTTTTTTTATGGCGGTACTTGAAAACAAAGTGTTTAATAATATATTCTAAGTAGCGTTGTATTAGTCCAATGGATTTATCATTACTTGGATCATACACCAGATTTTCATGTTCTCAAATAAAGTGTACCGTGTATCGGGCTAAATAACGAACCCCATCCTAAATTTTACCCCATCTCCTCTCCTCATGTCTATATTGTGTTCAAGTCTGTACGATATTTTCAATTTTTTTGTAATTTCTCTTCAGAGGGTGGTCGTTGTACCCTCCCCAAAATAGTTATCAACCTTCTCAAGACCTATGAGAAGCTACCCTGAAAAGGAGAACCATGTCGGTTCAGCGGTTAGCAAGATTCTTAAGTACATAGAGACAGACAACCATCCTGATACTTTAAGGATTATTTTATTATTTTAAGATTTTTACAGCCCTGTTCTAAAAGAAGAACACATGGAAAAAGGAGTTTTTAAAGAATTTATTTAGTACATCTTTAAAATCATATAAAAGGGTTCTTTACAGTTTATTGTTAATGACAATTTTTAGAAAACTTAAATATATTCACGGAAAGTACGAATAAAAAGAGGAAGGAATAATTATTTTAAAGACTGATTCACTTTAAAGTAGTAAGAGAGAGAAAGAGAGAGAGAGAGAGAGAGAGAGAGAGAGAGAGAGAGAGAGAGTGAAAGTAGGACGTTGGGACAACTGAAGATAAATTTTTCTTCCTAGCAATCATTATGTACAAAATTCTGCCTTTGGTAGTTTATTATTTATTGGCAAAAGTTACCCAAGATTGTAGATTAATTCAAGGTACATTATCCGTTACCTTCCTGAGTAAGAGTACTTTGTATTGGATGGAAAAGCGTCAACACACCTCCCCCCCTCTCCCCATCTCAATTTAGGTTGTAGCAGAAGAAATTCTATGGTTTCTTGGATATCTTGAAACCGGTTTATGATAATAACAATAATAAAATGGAAATCTCATAATTCGCTCTTTTTTTAAGTTCAACTACAAATCCTAGCGATTTTAAAAGACTAAAAATGATTAAAAGATTTTAGAATAAAATAAGCATAATATTTGAATTGTAAACCTAGATATTTAATTACATCCAAGAAAAGCCACAAGGCAAATAAATTAAAGAGTAACTGCACTGTTGATCAACAACTTTTGGGCTGGAAATCCATAGTTTGAAAATTATAGGACAACTCTAACATGCTTAAATTAATCAATTTATCGCCTCATATTATAGACAGCTTTCCACGGTTATTTAGAATGAAAACATATACAAATAAAACCAGTTTTGTGGGCCCTGAGGTGTCTAAGGCCCGTGGTAAAAAAATTAGCATTAATTTTATGATTTTTATTTTAATAATTGTGGAAATTTGACTGTAATACCAAGTTAAACATTATTTTTCAGTATTGCATAGAGCCGGTTCTAATCCAGCGGATATAAATCGGTTTGGAAGCCATACTGGAATAGGTATTTATCGCATTGTATTATAGACAGCTTTCCACAGTTATTTAGAATAAAAAAATATACAAATGAAACCAGTTTTGTTTGCCCTGAGGTGCCTGAGACCAATGCTAAAAAATTAAACATTATTTTATGATTTCTATTTTAATAATTGGAAATTTGACTGTAAAACAAAGCTAAACATGATTTTTCAGTATTGCTTAGAGCCAGTTCTAATCCATCTTATATAAATCGGTTTGAAGCTATACTGGAATATATATTTATCGCATTGTATTATAGACAGCTTTCCACAGTTATTTATAATGAAAAAATATACAAATAAAACCATTTTTGTGGGCCCTGATGTGCCTAAGGCCTGTGGTAAAAAATTAACATTAATTTTATGATTTTTATTTTAATAATTGTGGAAATTTGACTGTAATACGAAGATAAACATGATTTTTCAGTATTGCTTAGAGCCAGTTCTAATCCATCGGATATAAATCAGTTTGAAGCCATACTGGACTAGTTATTTATTGCATTGTATTATAGACAGCTGTCTGCGGATACTAAAATGGAAAATTATAAGATTAAAACCAGTTTTGTGATAAAGGCCTGTGATATAAAAACTGACATATTATTTATGATTTTTATTTTAGTAATTGTGGGAAAATGTGGAAATTTGACTGTAATATGAAGCTAAACATGATTTTTCAGTATGGCTTAGAACCGGTTCTTATTCAGCGGATATAAATTGGTTTGGAAGTCATACTGGAATAGTTATTTATTGCATTGTATTATAGAAAGCTGTCCACGGATATTAAAATGGAAAATTAAACTGTTTTTAAACTATTTTTGAAAGGTATATAAAAAACATACTGTGACACCTGTAGAATCATACTGCAAAGCCAAAAATAAGAACAATTGCCCACGTCGATTTTTATTAGGATTTTAAAGTTTATTTTTTACTATGGATTCAATAAATTTTACTGAATCATGATGTTTCTTTCCTTTGTGGGTAAAATACTCAGCTTTTAGAGTGTCTTGCGTCATAAATATTGTATGCTAGTATACAGTAAAGTTACATGTTTTGATTTTATCAATCAAAACTAATTAAAAATTAATTCTTTATAATATATCAATGAATTAACATAAAAATGTTTCATGTCTATAAACAAGTCCTAAAAATTTAAGTATGTCCTTAAACAGTATTATCTATTTATGCAGTTTTGCAACAAATTTACTTACAATATTGTTTGTACTGATGCATTAATATTCTGCTAATTCAGTTCTGACAATCTACAAGTGTTAATGTTCGTTTGTCCTTCCATTTCAGAGCTTCGCTTTTATGGATGTTGTCATCCTTGTTTAATTTTATTTAAAAGGGGGCCATTTATAAGTTTATTTTATTATATCCATTTGTTTTATCTGATACTTTCCAAAATATGTTTTATTAAGACTTTATCAATAAAAAGTAAATTTTTTGTAACTAGACCAAATATAATTAAGAATTAGAACCATAAATCTAAATACAAAACTAAAAATATCCTTGAGACATTCTATTCTGCAACCTTTTTTATTCATAAACATTTTTAATCAAGTTAATTTGTTTATACCTAGTGTATATAACTGTGTAGGTACGTCGTATACAAGCACTTTAAATTTTAAACTGACAAATTTTTTAGATTTTAAAAAGTTAATCTAATGGATTTTATTTTTATTTATTATTTTGTTGTAATTAAATCAGGGTAGCCCCTTTCGTGACAACACCCCTTAAGGGGAGTTTCTTTGTATTTTCACAGTAGCTTTTCTCCTATTTCTAGCCCCAAGCAATTTTGAAAATACGACGAATCGCCACTTAAGGGGCGTTGCCATGAATGGGACTATACCCATAAATCATTTTTAATTCAATTGTTTTATATTTATATATGTATTATTTAAGTAGAATTTGTTGTTATTTTAATAATTTTTAATACAATTGTTTTAACTGATTCTTGTTTATTATTTATTACGATTTAGAAACCATAGAATCCGTACGTCCATTTATAATATGCTGATACACATATAGTAATCTGCGCTAATATCCAATAAAAAGTAGTAAGCTTTGTTCATATATAGCTTAAGAATTTGGTTACCGATCCGATTAAGTTCTACATTTTAGGGAAGATGCATAAAGGTTCTAAAATCCTTTTAGACCGTTTTCATCATTAAAATCTGAAGATGGTTTTATGCTATTTTTCTACGCTAAATTCTAAAACTAATATTCTTTAGTAAATGAATTGCTACCAAGTTCTTTATCTTGATAATCAGAGGCTTTTAGTAAAGTAGCGTTTGGGGGATGGTGCATTTTGAATTAAAATTAATTAAAAAATGAAAAAAATTCCAATAAAAGTTGCACTATCAGAAATACTCGTTTTATCTGGAATTATCTGGTTTTTCAACCTTACAGTGTCACAACTATAAAATTGAATTAATTGCCCATTGTCCCCTCCCTTCCTCCCTGCCTAAGGCCTGTGCTAAAAAAAACTGACATTATTCTTTAGGATTTTTATTTTAGTAATCGTGGGAAATGTCTGTAATACAATGCTATACATGACTTTTTCAGTATGGCTTAGAACAGGTTCTTATCCAGCGGATATAAATTGGTTTGGAAGCCATACTGGAATAGTTATTTATCACATCGTATTATAGACAGCTGTCCGCAGATATTAAAATAAAAATACAAGAGTTAAAAACTTAAAAACGAAGTGAAAAACGTTATTCTATATCCATTATATTTATCGGTTGCAAAGCTGTACTGAAAAAATAAAAGATCCCTCATTCATTGAAATATTTACAAGGTAGAACATGTTGTATAGTTAGGTTGCTAATATGGACCTCATTTATTTGTAAGTGGTAAGGGGTTGGGGGCAGACCCACAGGGCAGGATTTATGCTAGTTTTCATTTAGTAGGTTTAAATTTCGGATCAATTATTTTTTTCCTGTAACAAAATTTACATTAACTTTTCGTGCAAAAATAAACCACTAAAAATAAAGAAAGGAGTCTGAAATTTTTTGTGTAGATTCTTTAGACAAATGAGAATCGCAGTTCTTTTATGCTTCATGATCCATTTTTATGTTTAAATCCCTTTAATTATGCAAACTTTGTCCGTAGGTACTACATTTAAAAAAGTCTTTTTTTATACTATTAAATAAAAAATGTTGATTGTCTTTCAGTGTCGTTAATTCGTTGGCCTTTCAATGTAGATCGATGACATTTTAAACATAGCTAGTTAAAGTAATTGGTAGTCTCTAAATAAAATTTCATTAATATCACATGAATACAAATAAACTTATTACAATCATAAAAAACAACACTAAAAACCATAAACCCCAAATGAATATAAAAAAATATTTTTAAAATAAATTATTTAAGACTGTTCACGTTATCATCAGCTTAGGGGTTAATATGAGCCCACTTATTGAAACCATTTTTAAGATTTTTCATGAAAGCAAAAGTGTTCCCCATTTTCGGGCCATAAAGGGGGAGAGGGAAATGGTCACAAACCGGTTTCAAGATATCCAAGAATCCATAGAATTTCTTTATACACAACCCTCAATTTATATTTGAGATTCCCTGAAACCCTCTGTCAATATTAACATGAATTTTTAGCAACTGACAGCCACGTCATTTTCAAAAACCCAACCATAAGACTTTAAAATCCTTTTCTCATATTCATTCGAATCAGGTGGATAAAAACCGGTTCTCATCTATACATAAAAAACTATGTCTAGCATAGTATTATATATCTAGCTTTCTTCGAATATAAAAATGTACAATCATAAGATAAAAACCATTTTTGTTATCCCGCACCTCGGGTCAAAAAAAACTAGTTTTAATCTTATAATTGTACATTCTATATCCGTAAAAGCTGGATATAATATGTCTTAATGTTCTAAAAAAGTAATCTAATGCACAATTAATATTTTTTTCGGTTTCTTCTACAGAAAAAATATAGTTGTCAAAAAGTATGTTGCTTTTTTGGTTGACACATCCATGCGTCATTCATGTAATACAACAACAACAACACGATGTTACTGGGGGAAAATGCGTATGAGGGGAATGAACTATTACACAGATACACACACACACACACACACATACGCATACAAATATACACAGAGATGCCTCACTTATCTCTGAGAAGAATGCGTACAACACACACACACACACAAATACATCAGAGAATGTTACAGAGCTGTAGAGAAATTGATTAGTTTAGATAGGCAGATAAAACTTTATAAGATAGAAATAATTAAGAACAATCGTATTGACCTTGTGGACTAATTATATAGTAGCTGCGCTTATCATTTTAATTAAAAAATAGGATCTACTGCAGTTCACGGTAAAATATTGCTGGTAACGAATATTGCCAAAAATCTATAAATTTTAAAGGCTGCTAGCTGCCAAACGGCTGAACGTACAGATCATGCCCACACACTGTTTTAAGCGGCATAAGAAGGCCTACAAATAATCTGGAATAGCCATAAATCAATAATGCATAATTATCTCGCAGTGCAGAGAAATGCGCGAAAAAGGCCTATTTTACGCGTTTTTTCTTCAGTGAAGCTCACCCTGTGCATCATTGGATCTTGGCTATTCCAGATTATTTGTAGGCCTTCTTATGCCGCTTTAAATGGTGTGCGGGTATGATCTGTACGTTTAGCCGTTTGGCAGCTAGCAGCCTTTAAAATTCATAGATTTTTAGCAATATTCGTTACCAGCAATATTTTACCGTGAACTGCAGTAGATCCTATTTTTTAATGAAAATGATAAGCGCAGCTACTATATAATTAGTCCACAAGGTCAATACGATTGTTCTTAATTATTTCTATCTTATAAAGTTTTATCTGCCTATCTAAACTAATCAATTTCTCTACAGCTCTGTATTATTCGTTACCAGCAATATTTTACCGTCAACTGCAGTAGATCCAAAAAATATATATAAAAAATCTTAAATCTAGTTTTCTAGGTTGATTTAATTAAGAATTGTGTCAAATTAAAGTTTCAAATTGAAGGGACCATTCTAACAGGCCTTTTATTGCAAAATATAATTATTTTACATTATTAATTTTGAATTATAATGATGTAAAATAGAATTGTTACACTTAATTACAGATATAGATTAGAATTCCTTATTAAATTGTGTGTGTCAAAGAAAGTGAAAAACAAAGATGACAACATCCATCATAGCAAAGCTTAACACATGAGACAAACAGTCATAAAAAAATTATATCGGGACAGCATTTATCCTTACATGTTAAATGAAATCTAAGAATGAACTTTCGTACAGACGTACTGACCCGATGTGCTAAATGTAGAATAGTTATTTCTTTCATCGTATTATAAACGGCTTTCCGCGGATATAGAATGTACAATTATAGATTAAAACCAGTTTTTTTAGCCCAGAGGCTAAAAAAACTGGTTTTAATCTTATGATTGTACATTTTTATATTCGTAGAAAGCTGGATATAATACGATGCTAGACATAGTTTTTTCGTATGGATGAGAACCGGTTCCTATCCACCGGATTCGAATAATACGAGAAAAACTATTATGTTTGTAGGCTACCTTACAATTTTGACCTTTCCTCAATTTTGTAAGTCCCGAAAAATGCCCAGTAAGCTTAAACTGGAAACCTCCAACTCCACAGTCTACTCCTGCCCAAAATGCTTGCTATCAATGAAACCAATCAACTCTTAACAAACTGAAACACAAACACCAAACCAATTCAAACATTATCATTTTAATTGTGTAGTTAGTTTTTTTTTATGTTAGTTATAAATATTTCATAACCCTTAACTTACTAACACGTATCTAATTTATCATTTTTTTCTTATTTTACCTATTATATGATGTATGATTATTTCTGTAAAACGAATAAATCATTTCAACAACAACAATAACTTCCCTAAAATACAAAATATATCTTTTAAAAGGAAAGTTTATTAGACTTGAATCTTTTTATGGCAGTAGTTCTGATTTAAAGAGTAGCTGTTCAAATAAAGAATCGGCTTCAGCGGCTACAGTACATTTTTCTTATTTGATATACACATTAAAACAAAACTTCAAACTTTTTCGCAAGGACAAAAAAAATTTCTTTGAATATTGTTCTATTCTTGTAATTTATATTAATCATTATATAAAAGTAACAGGATGAATGTCTGTATGAACCGATATAGTTCTTCTTTACCGAGAAGCTTAGAGATACAAAAAAAATCATGACAAATTGTTTTCTCTTAAATCTATTTTCTAATGGACTAGTCCGTGCATAGGCATTAAGAGGACTGTATCATGTTTGAGGTATCATGCATACAGGGATAGGTAAATTGAAAATATTATTATATGTGTAATACAAAAGGATAATTATATTAACATTATAAAAGTCTGTATTTTCAAGATTTTGCATTGGAGGAGAATTAGTCTAGTTTCCAGTATACCAGATATCCGGTTCGGCCAGATATCTGGCCGGATACCGGATATTGAAAATATCCGGCTGGTTTATAATAACGAATATCCGGTTATCCGGTAATTTGCCGGATATTCGGCGTTGGCGAGATATCCGCCCAGATACCGGATATCCGGTATCCATTTTTCCGGTAAAAAAATTTCCGGCTCAACCCTAGCTTCGATTAATATCCGCTGGATTTGAACAGATTCTGAGCCATGCTGAAAATTTATGTATAGCATCGTATTACAGACTAAAACTGATTATAATCTTACAAGTTTTCATTTTAATATCTCTAAGAAAGGCTGTCTATAATGCGATAAATAACTATTCCTATAGCCCTGTAAAACTTAATGTAGATATAAGACATATATGTGTATGTGAAGGAATGATAGGGCAGCATCTCTCTTTCAAACAAAGACATAAATTATTTCAATTAAAATTCTTTTAGTAGATTTGCGGATTTTCCCCCTTCAAGGAAAATTTCGGTAGTATCCCATCTTTAGAAAAATAATCAGTAAACTTTCCCCTTTGAATTTTAGAATAGCACACAGACCCTGCAGGGTCCCATTTGAACCAAATATAACCTAATTGTTTTTAAAGAAAATATAAAATAGTTGTTAATTTAATGTCAGATTAAGTTAGGTAAATGGTAGGATGGCCAAGTAGGAATGTAACTCCGCAGGGTTAGAGCTAGAAATTCTAAAATGTTACTATAAGGACGGAAAGAAAGTGGGGGGGGATATCGCTCCATTTACATTGTAAAAGATATTGACTAAATTTCATCAAGCAAAATATTGAGGGGTACCCATTCATAGGGGAAGGTGGGAGGGGCAAAAAATATGGGGTAACTTTTTGTTTGAGTTATTGGCAATTTTTAACCTAAATTAATTTAATTTGACTTGTCATATTCTTAAATGTAGACTTAATATGCCATATCAAATAACTTAAAGACAGTTTATTTGTTCACTTTATACCTATACTAGCAGATTTGCCCTCTAGAAGCCTCTTGGGGCACTTTAGGATTAGGGGGTTGAATCCCAAAACCCATTTTTTTAATTGAAGATTTTTTTTAAATCAAAAAAATTTTGTAGGGGGGGATTTTTTTCTATTGGCGATTTATCTTGGGAGGGTGGTGGTACCCTCCCCTAAAATAGTTATAAACCTTCCTAGGACCTACCCTAGAAGCTACCCTGTTAAGGAGACCCCGATCGGTTCAGTGGTTACAAACAAACAGACAGACATCGTTCTACGTTGTATTATAGATGTGTATATTTGGTAAGTTTTGGACTATCTTTAAAACCGGAGTTTGGGGACGGTCATTACGTCCATAATAATGAGCTTTTTTCGTAAATTTAGTAATGACTGTCCTATTTCAAACTTTGTATGATTATTTCTATAACAATTATGAACTATAACATGTAGAATTTGATAATATAATGATTCCTAGAACGACAAGGTACAATATAATAAGTGAATAGTTATTGTTCGTTTGTCTTTCCTTTGCTTTAGAGCTTTTTTAGATGTTGTCATCCTTGATATAGCAAAATTGAAATACCTGACTGAAGCGAATCCACTCGTTGCTGCAATGTTTTGGATTCGAATCTAGGAGGAATACTTTCGCCAATAAACAGGCACAGTTAAGCCCTAGAGATCTTGCAGTTAAAGTTATATTAGATGACCTTTCTTTAATCCTTGGAAATCAAAAACAGCCAAAAAACCATTAACCTCAACCCTTGTTTTGGTATTGAAAATGCAACATTGATTCTCTCGTATTCATACGAGAATAGGAACCGGTTCTCATCCATACGAAAAAAACTATGTCTAGCATCGGATGCTGTACGTATTGGTGCAAAAAATGGGGACAATTTTTAAATTGATTTGACGGGGCTGTTTATTTACGTCACAAGTGAGGGGAAAGAAAAGGGAAGGAGGAAAGAAACCCCCTAGAAAAGAGATGGGGGTATGACGTCACACGCCAAAACAATTTGAAATTTGTCCCCATTTTTGCACCAATACGTACAGCATCCTAGCATCGTATTATATCCAGCTTTCTACGAATATAAAAATGTACAATCATAAGATTAAAACCAGTTTTTTAGCCCGTGCCTTCGGCACCTCGGGACTAGAAAAACTGGTTTTAATCATATAATTGTACATTCTATATCCGCGGAAATCTGTTTATAATACGATGCGAGAAATAACTATTATGTTTATCAATTTACATTACATGTATTTATCCAAAGATTATTGATAAATAAATAGATAAATTATGTAATCATATAAATCAGCATAATTTTTAATCAGAAATCATTCATTGTCATAAAACCTATGAATGGTATTAATATTAATTAGGTAATGAATAATTTTGAGACCCTTAACAAGATTATATTTATCATAGGAATCAAAAAATTAATAAATTCATAGTTTCTTATATTTACATTGAAATAGATTATATTAAAAAGCAAATATTGTCAAGGTATCACTATTATATGCCAGGGATCTAGGGGATAAGACAATGTCCGATAAATTGATGTACATTCCCAATGATAATAACAAAACCATCCCTTCTGCAGATTACAATTAGTGGTTGAAACGTTTTAGCACAGGGGCGTCCAAGCTTTTTATTTTGGGGGGGGTAAAATTTTTTTAAGGGGGTGAAAATTCGGTTTTGGTGGGGGTAAAATGTCGCGCGAAGCGCGCCGCAAATTTTTTTTACCCCCCCCAAAATTTTTACCCCGGGGGTAAAATTTGCTTGGGGGGGTAATTACCCCCCTGAAGTCTGTTGGCAGGGGTTAAATTGTTAAATTTTATCAAAAATTTAGTATTAAAAATGCGCGCGAAGCGCGCAAAATTTTTTTTAGTTAGAGATTTACTATTTTGGGGGGGGTATTTACCCCCCCAAAATTGTTTGGGGATGGTAAATACCCCCTCCTAAATGGTTGGGGGTGCCTACGGCACCCCCAGGGTAGGGGTAAATTTTAAATGGGGGGGGGTAAAATGAAAAATATTTTGGGGTAGCCTACGGCACCCCCAAATTCGTTTGGGGGGGGTAATCGCCCCATTACCCCCCCCCCCCTTGGACGCCTATGTTTTGGCACTCAACTTAATGAACCAACTAACGAAATTAAATGCATGTCCCCAAAGTTATTAAGAAAACAAATAAGAAAACTTTGGGGACTAGTGAAATAAACAGTCCAATGTCCCCTCCCTCCCTACCCGATCATATCCAGTATCGTATTACATTTTTTTATGGATTTTCTTGACCATCAAAAGAAAGAAGTTAGAGAAACTTTTATTGACATATGGTCTGTTGACCCTAATTAAAGAGAAGCTGCGTTTTTATTAATCAAAAACTGTAATAAAACAAAGAAACCGTAACAATATTTTTTTCTATTTAAACCCCTTCTATAAAAACTGAATCATGAAGCCCTAAGTAGAAATGAAAATATTATAGAAAAAAACAATATCCATAAATAGCGAAGCACTTTTAGAATTTAGAACTTTATCCAATTAAAAGATAGCAAAAAAATAGACGAATAAAATAAGTTTTAGAGCAGATTCTCATTAATCAAAAAATTTGGTCCGTAAACAAATAAAGATACTTCCAAGCGTTTCATGTAATGCATTATAGAAAAACAAAGTTACAAACTCAAAGACAAGTAATTGACAGTATAAGATATCCTAAGCTTTTTAGAACACACTTTGCATGCTCAAAATTAATTGAAAATGCTTAAAATGACCTAGAAAATTACGTTTTCTTTTTTTGTACAATAAAGTAGACTACCGAGTAGCTTCGCTACTAAAAAGAAAAATATTTAAAAACCAATGAATAAAGATGAGAAAATGTATTGAGGAAAAAGTAACCCTAACCCTTTTTATTCAATATTATTTAATCATTTTTTATAATAGGTGGTGTTGGGTTAGGGGGGTTCTTTCATATCAATTTATTGGTAAATTGTATATCAGGGCATTTACAATACATAATAGTTAGGTGTGCATTAACTTCCGCATATTATCACATCTACTTTCTATTTAACTAGCGGTGCGCCCCTACCATTTAGGGGCTCCATATTCGAAAGAATATGGAAGGTCAGAAAAATAGCCTAAAACCATACCCCAGACTTTTTATATCGGTTCACCGCTAAGCGAGATCATTCGCTACAGACAAAAACACCTACACTACTTTATATAATAGAATACTCGCATCAAAAAGCAAAAACAAATAAATACTAAGGGCTTTAATGGTGAAGGAAAAGCTAAGGGGGGAAGGGAAGTTTGTGCTGTTGTAATAATATAGGTTTCTGATAATTTTAATAATGTGATACTCTTGGCGGAAATATGTTCACACCTGCATATATGTATTTTCAATATCAAAAGCTTCAATAGAAACAACCAATAATAAAACAAGAACAATAATGTCCATCACAGGGACAAGGTATGTCCATATAAAGGAAATATATTTATCCCAACTTACGCCTTTTGTCAGTCATGCATTAAATATCATTGTATGATCATATTCTAAAGATTATTTTTGTTATTTATATAAAATTTAGTTTGGCAAAATTGTTGAAGCTTTTTTAGTTACTATAAAAATTACGTCATACTGGCCTACCATTAGTCAATCAAAATATGCTCTGGTCTGCCATTGTTAATTTAGTCTGTGTATTGGCCTTTCATTAGTCATTTGAATTATATGGCGTATTTTTGTTGTAGCTTCAAAATCTTAATCAATTCATGTTCAAGATTTTATAAGCCATTCAATCATAGGCGTCCAAGGGGGGGGGGTAATGGGCCATTTGGCACCCCCAAACGATTTTGGGGGTGCCGTAGGCACCCCCAAAATTTTGTGAACAATACCCCCCCCAAAAAAAAATTACCCCTACCTTGAGGGTGCCGTAGGCACCCCCAACGATTTTGGGGGGGGGTATTTACCCCCCCCAAACCATTTTGGGGGGGTAAATACTCCCCCCAAAATAAAAAATCTCTAACAAAAAAAATTTTTGCGCGCTTCGCGCGCATTTTTAATACTAAATTTTTTATAAAATTTAAATTACCCCCCCCAAAAATTTTACCCCGGGGGTAAATTTTGGGGGGGGTAAACAAATTTTACCCCTGCCAACAGATTTCAGGGGGGGTAATTACCCCTCCCAAGCAAATTTTACCCCCGGGGTAAAAATTTTGGGGGGG
Organism: Acartia tonsa; assembly: GCF_053477335.1. Lineage (NCBI taxonomy): Eukaryota > Metazoa > Arthropoda > Copepoda > Calanoida > Acartiidae > Acartia > Acartia tonsa. The sequence goes on along the minus strand of NC_137260.1, from coordinate 58,994,415 downwards.
GTAAAAAAAATTTGCGGCGCGCTTCGCGCGCCTTTTTACCCCCCCCAAAACCAAATTACCCCCCCCAAAATAAAAAGCTTGGACGCCCCTGCATTCAATAGCCCTTGTTATACTACGCTACATAAATATAGTAAAAATTACATAGATTATTTGAATACAAATGGGTAAATTATCAATTTAATGTTGTATCTGTGCATTTTCAGATCAAATTTCAATTTATAAATTATATACATCTAAATATTTAAAAATTAGACCCAATTTTAGATAAAAAGAATTTATTGACTGAACTTAGCATTATTAATATGTATTTTAGGATGTAAATCAACCATTTTAAAAAATTGTTAGAATTATTGGTTAGGTTTGGTTAAGTCGGGTAGTTGAGGTTGATTATCTGTTTAAGCTCCTATAGGAACTAGACTATTTTGAAATGGTTTCTTTTAGAAAATGATAAGTTTTAAAACATATCTCAAAAACCAATATATAAATCTAAAATAATATTTGGGGGGCAGATTTTACTATGCGTTGTCCTCCAACGACAGCAGAAAAGCACGTATAGGTTTCTTGATTTAAAAAAAATTAATTTCGTTGTTGGTATACGCTGCTTAAAAACAAAAAAAATGTGTTTCTATAGAAACCTTTTGAAAATATAAAGATATTAAAGCCAAAACACTAAACTAAGATTTTTCATTAAAAAGAAAAAGTTAATGGGAAGCTTTAACTTAAAAAGTAATAATGTAAGCTTCGCAAAAAGTTTATTAATCATTTTCTCAATTGTTAAAAGGTAAATTTGTCAACGAAAAATGGCACAAAAAGCAAATAATTATTAATAGCTTTACCGCCTACTTTAACATAAACTACCAACAAAAACTGATTACTTTTGATTTATCGAAGTTTTCTCATAAAAATAATTAATTGTGAGCTGAATAACCAGAAATAAAGGTAATTGTAAATTAAACTGTTTTTGCTGGTCGTAAGAAAAGGCCTAACTAATACACACACACACACGCACACATACACACAAACATACAATCTGGAGGATCCACGAATACCGCTAGACTTCATTTCAGAAACCGGACCTCAAAGTTTAAATATATTTTTCTTTTAGAATGATGTCATATATTTAAGAATTAGCCTAAATATTTAATCCAAAAGTGATCCTTTGAATTAAATTTTGAAATGTCTAGCTTTTTTATTTTCCTTTTATAAGTTTTGGTAGTTTTAAATATGAATAACTACTTTTGAAAAAAAATTTATAAATGCAACATTGTTTTCCATATTAAGTCGTCTGGATTCTGCACTTCAAGTATATTAAATTCCGTGGATCTAACACATACACACACACACACACACACAAGAACAATATGGTTACTGTTAGACTCCGTAGTGACAATTCGGTTTAGTGTTCAGAAAGGTATGACAACATTTGATCAAACATAAAATATATAAAACTAGTGGCACCCTAGATGGGAGGCGGTTGAATTCAACCCCACCATCCAATAAAAATTAAGTCAGGTGATTGCCTCACAAGGTTAGGCAATTGGCCCCGCAGGGTTAGAGCCCCCCGCAGAGGCTAGAAATAGGAGAAAAGCTACTGTGAAAAATACGAAGAATTGCCCCATAAGGTGCGATGTTACGAAAGGGACTATACCCAAATGTTTTTGGGGCCTTAGGAAATTTTTTCCATGCGTAATTTCTCTTTGGTGGGTGGTGGTATCCTCCCCTAAAATAGTTATAACATTCCCAGGACTTAAAAAAGCTACATTGTAACGGAGAACCATATCGGCTCAGAGGTTAGCTAAAAAGTGACTTTAATTGTTAACAGATTGTTATGTCTTGGTATAAAAAAGCGACAAAATGTATTGCATTATTTAATTTTGTAATCAATTCCAATGTAGACACGCCAGTTTTCGCCTGTTTTTGCCGGCTGCCATATCTGAAAACTTTTCTACCACGGTTTGTCACCTTCTGATCCAAATTAATAGATTCTTTTTATACTTACTAGTCTTAGGGTCTTTTTTCACTCCCGCATAAATAAAAAAAAATAATAAGTAAATATCTTATTTTTAAAGCTCAATAATATCATAAAAGATATTCGTCAAAACTCTATCTATAATACGATGTCTGTCTGTCTGAAGCTTAGGATCTCAGTAACCAATGAACCGATTGGGCTGTACTCTTCAGGGAATATACATACTGGTCCTGTAGTGGTTTTAAGCTAATTCACCCCCCCCTCCCAAACGTTTTTTTTTCTTTTTAAAACTTAAATTTAAAAAGGTGGGAGGTCGACTAAACTCCCACCAATTTTTTTACTTTTTTATGGAAAGGATATTCATAATTAAAAATATGTAAAAAATAAACTGCACGTGACTTTAAAGTTTGTAAATAAAATAAATATCAAATTGGTTTAGCGGTTAAACAGACATTACCTATATAATGTATTTCTTTTACACAGACTAAACAAGTTTTGCTATCACGATTTATTATTGGCGGTTAGATATGCACACCAATAATTCTGAGAAATATTAATGCACAAAAACTGTTTCAATTCTTTGGAGTAGAGAAATAATAGTAATTTTATAAATTGTTCTATAATTGTCTTAGTCTCCAAATAACTTAATCATTAATAAAATTATGTTCTTTTATTCATAACTGGCGGCTGTGCCTCTAAAGGGCTTTCTAAAAAAATTATCCATTAATAAATTGCATGTCTTGCAAAGATGAGCAAATAGCCAAAAAGAAAGATCATAATCTTTTGGTATCAGTAGACAACTGCTTATGAAACATTGCAAGTAAAATATTTGCAGAATATATAACAAACTGGTTCATAGATTTTAATACCAACATGTAGTAACACAATTTTGATAAAAAATGCATTGCTTCTGTGTATTGTACTATTCTTGCCATTTATATAAATTAATATGGATGAACAGTCTATAGTTTATACTTTATCATTCTTCATATCTTTTTATGTTCATATACAATAGAGTTGTGGCAAATTTTTTTTATAATTTTAATTCATATTAATAGTTACTAGAGGTCTTGCTCTTTTTACCATTACCAAACATACGGGAAAATTGTCCAGACGTTTACGAGATCTCACACTACATGCACACTCACAACTTTATAGCATTGGATTAGTAACTTCGCCTTAGTAATAGGGTGTGGGGTTGTTTGGGTTTCACATTGTCTTTGTCACTAAATTGGTAATCTTCCCCTGCGCCAAATAGCCTAGAACCACCACTTCTCTGAAAACTGTTATAACAACGGTCCAGCCGTCTACAAATCTTAATGAACACATCAAGCTACTTAAGTATAATGAAAAGTGTTTTATTTATAAAAAAAAACTTTGAGATAAACCAGTGACGACTTCCCCCCCCCCCTTAAAATTGAAAATAAGGGTCTATACCCCCTTGATAAAACGCTGTGCACGCCACGGAGCTTAATAGAAAATTTATGATAAATTACTTTTCAAATGTTTTTAAGTAAAGAAACATTTCTTCATTTTCGAATAAGCCTTTTGAAAGTAAAGATAAATGAACCTGGTGTAGAAAAAGTTTGTAAAAACTTATTCTGGCAACGAACAAAGATGTTGTAATTCCTTTATTAATCCCGGCCATTTATGGAGGCCAAAAATCTTTATGATCCTCGCAAAAAAAGGATTATGTATGTTTTTAGCTCAACAACAAGGAAACATTCTTCCATAACACGCTTAAATATAATAAAATAAATTCAAACAGTTAATTTTTAATCTAAGTATTTAATCATTTTAATTTAAATCATTAGACTTATCTTCAAGTGACTGAATAGAAACTTCCGTACATTTAAAAAGGGGAATAGTCCCTTTCGTAAAATCGCCCCACAAGAGGCGATTCGTTTAGGTTAGGTTATATTGGGTTAGGTGATTGCCCCACAGGGTTAGGTAATTGGCCCCGCAGGGTTTGAGGCCCCCGCAGGGGCTAGAAATAGGAAAAAAGCTACTGTGAAAAATACGAAGAATCGCCCCATAAGGTGCGATGCAACGAAAGGGACTATACCCGTTAATTTTTAATCTAAAGATTTACATCATACTAAATCATTAGGCTTGAAATTTTGACCAATGTAAATGAAAATAAAATTAGAAATAAGGCTAAAGAAAACAAAATGATAGGACATTTCCCTAATAATATCTCCAGGCTACCACAGGCACAAAATCACTTATAAAAATTGGGAACAAGGTTAATCTATCTTTCAGTGTCCTATCCCTGAAAAAAAAGTTCTAAAAGAACATACGGATGCAGAAAATACATTTAGGAGTCTCAATGAATAAAGAAACGAAGCCTTATAGATAACTATTTGCGTGGTAAAAAATGGGAAATATATTCGACCTTGATGAATAGACATAACGTTAATTTGTATTAATTAATGATTTTATGTAACATTTTTAAATTGAATCTTTATTTCAATAATAGGTTGTTTGTGTTCTAACAGCTGTAACAGGTAGCTAAGATTATTTTAAGATACCTTTAGTATAGCAGCTACTCTTTTGATGGGTAAACATGATTTTTAAAGTAGACTATCATTGCTCAGCAAAATTTTCACCAAAAAGCTTTCTATATTAAATAAGAAAAGAGAAAAGCACATTTTCTCTATAGCAATTTTATGATGTTTAGAACATTATGGACCAAGTAAGATGTAAAGTACATCAATGAGAAAAATCTATTTGTTATAGGGAGTATGCAGTATGCACATAAACTTTCAGCCATCTATCTTATTTTTTTTGTTTTTAAAAGACAGATAGACGGGCGGACATTAAGAATTAATAGAGTAGCTTCGCTACTAAATACTATGTATTTTGATACTTAGGGAATTTATTTAGTTAAGCGTATATGAGCATATGTTTCAATGCTTACATTCACTATATGCACAAAGTAAATTCTATAATAAACATATCAAAACAAACAATTCAATTCATTTAGGCTTCAAATTATTGGATGGACATATAAATGTTTCTGAAACATGTTTTGAAAATTGAAAATTTAGCAGTACCTTGTTTTTTTCAGTGCACGGCAGTCGCACCTAACTAAAGAAAATCATTGAACAGGAACAGGTTTAGACATTCAGGTGACTCTATGGATTTTAAAACGTCAATTTTACTGAGAATTGCGCGCGGCTGCCGAACCCTTATTTTTTCATTATTGAAATAATTATTTTCTTATTCTAAAAGTGTTAGATTTATTCTTAGATGAAATAATTTGTTTGCTAGCAGAAACGGATTTGATGTTAGAAAAAAGGGGATAATTTATATGTAAATTGCCTTTTTTTTGCCAGATTTGTATTCTGTACCTGGAAAAATATTTCAGGCGTGTATAAAATCCCCTGGGAAAATTAAGAATAAATAGTAAACAATTAGTATCTGTTAACACAAATATTCACAGTTGGGACCGTTAAACCCTGTGTTACAAAGTATGTACATAGTAAACATTTAGTACCTGTTAACACAAATATTCACAGTTGGTACCATTAAACCATTTCTTACCACATATATATATTTTTAAAGATAGTAAACAATTAGTATCTGTATGATCATATGCAAATTGACTTGAAATAAAAATAGAAATGATATATTCGGTGCTTTAACACGAAGGGTATGTTTCCCACTGATCCCCGCTTCCCTGCATTTTTTATTTTAAAATGTCGTAAAAATAAGGGGGTGGGGTAGTTTGTTTGTGGGAGCCTACCTTTGTAGGGCTAGCTAGTACCCAATATAACCTAACCTGATCTAAAGTAATAAACAAACAAACGAAATCCTAAACTAACCTCTTATTTAAAAAAAACAGTGCTTTAAAAGGTACTTGTGTGAAAGCGTCATATTCTCATTTTACAATTAACATTGTTTGACTGAATATCGTGCGCCCAACTTCATAATGTTCCACTCAAAGCATTTTTCAACCTGTTTTTTGTTTACGCGCAATTTTCTACAAAAACTGATGGATTTTATTGACCCCAATTCTTTAGATCATTTAGGATTATGCTTTCATTTGATCCATGAATTTTCTATCATTAGCAAGTAATGGGAAATATTTATCAAAAAAAATAAGCATAGCAACTCTATAAATATGATCTTTTCATTAAGAAGTTGTTAATTAGGCAAATGGTTGTAGAATACGTCGTCGATATATTAACAGGGGAAAATTTAGGTTGTCAATATTGACCTGATTTATTGGTCAGTTCGTTCATCCAGAAGGAAGAGAGAAGATGGAGGGTATCCTTTTTTTAGCCAGCTGCGAGCATCACTTGAAATTGAAAAGTACATGAAAATCTGGTGCAACATCCAAGTAATTATACATCGATTATTAGGCAAGATGTTTCAAGTTCAGGTTATAAATTTAAATCAATTTTATAAAAGATTTTTAAAATAGATATGCTTCCACTTTTTTTTTTTTTTTTTTTTTTTTTTTTTTTTTTTTTTTTTTTTTATTGCTTTAATTATTATTATTATTATTTGATTCTTTATTTGTCTTTATCATTTACTTACAAAGATTACATTAAAAGTATAACAATATTAATTTAAAACTCATTTAAAATATTCAAGTTGGGTAAAAATTGTTTATGTACACATATATAAAAGAATAGCATTTCAAAATTACATTGGTTAAATAAAAAAGATTTTTACAATCTGTGACATTCCCTTCGTTCAGTCATATTTTAATTCCTCAGATTATAATGGATCACATTTAAGGTGTGATTGGCAGACTGAATAAAGAAAGGAGGGGCAGGGACAGTTTTATTAAGAGCAGAATGCTCTAAAACTGTTAAGTACAAGGGTCGCCAGAGGATGAATTAAGGATAATTTTCGACTGGTCCCTTACCTTATTATTGCCCCTATAACTCAAGTCACAGATCCTGGGCAGGGACAGTTTTATTAAGAGCAGAATGCTCTAACATTGTTAGGTACAAGGGTCGCCAGAGGATAATTTTCGACTGGTCCCTTACCTTGGTATTGCCCCTATAACTCAAGTCACAGATCCTGTGGTATTCCCCTAGCCCAGTCATCAATAAAGCCTCCAAAAAAAAAATAGTGTATCACATAAAAGATGTGTTTAGCAGACTGAATTAAGATGAGAGGGGCAGGGACAGGTATTCTGATAATAGACAGCTCTGACCCTGTTAGGTTTAAGAGTCGCCAGAGGATCATTATCGACTGGTCCCTTACCTAGGTATTTACCCACTTTTAATTGTCGAGTTTTACCCTTTGTATGTTTTTCAGAGATCTACATTTATGGATTGTGCCTTTCTTGTTGTTAAAAGCGAAGCTTTTCTATAATTGGGGTCGGTCCGTCCGTTCGAAACGGTTAACCCTTTTCGTTAATTAAGACAGGTTAGAATACTGATTCCTATTACAACAAGGTACAATGTAATAAGCAAAGCATCTCTATAATCAAGTCCTAAAAATGTAAGAATTCCTTAAACAGTATCATGTATTTAGCAGTTTTGCAATAAATTTACTTCCAATTTTGTTTGGACTTATTCATTAATATTCTGCTTATTCAGTTCTGACCCTCCTTAAGTGTTAACGTTCGTCTGTCCTTCCATTTCAGAGCTTCGCTTTTATAGATGTTGTCATCCTTGTTATATATCAAAGCAATAGGAAGCTGTGATGAAAATATTAAAGAGTTTTTGTTGGATTTAAAAAGGCTCAAAATATGAATAATTATTTGACATGAATAGTGCTTTTGTTTTCTTTATGCAGAAAAGAAAAACTGTAGTTTCCAACTTACATATTCAATAATCCGCGACCGTGGCTCAACTTAACACATAGAGCATCCGCCCGTCGTTGGGTAGGTGAAAGGTTCAAATCTCGACTTAACACCTCGTCATAACTACATACGTTACTGATAGTTCCTACTGTCAGGTGCGAAACATAATTGGTAAAGTGGGGGAATGCCTCTGCCCCAAACATGCACAACTCATTACCATGGCAAAGGTCTTGCAAAATTTTGGGGGGGGTAAAAAAAATTTTCGGCGCGCTTCGCGCGCCATTTTACCCACCCCAAAATCAAATTACCCCACCTTAAAAAAATTTTACCCCCCCCCAAAATAAAAAGCTTGGACGCCCCTGTGGACAAATTCCTGTATTAGGAACATTTTTATACATCTAGCTGTTTTTTTAGTTTTAAATGTCAATTTTTGCAGTTGGCTGAGGAGCAACAGCCAAACCCTGCTAATTAGACACTCTACCCCAATGTTTCGATCTTAACTTTATGCAAATCTTTTAAACCGCAAATAAAACATATTACAAATTATAAAATGGTTTTATAAATAAAATTCTATTTAATCCCTACATCTGCTAAGCTAACAAGAAGGTATACTTATTTCATTATAAATGCTAAACAGCTGAATATTTTTTAGGGACGTAGCTACTTTATAAGTAAGGTTTATCCACAAATCCTACAGCACCGGCGAATTCATTGTAAATGGTGGCTGCGCCACTAGCCTCTGAAGATAGAAGGACACTAGGCCATTTACGCCACTATGTTAATTTTTTACAGAAAGGTCACTCAATTAAGATTGTTATGCTTCAAACAAACAAAAAATCCTTACTACTTTATCTTATAGAACACCTGCTTTCAGTTACTAATGTTGCAGCTGCGCTACTTTTGAACATAATTGGTCTTGTATAAACATGACCAGATGACAAATAAATTTGATTTTATTGTGTGGTCCAATATTTTGAATATGTATGGAAAAGTATATTCAGACAAGACATATGTATTTTTTATAGCAAAGCCACTCTTTCATTCACTTATGTCTGTCGTGTTTGTCTGTTAATTTTTTCACTCATTTAGTCCCTCCTTTGTTTACTTTTCTTATTGTCCTTTTTATTTTTTCAGACTTTTAACTGAGGTTGGGCCGGATATCCGGCTGATTTCTAATGCCGGATATACGACCAACAACTCTACTTTCAACTTTAAGTAACTTCACAGCATTTTTAGCCTTACAAGCTTTATTACAGTTTACTGTTCTTTTTTCTTTATTTTGCAAGCTTTTTATTGCTATAGTACTATTGGAAATAATTGTCCTAGCATATTATGTAAACCAAACATAAATTCAAAGAACATGTTGATTTTAAATTTGAAAATAAATTAGAGGGTGAGTGTTAGATTGTTGTTGTGGAGGGGGAGGGGTGGCAAATATTCCCTCCCTCTCCCATTTTATTTCTTCATTTCATATCAAATTTGCAACCTTTAATTCTGTTCAACCTCTCGGGGGTGGAGTTTTTAATAAAAATATGTTTTCTTCATCTTCTTAGAATAAATAGTTCCGTCAATTTAAAATTTAAGTACACCTTAATGCCAAGATAAGTTAATACATTAGTATAAATAGGATATGTCTAGTACTTTTAAAAATCGTAGCTAGTTAATAAATAGGTGATAAAAGGCTTTAGTTAAAAATCTGTTTTTTCTTTTTATAAGATAACTCTGACCGATATACATTTAACTCTCTGGAGGGGGGGATAGGTAAAGAGGGTTTTATCCCCCTCGAACTTTAAATTCCCTAATTTTACCCTCTTCCTTAAAATAAAAATATCTTAGATTACACCACTATTCAAACCTTTGAAACCCCTTATTTTACCCCAACCAACAAAAAACTTAAACGTTCTTGGTTAGAGATTCTCCTTAACTTTATTCTTTTTAATTTAGTTTTCTTTAATAACTTTACAGTAAATAAAAATGTTTTTTTTCTATTTTACGACATGTTTGTAACAATGATGTTATTACATACTGTCAGACAAGTAGAGAATCTTTGCTTGCAATGGATTCATATATATTTTCCTGAAAAAAGTATAACTCTTAAAAACTGTTCTTACCAAACTTCTTCAAAGAGAAATTTGTCTTATTATAAAATTACTTCCTACAGACTTATATTAAATGTATTTAGAATTTTGTATACAAAATATGGATTATAAATATTTTAAATCATTTATTTTGAATTCCAATTATCGCTAACTATAAGTTTATATATAGGCTTTTTAGATAAAATATTAAAATTCTTTGAATTTGTCCAAAAATCATTTGGTTGACTATGATATAGCAAAAAAGTATTACAAATATCTTTCTTGAAATTTCTTCAGCTTTACTGGAGATCTTAAGTTTTAGAAAAACAGATTCTCAAAGAAATATGGTTGAAAAGGTTATTTAATACTAGCGGCTTCGCCCCTAGCCTCTAGTTGCTTTGCCCCAAGAGGTTTGATCAAACTAATTTTTCGGATTTTAGATTTAAAAGAAATTTTTTTTTTTTTAATTCTGGGGGGGAGGGAATTTTTTTTTGAGGGGGGTGGTTAGTCGACGCCACTAATTTAATTAAAGTTTTAAAAGTAAATTTTTTTTGAGGGGGGGAGGGGGGGTATTTTTCATTTTTTAGGGGGGGGGGGTGGGAGTGTCTTACCCCCCCCCCCCCAAGAAAATAGTTTTAAACCTTCCCGAGACCTATGAGAAGCTACCCTGTAAAGGAGAACCCGATCGGTTCAGCGGTTAGCGAGATCCCTAACTACAAACAAACAGACAAAGAGACAGACAGACATCGTTCTACTTTGTATTACAGAGGATATATGTTTGGCTTGTCAGCTGTCTGTTAAGATCTCGTTCTAGGAGAATTTTTTCATGTTATTTTTTAATCATATTCAAAGAATGTGTCTTAACTTTGTGTTTTTTTCCTAGTCGGTGTTTTTAGTAACTAGATGTTAAATGATCAATAGAATTTAGATTTGCAATCGTTTTTTTTTTTTGTAAACCTATCATTTTTGATGTAATTTAATTGTTTTTAAATTAAGTTGGTTGTAAGGTACTAAAAAGCAACAAAAAAAGAAAATTGCCATTATGAACAAAAATAGCAAGATCATTATTTACACCTTACTTTTTGAATACTGTTGAGTAATTATTGAAAAAATCTATTTTGTTGAAGCCCGGTGAATCAAGACACGGTCTTTAGTAAATATCATAGATCCACTTTTTAAAATGCCAATTAAGGCTAAGGTCGCAGACCATAGTATTTATCTAAAGTACCAATAAATAGAGCAATTTATGTGCAATTTGTTAAAAATAAAGATAAAAATAATACAAAACCAAACCATAACAAAACCTAAAGTGGTTTCCATTCCATTTAGTTGATAAAGAAAATATGTTGGAAAATAAGTTTATGGAATTATTAAGGATTGTTGTTATGTCCCAGTTAAGCGTAGAACCCTATGTTGACATTTTGTTAATTATTGACTAAACTTACATGCATGATGCTTACATATTAATATGATAATTTTCAAAGGTTTATTTACGTCGATATTGAAGTAAAACCATATAGAGGGAAAGGCCGGGTTAAATAACCGTTCACACCATCTCGTGGACCATGTGCAGACTTTAAATTGGGTCTTTGAATATCAGCCAATGGCGTCGCAAAAATAACACATCCAATTCGCTTCCAAATAACCGGAAAACAATTTGCTAGCAGACGATAAAGGTCCCCATCACTGGATTCAGTTAATTTTTGAGTTATACAATATACATCTTTACTTTTACATAGTTTTTTTTGTCTAACGTTACCCTCCCCCAAAATAGTTATAAACCTTCCCGGGACCTATGAGAAGCTACCCTGTTAAGGAGAACCCGAACGGTTCAGCGGTTAGCGAGATCCCTCGGTACAAACACACAAACAGACAAACAGATATCCTGTTACTTTAGTATAAGGATGTCGATCAAGTCGATAAAATAAAAGCACCAAGGATTGGCAGGTCTAGTAAGGGAGAGCCTACTATAAAAGGTTATATATTGAAAGCAAATAGTCACTAAATTACAAAGAATCCTAACAGTCGGGAGTTGGAAAACATTTCTACCCTCTTAAAAAAAGACAACCTAAGTTTATTATTTATTCTTATAAATCTTGAAAAAAGTCAAAACTTCAATCATAATCGAAATATTTAATATCAATGATAAGGTTTCCCCGTTCTTAATTTTTAAAAGCGAAGCTTTTCTATAATTAGGGTCGGTCCATTCGTCCGTCCATACGTCCGTCCGAGACGGATAGTTTTTTTTCGTTAGTTTAGGCATGTTAGAATTGTCCTATCCATTTCAAACTTTGCATGGTGATTCCTATGGTAGTTAGCTACGAGAAAGCATAGCAACTCTATAATCATTATCAGAATGTCTGAACGTCCATTTTAAACATGTTGATTTTTTACTTTTTTACCAACAAATTTTTATGTAATCTAATTATCCGATTGTTCTGATTTTTGGTATACTAATTCCTGGGACAACAAAGTACAATATTATAAGCAAAGCAAGTCTATAATCAAGTCCTAAAAATGTAAGTATGTCCGTAAACATTATCCTGTATCAAGAAGTTTTTCAACAAAATTACTCACAATTTTGCTTTGACTCTTATTCGTTTATATTCTGATTATTCAGTTCTGACACTATACAAGTGTTAATGTCCATTTGTCCTACCGTTTCAGTGCTTTGCTTTTATGGATGTTGTCATCCTTGTTATATAGATATTAATAATACTAAAATATCCGATTTTAAATCTATCAACTACCCAACTGGTTTAGGGTTTGTATAATATCTGTAGAGAACAGAATTACTGCAAATATATGATAATATATAAACATATATATGATACATACGTGTACAGGGTCACCTAAAATGTCCCATTTATATATAGACAAAAAGGAAAAAAAATATGCTTTTTCACTTAAAACATTAAATGTAATACCTTGAAGTTCAGTGTTTAGAGCCTGGAGCTGCGACCCTTCAATTTGAAATTTTGCATTTGATACCAGGGAGTAAGGGAGTGGACAATGGATCATATATTCAATCTTTAGGAGTCTCAGACTTTGGGTACTGGCTTAAAGGGAATGTGCAAGAATTTAACAGTTTCTGTCTGACTTTGGGTACTAGCGCACAGAATGCCGCTAACTCGTTTGTTAGTTTTGAAAATTGCAGACAAGTATCAATAAACTTAATTTGTTATGATGTGGCTGGTTTCAAAAATTTTTTTCTCTCCAGAAAATATCATTTCATAGATAAAAACTTTACTATGATATTTGCTTAATAAACAATCTAAGAATCCAATTAAATTTTCAAATGAATGTTTTTTTCTTGGAACTTTCTTCTTATTTTATTGTTTTCTGTATTGTATTAACTCTCCCTTTATAATTTCCTCCATATTATCTGGATTAATCTGGATTTCAAGGTCTTTCAGCAAATACTCCTTAATTTAAATTAATTGCCAATTTTCCCCTCCCTTACTCCCTGATTTGATACAGTTACTAAGAACCAGTGTAATAAAAATAGACTTTTTTGTCTTTGCAAAATTCAGATTGAAAAATTATTGAAGAGTTATTTTTGAAACAATTATGAAAATATTTATTCAAAATCAAATAAAAATTAATGTAGTTCATGCTCTTTGAATCCATTTGACTTTAGCAAGCTGTCATATTTTAATAATACTTTATAGTAAAAACTGAATATTTTTCATTGTAAAACAATTATTAAAATATTTATTCAAAATCAAATTATAGAAAAGGTTCATGTATTTCATGCTCTATGAATCCATTTGACTGTAGCAAACTGTCATATTTTAATAATACTTTATAGTTAAAAACTGAATATTTTTCATTGTAGAAAAATTTGACAATTGAGTTGCCCCACCCTGTAAATATGATAATATTTACCCAGACAATTAGAAAAGTATTTTATTGCAAAAAGTTGGATATTAAGTTTGTATATAAACCTATTAGAAGTAATTGTATAGCTTTTTATTATTATTATTTAGAAGATTTTCTTTTCTTTTTTAATAAAGAAAAACTTGTTAGTTTTATGTTTTAAATTTCGATTTCTATGACAATTTGGTACAAAAAAAGGATGAAAATATGTTAGTAATAGCAATTTTAGTTTTATCAAAGAAAGTAAAAATGAAGGATGTGTAATTATTGTTGTAGGGGCCACTGCACTGGGAGGGTGTAGATACCCTCCCCTTAGACAGTTCCTGGACCTTCACTGCTACGGAGAACCATATTGGTTTATCTATTAGATAGTACCTTCGCTACACACATAGACTGACATCCTGTGACTTTTATAAAATGATTACTTTAAAAAGATGTTTTAAAAAATGTTCTTTTTCGAATTAAATCAATACAAAAACATACTTCTTGTTGGTTTAAAATTTGATATACAGCAAAAATCAATCACAAATAGAATGAAGACTTCTTCACAGATAAAAGGATTTAGTATTTACCAGGAATACAGGGAAAAGTATGAAAAAATTGAACCTGAAACCAAAAACTTAAAAGTCGAAAATATGACTTTTTGATTAACAATATTAGATAGATAATTTTTGTGTACATCATATTCAACATTTGGAATTACAACATGAAAACCATATCTACCATGTATAGCTATTCTAACAATAACCTTAAACAAATCCAATATTTATCTATAATACAAAGTAGAATGATGTCTGTCCGTTGGTCCCTTAAGATCTCGGTAACCACAGAACCGATTGGATTCTACTCTTCAGGTAATATACCTACTGGTCCTGTGGTGGTTTTAGGCTATTTTCTTGGGGGGTGGGGCACCCACAAATCTCCAAAAGCAAAAAAATCTCCTCACCATTTTTTTAGGCAGTTATTTTAAAATAAATAGCAGCACCAGAAATACTTAAAATTTTTTTTTGATTACCCTAGAGGCTAGGGGCGAAGCCGCTAGTATTTTATATGACAACAGTACCGATGTATAAATGTAGAATTTTATTTTCCTTAAAATAATTTTATACTTTTGACTTACGGGGGGTGGGGTGGTTTATTTATATTCCATAGACCTATCTCTTTATTCTGGCGATAACTAAACTCTACTCCTTTGTCAACCTTGATAAATAAATACTTTTCCCCTAATGTAATGTTTTTGCTAATAGCAAATCCTTTTCTTTTTAAAACGAGGCTTTTCCACAATGTTGGTGATGTCTTCGTTCCCAATCTTTCAAAGTTTTGATGCAGAGAAACGGGGTAGGGGGTCCCTTGAAAAATATTCTATGGAACAAGAGAAAGCTTTCCTGGAAGGATCTTTTTTTGCCCTTTTATATAAAGTAGCCTCTAGCCCCCTAGCCTCTAGCCCCAACATTTATCTACAACTTTGTATTATTTTCTTGGAGATGCGATCCCCAATTTTCATATTCTTTGAACGTACATATAAGACTTTTACAGAAATGCTTCGCATCCAGACTATCTATCTATGTTTGATATAAAGTTAACACTATATAAGAGTAGAATCTAAATATTTGATTGACGTGCCTCTGTAATTATCAAGTAACATTCAGGCACGAGACACAATTACTTTAGCTAGGCCCAAGGCATTATTTGTATCCTTTTTATGCATTCATAGGCCTACCTTTACCAATATAACACCATATATGGGTAACGCTAGCCTATTCATGGTAATTTGTATGTGATTTGTTAATATTATATGTTTATTGAAGACATTATGTTTAATGTTAAAGTAATCATGTAACCAATTAGTACATGTATGTATGCCTACAACCATGTCTGATTTACGTCACAAGTTAACATACAGACACTTTATTGAACAGACAAACACTAAGACCCTTATTATAAGCTGATGTTATAGCATGTATCTCTTAAAATAAGTTAGTTATTTATTGACTCTCCTACCATCAAGTTCTCTTCTGGCTTTAAAAGGTAATGACTTAGTTGTTTGGCATGCATTGTAGTTTAAATTTAGGACCCTTAGTACTTAGCATGAATTGAGCTTAGGCCTTATGTTAGAATTCTAACACTTAGCACAATTCACTGCTTGGGACTTAGGGCACTTTTCTGTCCTACACTACTTATGATTTTAACACTTATCCTGTAAATATTTTCATACTTAACTTATTCACTTGTAATATAAATACACTTTATAAAACATTTTCCTTCCTTAATACTTAATATACTTATATAATTCCGATCGAATATCAAAACCAACAATTTATTCTTAGATTAAAGCAATATAATACCTCGCGTGGGACTTTTGTTGAGCTTCCACCAGCTCAACCAAATTCGTATTATACTTGTGGGAATAGAGGGATAAGCATTCTAAATAGACGAACCGACGATGAGAATGTCTATGTGTATTGCAGTAAAAGTAGGTTTTTTGTAGTACTCATAGAAGAGCGGTCTCCATACCATATTATTGGACAAACGCCCCATTCGCACTACCATTCTTTTGTTAGAAATTTCTCGTAAGTTACTTCTTTGGTTATTTTCAATCTTGTTGAGAAGAGTTTAACTAATTCAATAGATTTTTTTAAAAATCCTTTAAGAAAAACAATAAGATTTGACCATGTTGGTAATCCTGTAGAGTTCACATTCGTCAGACATATTTCAATTAACATTCAAGGGAATACAAGAATGACAAAATCCACAAAATCAAAGCTTTGAAACGGTAGGATAAACGAACATTAACACTTGTAGCGTGTCAGAACTGAATAAGCAAAATATAAATGTATAAGTCTAAACAAAATTGAGACAAAAAATAAAGGATACTGTTTAAGGACATATTTACATTTTTAAAGAGATGCTTCGCTAATAACATTGTACCCTATTGTAATAGGAAGTAGTATCAAAAAAGGATAAAAAAATGTTTAAATTGACGTAGGGACATTTTGGTAACGAATAGAAAATAGAAAAGAATAGAAAAGCTTCGTTTTTAAAAATAGTAAATAATAAAGATTAATTGAATTGCAAAAGCTGATTGAAATATTTTAGACATATAAGGATCTTCCTGTCAAGGCCGTCCAAGCTTTTTTTCTAGGGGGATAAAATAAGGTATTTTAAATTTTTAGGGGGGGGGGGGATACCCATCCTCCCTCCCCCTCTAAGCTTCTAATGTAAACTTATTTTGCAATAAACATTTTATTCATTTTAAGTCGTAGATATAAAGAAAATTTAAGACTTAAGAAACAATAACTCTTAGGCAGGCCCAAATTATATTATAGTTTCTGCTTTTGGTAATTCTGGAAAAAAAGAGATGGCATTAATTATGTCATTATTGTACTTTTTACATTTTACTTTGTTTTGTAGATTTGAAATGTTGTATATTACTATAAAATTGTATTTTAAAACTCCCTCAACCAAATATTTTTTTACCGTATTTTTCCCCCATACCAACCACATAATCAAGTTTCAGACCTTTTAAGATCAAAGGTCCGAGGGGTGGACACGCGGGGGGGGGGGATGGACACGCTCTTTTTACACTCCATTAGTGAATATTGATACTTTTATGTAGATTTATACGGGTCACTATATTCTTTTTTTATTGGTGTGACTACAAAAACGGAGAAAGCCTAAAGTGTCATGTGTGACGTCAAAAAAATTAAGTCTGAAAAGGAAGGATGAGAGGTGAAATGGAAAAGGAAACCCCCCGAAAAAGAGATAGATTTTTATGACGTCACATATGACACTTAAAGCTTTCTCCAAAAACGCTTTAAAAAGATTTTAAAAGTTTAATGTATCTTACCAAAGAAGACTTTATTTTAAGATAGTGGACGTAGTTGTTCTTGTTGAGTTAGTTTCATTTGGGCATTCATTTTTATGATAAATACAATATGTAAATTACTGAATGACAGTGAATCATCACTTACGCGCATCTTAAAAGTGATTCATTTAATATGAGCAAAATTCACTATCTATATTGCAAAGTAGAACGATGTTTGTCTGTCTGTCTGTCGGTCTGTCTGAAGCTTAAGCATGTAGGAGTAAGGACATTTTATGCTGCAGTAATTCTTGCGATTAACAGGGAGGGAGGGGGCATTGGACTGTAAATTTCAATTGCATCCAAAGTTTTTATAACAAAATAAAGTTATCTTATTCGTTGGGTACTTTTATTGAATTTTGATACTTGGTTGGTTTCAAAATATTTTGTAGAATTTTTTCAACAAATAATTAGGGTCGGTCCGTCCGTCCGTTCGTACGTAACGGATAGCTCTTTTCGTTAATTTAGGCAAGTTAGAATTGTCCTATCGATTTCAAACTTTGCATGATGATTCCTATAGGAGTTAGGTACGAGTTAGAAAGCGAAGCAACTTAATAATCGTTGCCAGAAAGTCCGTGCGTCCATTTTAAACATGTTGCTTTTTAACTTTTTTAACATCAAATTTTTATGAGATAAAATTATCCGATTTATCTTATTTTTGGAATACTGATTCCTAGGACAACAAAGCACATTGTTATAAGCGAAGCATACCTATAATCAAGTTCTAAAAATGTAAGTATGTCCATAAACATTATCCTGTATCAAAAAGTTTCTGATTATTCAGTTCTAACAGTATACAAGTGTTAATGTTCGTTTGTCCTACCCTTTCAGAGCTTCGCTTTTATGGATATTGTCATCCTTGTTTTAATCTACAATTATGTAATTTTGCTTATCATAAATAGACTTATCCCTTAATATCCATGGTTGATTATGAATATGTTAGTGTGGGAATTTTAAGGGAAGTTATAGCACACCCTGGATGACATTCATTCTCTGACAGAGAGAAGACAATGATTAACCCTTATTTGAATATCCATTATGGATGATTAGAGATTAATCAACCATTATTGTACAATTATACATTATATATTTTATTGCTACACTCTAGCCTGTAATAACTTTGCCCCAAGAGGTAATTCAAAAAAAATTTTGTACCTCTGGTGCTGCCACCAACACATTTTAAATTAAGTGCCCAAAAAATTGGAGGGGGAGGGATTTTTATACTTGGGTGGCTAGGGTTGTCCCAAGGCCCAAGAAAATAGCCTAAAGCCACCAAATGACCAGTAGGAATATTCCCTGAAGAGTAGAATCCGATCGGTTAAGTGGTTACCGGGATCTTAAGGGACAGACAGACAGACGGACTTTGTCCGTTTGCCTAAGTCACACATTTTAGCTTCGCTACTTATGGATGTTGTCATTCTTGTTCTGTATACAGTTTATTTATCTAATATTTTTTATTATTTTCAAATAAAGAATTGTAACTTTTTAATTTCAACTAATGGATTAAAAGATGAACGTAAAAATAGTTTATATTAATTTTACAGGAGTGGCTAAATTTTTTTATAATCGAAATTTCTTTTACAAATGAGTTTTTAAAAGCGAAGGGTCGGTCCGTCCTTCCGTACGTACGTCTGAAACAGTAAGCTTTTTTCGTTAATTTAGGCAAGTTAGAATTATCCTATCGATTTCAAACTTTGCATGGTGATTCCTGTAGTAGTAAGGTATGATTTAGAAAGCGTAGCAACTCTATAATTATCACCAGAATGTCCGTACTTCCATTTTAAACATGTTAATTTTTTACTTTTTTAACAACAAATTTTTATGTGATCTAATTATCCGATTGTTCTGATTTTTGGTATACTGATTCCTGGGAAAACAAAGTACAATATTATAAGCAAAGCATCTCTACAATCAAGTCCTAAAAATGTAAGTATGCCCATAAACATTATCCTGTATCAAAAAGATTTTTAACAAATTTACTCACAATTTTGCTTCGACTCTTATTCATTTATATTCTGATTATTCAGTTCTGACACTATACAAGTGTTAATGTCCGTTTGTCCTACTTTTCAAAGCTTCGCTTTTATGGATGTTGTCATCCTTGTTTTTTCAATAAACTTTATACAATTTGTTTTAGAGGGCTAGAATATCTTACAAAATAAAGAAATAAATGTTTGTACAACTTATTTGAATTCTTATATTTTTAATAGAGTAAATATATAGAGGGACAATAATACATATACCTAACTCAAAAATGTATTGATTTAGTTATGCTGGGAACTTTTCAATGTTAAGATTTTACAACAATTTTGCTTCAAATTTTCAATGAAATATTATCTTTTTACACTATGGTGTATTGTAAATTTTCATGTTGGATTTTTTTTGTTTCCCAAGTGCAAAGACTTAAATATTTAATTTTGCTAAAATTTAATGGTTAACAAAACTGGTTTAAATTTTATAATTTTTCCTTTTTAATATCCAAGGAAGACTGTCTATAATACGATGCGATAAATATCTATTCTCGCATTTTTTATATATGCTCGAGAAATTTTATGAATGATCCAAATCTTTTTTAGTGCACATCTATTCTAATACCTGTATTATATTCTTATATATCAAGTTTATGAGGTAATTTTTCTGTGGTGCACATATATTTTATACCTGTATTATATTCTTATATATCAAGTTTGAGAGGTAATTTTTCCGTGGTGCACATCTATTCTAATACCTGTATTATATTCTTATATATCAAGTTTATGAGGTAATTTTTCTGTGGTGCACATCTATTTTATACCTGTATTATATTCTTATATATCAAGTTTGAGATGTAATTTTTCCGTGGTGCACATCTATTCTAATACCTGTATCATATTCTTATATATCAAGTTTAAGAGGTAATTTTTCCGTGGTGCACATCTATTCTAATACCTGTATTATATTCTTATATATCAAGTTTGAGAGATAATTTTTCCGTGATGCACATCTATTCTAATACCTGTATTATATTCTTATATATCAAGTTTGAGAGGTAATTTTTCCGGTGTATGCATCTCAAGATTAAACAAGTTCAGAACAGAACTACATATAGTATCAGAGAGAGAGGGGACAATGGGCTGTTTATAGCCTCCAAAGTTTTTTAATAACGTTTTCTTATTCGTTTCCTTAACAACTTTGGAGACCTTAGTTAATTTTAATTGGTTTAATGTTCAAACGTATCAACCACTAATTTTAATGTACAGAAGAGGTCATTTTGTGAATCAACATTGGGAATGTGTACATCAATTTTTCGGCCATTGTCTTATCTGTTTTTAGTCCCTGATAGAGTATGGCGTATCTTCAACAGTATATAGACAATAATATGCAAATTTAGGGATTCAAAGCCACTCTATGATTAATATTCTTTTCAGACAAAAAGATGCCAGTAGGTAAAATACAGTAAAATAATAATCATAGAAATATGTAGAACAAGAAATTGAAATTAAAACTTCCTTTGGACTGGAGGAAAAGTTGGAATAATATTTATTTTTGTGTTTCTTTTAATTTTAACCCGCATAACATTACACTTTTTAAAAAGCACTTCTACAATTTTAAAGTCTCCTTGGTTAAAGTGTAAGTATTCCTGACAAGCTTTAATTTCAGGAAAGATTTGTATATGTCTTCTGGTGGTCTTAAGCAGATTCCTCTCCCTCCCTTCCATCCCTTTATCAAGGGTCTTGCTTAGACCCAGCACAATATTTTACCCCTTCCCCATCCCGAATTGACCGTAGGGTAGGTTCCCAAGCTACCTCGAATAAAAGTAAGTCGGTAGAGACTGAGAGAAACTTTAAGATATTTAGATATTGTTGTTAAATGGTTTATTCATCTTATGGAAAAAATCATACATGACAAGATAATAAAAATACAAACAATTAAACAAAATGCAAATATAGATAGCAAATAGTTATTACATTAAATTTAATTCTATACCCTGATATTAACAGATATACTATGTATTATGAATATTGATTATCTACGGTATTTGCTCTTTAATCTATAAAAACAAATTTGAATGAATTTTTATATCTGCAAAAATCCCCATCCGCTAATCCCGCAGCTTTGAAGTGAAATGAAATGAGGAATTACTGTAAACCTTTCTTGCAAGCCCTGTAAGATATAAAAGCATTTTATTGACATACAATTTAAATGTTCATGTGAACTCTTATATCTATAATACAAAGTAGAACGATGTCTGTCTGTTTGTTTGTGTGTTTGTATGTTTGTTTGTAACGAAGGATCTCGCTAACCGCTGAACCGATCGGGTTCTCCTTTACAGGGTAGCTTCTCATAGGTCCCGGGAAGGTTTATAACTATTTCTCGGGGGGGTGGGACACCCCCAACCCCCCCAAAAATGAAAAATACCCCCCCCCAAAAAAAAAACAAAAAAATTCTTTTTAAATTTAAAATCAAAATAGTGGGGTCGACTACCCCCCCCCCCCAAAAAAAAAAAAAAAATCTTATTAAATTTTAAATCTAAAATACGAAAATTGGTTTGATCAAACCTCTTGGGACAAAGCCCCTAGAGGCTAGGGGCGAAGCCGCTAGTATATATATATAATATCATTTAATTTTTCACAGAGCTAACTTGTTAAATGAAGCTTAATTTATATTTTTATAAGCTGTATATAATACGATGCGATAAATAACTATTTATAATACTTTTTATTGAGACTAGCGGCTGCATCCCTAGTATCTAGGGATATTAGAAGGGACATTAAAGTGCAGAAAAATAACTTAAAACCTTACAACGACTTTTTTTAAAAAATAAACAGCCTAAAACCACCCTGGGACCTTTAAGAAGCTTCACTTTAAACGAGAACCATATCGGTTCAGCGGTTAGTGAGATCCTTCGCTACAGACAAAAAAAGCTTACTATTTTATATAATAGGATAATAATCTTATGTTGATATAATACCACCTCCAAAGTTTGACAGAAGAGGTTTAACCCTCCATTGCAGGGGATGTTTTTTTGCGTATAATAGGGAAGGGGGCCGAGATGGGGGGTTAAGAAGCATCTAAATAAAGTAAGGGAACATTAAAGGGGTAGATGGGGGGGGGGGGCAAAAAGTGTGAGAGAGATGGGGGGGCAAGGGACAGATGCGAAATCTAATTGATTTTGCAAATTCAATACCAAGGGATTTGCCAAAATTAAATTTTCGCAAGTTCTTTGTGGTTCAAATTATTTAATTTCTCTCTGTCGCTTTTGTTGGTTGACGGTTAGTCCTAAACCGTTTCATACCAAAGATGTTCGGAGTTGCGGGAATGCCTTTTTGTTATTAAATAGGCAAAACTCTTTACCATGCAAAATTAGTATTTGGAGAAAAAGGTGGTGAAATGAAATAAAAAGGTTGATGTTAAATGTATAGTCTTCAAAAGAAATCCTATTCTATAAAGTAGTAAGGTTTTTGTCTGTGCCTCATGATTTCAATAACTACTGAACCGATTTCTCCACTTTGTAGAAGCTTCTAATAGGTCCTTGGATGGTTTTAGGCTATTCAAGTTTTGTATCTAAGTTTGGTTTTAGGCTATTTTCCTACTTTCCTTACTACTTCGAATACATAGCTCCTAGATGCTAGGATCGCAGTCGCTAGTAAAAAAAGTATGTACATATGAAACTTTTGAAAGTCTCAAAAGGAAAAGTTGGCAAAATTGAATTTGGTTTTGCAAGAGAATTTGCCAACGGGTTGCTGGCTGGCTGGATAGATAGATAGATGGATGGCTGGGGGGATTTTAGATTTTGCGAATCAGCGCGGGGATATACAAAACCTTCCAGAGGCTGATTACTTAGGTAGTTGCAGTATTGCTTCATTTTAAAATGCACAAAATCAAAAAACATTTTCACCTTTTTTTTACTTTATCAATGTCCCATCTAATAAAAACTTTAACTCTACCTAAAAGTGTCATAAGCTATCCTTGAATATAAAGTAATAAGGTTATGTTGTCTGTAGCTTAGGATTTCAATAACTACCGAATTGATTAAGTTATCCATTCTAGGGAAGCTTTATACAGGTCTCGGGATGGCTACAGGTTATTTCATTTTCAGATTTAAGTCTTGGGATGGCTATTTTTCTGTCCTTTCCCACCCGTTTGAATATATGATGCTAGGATCAATTATAAATCCTAGAGCAGCTTTACATATGAAGCTAGTTTTATATAATATACAAATAGCTGAAACCCTGCTTGACCTAAACCTGTACATAACTTGGAGCATTTTCAATAAAAGGCAATCTGAATCTAACTTGACCTAACCTGACCCAAACAGTACGATTATTCCAAAACAACTCAACCCTAGGAAAGCGAAATAAGATACTTTAAGAATCTTTTAGTCATACAAATTTTTTAAGCCGATCTATCAATTCAAAAGTGCAATTTTTAAAAATGATTGATGATGTGTCTTTGTTAAAACTTTTAATAGTGCCTATAAAAAATGACGTCACATTGGCCTACCATTGGTCAATTAAAATGTGTACCGGCCTGTCATTGGTATTTTAGTCTGTGTATTGGCATATCATTGTTAATTTATATTGCATGACGTCATTTTTTTATAGGCACTATAGGTCTATGTTTTTGAAAGTTGGTGTTACAATTCTAATTAAACCGATAAAAAAAAACTTGTACCTAAAGAACTCTGCTTCACGTATGTATGATAATATATGTGTGTGATGAGTTTCTAATATATTCACTACAAGTCTGCAAATATCAACATTATTACTTTATACACCTTTTATTTATAATTTTTACTATGTCACAAAAAGATTTTTTTCTTCTGGAAAAAGTAAGTTATAGAGTAGATGAGGCTAGTAGAGGGGTATTTTTTTAAGCTGCTTCTGCTGCTTTAAGGCTGGTTTATGTAAGCCGCGCGGCTGAGAGTGGCTTCGGCTGCTATGTCCTGCTCAAGAATCTATAATTAAGAAATATAAAAATTCTACAGACTATGTCAGCAAAGCAAGTTAGATTAAAGTTAAATATAAAGTAGATGCTTATCCCTTTACAGTCGGGCCCCTTGCCGCACCTTAATCAGTCGGGGGGGGGGCGTTCAACGCCCCCCCTTATTATCTCAGTTCCTATTAGAGCTAGAGGGCTAAATATTTTTGTGCAAGTCCCCTGTTTGATAATGAATTTCCGACCTTTTATAAGTCTAAGTCAATTTTCGCTTCCTTCACCCTTTTATTTAACAACCTTTGTTTTTAGGTCCTTTTTTACTTAAAAATTTCAAACGGCTGTAATTTTCTTATTTTTGAAGCTAGAAGAATAATTTTTTTCCAGAAAATGTTTATCTTTATGTAAATTTTACATTAGAAATATCAAAATATAAATTTCAGCGGCCGCAGCTGTACTTGGCAGCTGCCAGCCGCCGCAGTCGGCGGTCGGCGGGAAAACGGCGGCGGATCTTCATGAAATTTTAATACGTTATGTAGACATGTAAGAAAAGCTTAAGTTTAAAATTTGAAGTCTCTAAGTCAAAAATTGCGGCCACAGGAGCCTTTTAAAGATTTCTGGAGACCTGGAGGATCAGGACCTGCAGGATCATACCTGGAACCTGAAAGTGACTTGAACACCTGTATTTCATATAAGGATGTACTACTAGAGGATTTTTTAGTATTTTGGTATGATAAAATGCTTTGTTTTAGTCAAAAAAAATATTTTTGCTCTTTACCTGGATGACCCTGCCAGGTTTGCTGGCATCCTGTGCCCGCCAGGATGGAGATATTCAAAAAATTTCAACTCTCAGTTATGTGTCATACCCATACTTAAAAAGTCAAGCAGTTTGGGCTCTTCATCTTTCACACACAGAAAATGAGATAGAAAAAACCGGAGGGGGGGGCGTTCAACGCCCCCCCCCCCCCGACCGTTAAGGGTTATTGGTCAAAGAAGTTTTCACAAAAATGTATAGCTCTCTCAATTTCATTGTGTCTTAATGAAATGATTAAAATAATGATTCTACTATTTTATTTCAAACTTAGCTTTTAGTGCCATCCTTGTATTAATTTCCAAAAAAATCTAAATTAATTAAACATTTAAGATATGTGCAACTTACAAAACATGTAGAAAATATTAATTAATTGCGCTCAAGAAAAATATCTGAACGTAAAAACCCTATGACTCATTTGGGCACGTACAAAACACTCGAACTTGCATTTTTTTAAAGAAATAAATTCCTTGAAATTTTCAAAGTGCAAATCGGGTCCTTTCCCTTTTTTAAGCTTGCTTACATTAATTTTTCTTTTCCCCACTTATTTAACTCACTTCCTTTAATTTTTAGTAAAACGCATAGTTTTTCTACGTATTGGTATGTACAATCTGTCCTTGACGAATAGTTATCATTTTTGAACTATGTATGTTAGAATTGTTCTATCTATCTACAAATTTGTTTAAAGATTCCGAAACAGCTAATATTTAGTGCCAAATAAAAATTGACGTCATTTTACCATTGTTCAATTAAAATGTATACTGGCCTATCATTGGTCATTTGTTTTGTATGGCGTCATAGGATTCCTGCAAAAATAAGGTACTATATACATATATTGAATAATTTTTGCTATAAAGCCCATAAAAAAAATTAAAATATAAGTTGTGTTTCTATTATTATTCTAAACACCTTTCAAGACATCATATTTAACATAGTATTATGATTCACAAGGCACATTTTTATAAGCTGTCTTTAAACTTACAACTTAAAGCTAAGGGTTATGATTAGAGTAAAACACTAGAGGGAGAAAGGGTTAAATAACTGTAACTCCCCATCGCAACTGCCTTGTGCAAACTTTCTATTAGATCATTGAAAATCAACCAATGGTGTCGCTTATATTAACACAGCCAAGTAGCAGAAAATAATTTAGAAGCAGACGAAAGAGGTCTTTGAAAAAGGAAGGAAGGTAGTTGTCTGTAATCAAAAAAACAAATTCACTCAAAAATTGTTTTTTTATTTATCCCTGTTGTCATATCTGTTAAGCTTAGCTTTTGTGCATTTTTTGTCATTCTAGTTTTTTTTTATAAGATGTATAAGAGAAATTCTTTACTTGTATTTAGTTACCCTCTCATGTCCCCTCTTTCCAATCCTAACTGTTTCCTCCCCTCGAATAATGCGAGTGTGAGGGAAAAAGAGGGGTGGAAAAGACCCCCACTTGACAATTTTCGGCGATTTATGTTGTTTGCAAGGTTGCGTGATTTTTCTTAGATTTTATTCAAAATAGTATTTGTTAGAAAGAAAGTACAAAGTATCTAGATTTCATATGTCTGTTGTTATAAATACCTAAAACGGCATTAACAACTTTACAGTGATTTAAGGAAGCTTTATGTTGGACTTGTAATGAGTTTAATTATCAAAAGTAAAATAATATGAAGAAAAATGTCTTTTTGGCGCTTTTGACAGATGCTATAAACTCTCTTTTACATAGAAACTATAGACTAATTTTATTGTCGAAAAAGGCCTCGCCGATTTTTTAAAATTGTATCACATTAAATTAGAATTATAACCTGCATTTTACAGATCCTAGAAGTTCTACTTTTCATGTTATCTAACAAAATGAAAATCGCAGCGCGCTAAAATAACCATACCCCCTCCCTTCCTTCTAAATGAACAAACTTATCAATGAATGAGTGTCTTGTTAGCAATCTAAATTGATGACAATTTTCCCGTGTCATAATATCCACATATATTATAAATCCATTGACTTAATACATCTTAAGAAAGTGTATGCTACGACGCTTTAATTTAAGGCAAATTATCAAATAACTTAAGTTTAAAAAAGGGCAGAAAAAAGTAATAACAAAATATTATTTTGCCTTTTGTATACATTTCATATTGTTTAAGCCTACCCCCAATAAAAAATTGATAAAAGTATTTCCCATTAAAACAAGGATATTATATTCAAAAGCAACGAAGCTTTTGAAACCTTATAAAAATTAGAAGAAAAAATCTGCATATTCAGAAGAAATAGGATAAGGGGGGGGGGGGAATTTTATTTGAAGAATTACTTATTGCCTCAAATTTTTGGCAAGCCAAAAAGTAATCACTAAGGCACGTATTTATTTCTTGTTTGTTTACTTGCATTTACAACACAAATAGTCAGGCTGCAGGCATAAATATAATTTCTAAAAGAATTAAGTCAAAAACATAACAAACGAATAAACATACACCTATACTGCTGACTTGTAATGCGGTAGCTTCGCTACTAAAAAACGCCTATTTTTTGTCTTTGTGTGAAACCATTTTAAAGCAAGTTTTTGTTTGATATAAAATGAATATTATGAGTTTTAACAATAGAAATATTGTATTGTATAAGTTTTTGCCGGATTTTAAGAGCTTGTTACGAGTTTTTTTTTGCTGTGTGAAATTTATTCACCATGTAAAGCCAGGGATCTAAAGGGAAAAGACAATTGCCGATAAATTAATGTACACTCCCAATGATGATACACAGAAATACCCTGTAGCGTAAGATTAGTGGTTAAAACGTTTAGACACTCAACTTAATAAACCAACCATCACAATTCACCAAAGTCCCCAAAGTTATGAAGCCAACGAATAAAAAAACGTTATTATAAAACTTTTGGGATTAGTGTAATAAGCAGCCCATTGTACCTACTCTTTCTGAAGATAAATAAATCTTTCTTAAAATTTCTCAAAGATAGTTTTACACCTTATTTAACAAACATTTCAATATTTTTATCGGCATGTTGAAAATAAGACTTTAAAAACATGTCCAATACTACCAGAATCCTATATCTAAATGTATAAAAACTGATCTATTTGTATACATAGATGTATTTAAAGATAACTTCCCCCCCCCCTCCTTTTTCAAGGACCTTTTTCTGCTACTTAGCTGTGTTAATAATCCCTACACTATTGGTTGATTTTCAAAGACCCAACTGAGAGTCGGGACAAGCTCCTTGGGATGGGGATAAACAGTTATTTAACCCCTACCCCCTCTAATGTTTATATACTCTATTATTGTAAATAAAGATATCATGACTATTATTACGTTGAAAATAGTAACAAGGTTTAAATGGGCTAAAGACTGAGATTATTAGATAATACGCGGAAGCGATAGCACACTAAAACTATTTCCCTACCAAAACCATTTAATATTTCCAACTATACAATGGATATAAAATATACGGATATTATGACAGAGTGATTTTTCTCGACAATTTAGGTTGCTAGAATAGCCTTTAAGTATTGATAATTACGTTCATCCAAGTTCAGGAGAGGGAATTGAGGTATAATAGCCAACTTGAATGCATATTTTATCAGGGATGCAATATCCACGTATATTATATCCATTGAACTAACCCTTTAATATTTGATTCAATGATTGGCGCGTACAGACATTAAATTTTCATATCAATACCATATGGTACTACTATGCACAAATTTCTAAGAAATTTCAAACATCAATGCTTTTAAAGCAAAGCTTATCTATTATGAGGTTCAGTCAGTCCACCCTTGAATGGATAGCTTATTTCGTTAATTTAGACATGTGTGAATTGTCCTATCAATTTCAAACTTTATATGGTGTTCCTGAAACAGTTAGATGCGTTTCAACTCTATAATCATTACCAGAAAGTCTATACGCCCATTTAAAACATGAATCATAACTTGTTTTTACAACAATTTTGTGTATGATATAATTATCCTATTCATTTGATTTTTGTTTAGACTTGTAAATTAATAGGTTTTTGTCTGACTTTGTTTTGCCAGTTTTACGTATCGAAATCCAAAGCTGTCAGAACCTGGCTTTTTATGATATAATGAATCTGAACTAGGATTGAAGTAAAATATGTATGCATGTCAAAATAACTATGATATTCAAAAATTTCACTCGTCCCCGCAAGGGTTAAAAATGTGTCAAGTTTGAGACACAAAATTGGGCTCCAAAAAGAATATTTGACATTAGTTTAAATGGTATTACTACATATTATGAGAGTGGCTGAACACAAATTTTATCCCAAAAGTTTTATATTTGCATTGAAAAGAAATGTTTCGCTCCACACCACCTGAACAATTTAACATACTTTTAGGCCCCCAAAATTTTTTATTTTTAATTCCCCCCCCCAAAAAAAAAAAAAAATAAAAAAGCTTGGACGCTCTTTCCTTTATGATAAAAAGATCTCCCCCCCCCCCACAAAAAAAATTCAATTTTCAATTTTTACCCCCTCCCCCTCCAAAAAAAGCTTGGACATCTTGGCTTTCCTAATAAAAATTGTTTCGTTTTTTGAACATTTTTAGTTGATAACTGTAATGATTCTTATATACTTGAAAGACAAAGAAAAGATTAATATTTTTCCTTTCTCTCCACTTTTTATCTTATTTGGGATGCTTATAAGTCAGGAATAAAACAATAAGTTTATCAAGAAAATATTATCCTTATAGTAAACAAATAGAATGACTATATCTGTGTATGTGCAGCAAAATGTCTTGCTAACCACTTGAAAAAACTGTTACAGTGACCTTTTTTTTGAAGGATGGTTTAATGCTATTTTGTGACAGTGTACACAGTACCTTCACCTTACCAAGTGAAATTGTCCCTAGGAAAATACCCCTTAAATTTTTCTTTTTAAAATTGATACTTGAGGGTCGACTCTCTTTCCCTAAAGTGGACCGAAAGGCCTTTAATGACGTAGTTAATTAAATATTAGAATTGAATCACAATATCTCATCAAGATATATGTGGTAAAGCCACTCTTTACCACAATAAGTACCTGCTAAAGATATCCCATGAACTAGGGAACCTTATTATCACTAGGTAGGTACTTGGAAGATGTAGGCTGGGAGGACTTCTGGGATGGAAGGTCAGCTTGGTGAGGGTTCTTCAGGCGGGAAGGTCTTCTTGATGGACTGCTACTTCTTTGTTATATTACAAAGATAATATTTGTTGAATAACAAAGATTTCTTTGGAGTTATATATTTATTTTGACTGTTAACAGTTTCAAAGCAAATACAGAACTGATTTATTACAATAAATATCTCAGCTTTTATACCCGTCAATTCAAATCAGCTGACAAAATATTGCCTTCATTTTTAAAATGGCTGCTTCCATGATTCAAAATGGCTGCCTTCATATTCAAAATGGCTGCCTTTTGTTAACAAAATTTGAATTGACAATAAGAAGATCAGAACATCAATATAGACATTATATACATCATATACATATCATTTATATACATAAAATTTATGATACTAGTATTCAATCTATTGTGTTGTGCTCATTTTCAATGCTAGGATATCAGAAAATGCAGTATGTGTGTATCAGAGTTCATTCAAAACATGCATATGGATTTTTATTGAACTTTGCACTTTTTACAATAGAGAATGTAAAGAGTATTAAGGTTATATTGCACCTTTATACATAGTTTTGTAATCACACAAGTTTTGTTCTTTGACCACAAAGGTATACTAAGTTCTTCAATCACAAAGATAAGTCTTTAACCATAAAGGTCACTTCAATTGACCACTAAGGTCTTTGCACAAAACCACAAAGGTTTGTCCTGGACCACAAAGGTCCCTTGATCAACCACTAAGATTCATCCTTGACCACAAAGGTCCAGTCTATCACAAAGGTCCAATATATATGTCCTGGACCACAAAGATCCCTTGATCAACCACTAAGAGTCATCCTTGACCACAAAGGTATTACTTAATCAATCTCTATAATATAGTTAACCACCAAGGTTTATTTTATCACAAAACCACCAAGGGTAAACATTAACATAGTATTCAAGCTTGGCAAATATAACTAAACCTTTTATATTGCCCTGCTTAATACTCCACTGTATAATTTCATTTATTTGAATGTTGATAAAATTGTTTATATATGTTGCGTCATGATGTATTAGTTTCTAAACAAGTATGCTTTACAACATATAAACCTATCAATGTATCCCTGAATATAAACTGCTAGTGGTAAAAAGTATTAATGATGTATTGGAGAGGTTAAGTTGCATGTTCAGAGGATAATTATTACATACAACCTGTCATACTATCCTCCTCTTATTATATCAACATAATACTGTCTTTTAGTAACTACCGGCTGCGCCCCTAGAGGCCTCTAGGGGAGGAAATTTTCTAGGGGCAATTTCTCTTATGGTTACTCTGTATGGGAGAACTAAATCGGTTCAGCAAGATCCTTCGGCACAAACAGACAAACATCCTATTACAAGGATAATACGACCGATCTAATTTGAATAAAGATTATAAAGTCGAAATACTCAACTCAAGTGAATACAGTATTAGTTGCAAATGTATGTCAACGCAATCCTTTCAATTTAACAAGTATTACATATACACATAATATTAATAGTTGATTTCGTTTTTATTTCATTGAATAAAAATTGTCAAAACTTACATGTTTGTTGTACATTACATTATGTTGTATTAAAGAAAAGTTTAAATGTCTGACATATTATCGCGACATCCCATATTTTGACAGAAATTACTTTTTAAATTGTCCTTTAATCTACTAATTATTATACTATCATTAAAATGCTACAAGTAGGTATAACATTTGTCCAAGCCATAAAGTCATTTGTAAGTAAATTCTTTAGTAGATAAAGTTAATGTAATGTAAAATAATACCTCAACTTAATTGATTCTTGTAATAGCAACTTCATTAGCAAGCACACGCGCAATAATAGGGAATAATTAGAAATTTATTTCAATAGAATAACTACTTTAGTTTCCTAGGGTTGCAGTTTCGAGTTATATTTAAACGAAATATTAAACTATGGGAGGGGGTGGGGTGTCAACAACTCCCAAAAGAAGAGAGATAAGGATCGAACCGCCTTCCCCTGATTTTAACCCATGTGGGCTTATACCTCCTTCTCCCTGAAAAATTCCTGTGTATGCATATGATTGATTTAAGCTCTATCATTTCCAAAATTACAAAATGATCATTTTAAAGACAAAATTTATGTTAAATGTTTCAAATCACAATTTTAAATTTTTACATTATCTGACACCTATCTTAATTTGTTTGTAACTTCAGAAGTAGTACATACACAATCTATTTCAGGAGTTTCTTGCACTCTAAATAAATAATAATCTACTTAGTGTTTTAGATTAGCTAGCCATATGTGTTATACACCTGAATGGAAAATATTTAAGGAATTCATAGTTTATATTTTAAATTTGGGTAAACAAAATCTACATTATTTAAAGTAACCAAAAAAATAAATTGAAAACAAAATTGCTGGCTTCTCAACAAAGTAAGTCCGTCTATTTTCCTTTTTCGTCAATTGTGTTATCCATTACAATCCCTAATATAACCTATCCAGAAAATAGCCAAATCGTATCAGAGATCTTAAGTAATATACAGATATAATTATCCAACTTAATCGAATAAATAATAAAAATCTCAATAAATTAAAAACTACACTTAGAGAATCTGCAAGAAATGTGAAATAACAAGGATGACAATAACTATAAAAGCGAAGCTCTGAAATGGAAGAAAAAATGAATATTAACACTTGTAGAGTGTCAGAACTAAATAATCAGAATATTAATGCATAAGTAAAAACAATATTGCAAGTAAATTTGTGCAAAACTGCATAAAAAGATTATACCATTTAAAGATATACTTACATTTTAGGACTTGATTATAGACATGCTTCGCCAACAACATTGTACCTTTTTGTAATAGGAATCAGTATTCCAAAAAATCAGACGAATCGGATATTTTAAACATACAAACATTTGTTGTCAAAAAAAATTTAAAAATCAGCATGCTTAAAATGGACGTACGAACTTTTTAGTAACTATTATAGAGTTGCTGCGCTTTCTAAATCGTACCTAAATGTTATAGGAATCATCATGCAAAGTTTCAAATCGATAGGACAATTCTAACCTGTTTAAATTAACGAAAAAGGCTAACAGTTACGGACGTACACTAATTATAGAAAAGCTTAGCTTTCAAAAATTTAAAATGCAACAAACACTAAATAAGTATTTAATTGTTAAACCGCCCAATTTTCTATGAAGGTAGGGGGGGGGGGGGGGAGGGACGATATCGCCCGCCCAATTGATAGGAAAGAGTGAGAGGGTGGCAAAGTTGACAGATGGTAAAATTAAAAATTTTCCCTCACATTTGGTGTACAAATACCGGAACTAAAGGGACAACCCCGATTTTGCGATTATTTTGTCCTTGCGCATTAATATTACAATATAAATGTTTTTAGTTGATAGATATTTTAATTAGATAGATAAAAAGGGACTTTCGCACAAAGTACCTTTTTAATCACTAATACCCTTCCTCCTTCTTTGAATTAAATTGAAAGTAGGTTTCTCGTTTGTTTGTTTATTACTTTAGGTCAGTTTATTTTATGCCATAGGGTAATAGGCAGCCCCGCAGGAATTAGGTTTAGGAAAAATAGTAAACACCACCCTCTTTTCAATTCATTTTAAAAATAAAAAGGGGGGGAGGGGATGTCAGTGTTCAACTGTTACTATGTGTGAAAGCAACGATGGGAAATAAAAGACGCTTATAAAACTAATCAACGTAGAACACTTATTTGCTTTTCGAAAGTATATAGTAATTTAACTTATTATCTTTCTAATTATTTACAAGTTGCACGGGACAGACATCTATTAGCCTTTTAGTTATGTCAGTTCCAAAGTCAGTATTTTACAAAAAAAGAATATTTCACGAGTGTCCTTTTAGGCTAAGAATTTGAAATATAAACACTGCAATAAAGTGTGCGGTCATGCAATTTACTTTCCATAATATTAATTAAGTAATAGAATGTGTTTCTGTGTGTTTGAACGTTATTCAAACTACCAAAGTTGTATAAAAGCTACAATAATCTTTTAATCAAAAAAAACGGATCTTGTAGCTTCGGAGAAAGTAGCTTCAGACATAGTAGCTTCGGACAAAGTAGCTTCAGGACAAAGTAGCTTCAAGACAAAGTAGCTTCAAGACAAAGTAGCTTCAGGACAAAGTAGCTTCAGGAAAAAGTAGCTTTAGAACAAAGTAGCCTCCCAAGGAAAGTAGCCTCCACTGTTAATATAGGTCATGGCCGCAGCGCTCGGCCCCCTAGCCTATAACCTAACCTAACCTAACCAAAAATTGTAAAAACATTATCAAAACTTGTAAAACAATATTAAAAATTGTAAAAATCTATCAACAACTTTTTGCAAAATCTACGAAATTCTAAAGGATGTGCAAAAAAATGCGGACATTTTTAAAATTAAAATTGCGCGGCTTGTGTTAATAGTAAAAAAATGTTACGCATATCGTTAGAACCGTTAGGAAGTCTATTTTTTGGAAATATAAGAACGTTTCCTCTGCAACATATAGTTACGGAGCTACGTGTTAAAATGTCCCAACTGGTGTAAAACTTGACTTAAATAGTAAATCTTTGAAGATTAAATTAAAGGGTATGCAAATAAAAATACGTACATTTTTAAAATTTAGATTGCGCGGCTTGTGTTAATGGTAGAAAAATGTTATGCATACTGTTAGAACCGCTATGAAGTCTATTTTTTTGGAAATATAAGAACTATTCATGTGCTATGTATAATTTATGAGCTATGTGGTAGAATGTCCCAACTGACTTAAAACTCAAAAAAAAAATTTCTACTTTTCTCACATATATCAATACAGCTCCTAAACTAAAAATAGCACAAAAATCGTACCTATATTTCCAAAAAATAGAGCTTATGACGGTTCTAACGATATACATAGCATTTTTCTACTATTCACACAAGCCGAGCAGTTTGAATTTTAAAAATGTTCGCATTTTTGCACACCCTTTTTTTGTCTTTAATGATTTACTCGCAAGTCAAGTTTTAAGTCAGTTGGGACATTCTACTTCGTAGCTCCTAAACTATAAGTAGCACAGTAATGATTCTTATATTTCCATAAAATAGACTTCATAGCGGTTCTAACGATATGCATAACGTTGTTCTACTATTAACACAAGCCGCGCAATTTGAATTTTAAAAAGGTACATATTTTTTATATACTTTAATCTTTAATGATTTACTCGCAAGTCAAGTTTTAAGGCAGTTGGGACATTTTACCATATCGCTCCTAAACTATATATAGCACAGGAATCGTTTTAATATTTCCAAAAAATAGACTTCCTAACGGTTCTAACGATATGCATAAAATTTTTCTACTATTAATACAAGCCGCGCAATTTTAATTTTTAAAATGTCCGCATTTTTTTTTTGCACACCGTTTATGCATTATCAGTTGACGATATTTTTTTTAAATAAATGTTCTGAGGCTAACATAGGTTAGGTTAGGTTATAGGCTAGGGGGCCGAACGCCCGCGGCTAGGCAGGCCACGGGGCCGAGCGCTGTGGCTATATTGGAGACTATTTTTCTTAGGAAGCTACTTTTCTTAAGTAAATGTCCTGAAGCTACTTTGTCCGAAGCTACTTTGTCTGAAGCTACTTTGTTCAAGATCACGCTGAACCGATATGGTTCTCATTAAAATTCTTATAGGACCAGGGAAGGATTTTAACTATTTTGGAGGCAAGTACCATATAAACCAGGGATGCGATTGCGGAGCCGCCATATTTTGCTGGAGCCGTTATTTTCGATAAAAACGGGATCGGGTTAGCTAAAAAAAAGAAGAGATTTTTTTATTGATAATAATTTGGTAACTCTGTTGTGTCGTGTGCAAATGCCCCTTTTAAGTTTTTCAAGGCCATTTGTATCAAAAAATAAACTTTTAAAACCATCCAAGTTAAAAATAGACTTGTCAAAAATTTGTTAAGTTTTTATTGATTTTAAGTCGGAGCCAAAAATCAAACTGTTCCGCATTCCTGACATAAACATAAACTTTTTGTAAGTGGAGGCTCTACTAACACCCATCTCCTCCCCCTCCCATTACTTAACTCAGGCGCCTCTAAAGACCTCTAGCGGCGTATCCGCTAGTAAATTAATGAAGTAATATTTATATGAAATTTATTTTCTTTTTCACCTTGAATACATGAAACCATTTAGATACAAATAATAAATAGACAAAAAATGCCAAATAATACTAAAATTAATAACAAAAATAAATTTGATTATTCTTTAAAATAAAAATAATTCTTTTAAAAGGAAGACAAAAGGTTAGAAAAAAAGCAAAATAATTTTTAAAAATAAAATTTTTTAAACGAAATATAATCTTAAGATGATGAGATTTTATTATATGAAACTTTTTATTATGTAATATGATAGGTATATTATAAATACATATAAACTTAATAATATTTTAAAAGTATGTATTTTCAAGGTAAATCAGTCACAAGCCAGGGAATCAGAGATAGGCCAGTGAAAGAAAAATTAAGGATTAATTTTCTTCCATTTACCTTTCCCTCCCTGGAAAGACACAAGCATTTAAAGAAAAAGTTATTGCGCTAAAATATGATGGATGATATAAATTATGGATTAAACAAAAAAAATTTAACTAAATACTTTTGTGCAATATCGAATTCTTTAAGTGTTTTTTTCATTGAAAACAGTATTGATGCATTTAACCCAAATAATCTTCATAAAATTAAATTTTCAATCATTATGATTTATGTGCCTAAAAATCAAAGAACATAAAAATATCAAGAATAAGTGGGTTAATTTCAAATACTTGTTATCCACAGAAAAAGTTAATTGAGGTATAGGACACTACTTCTGCTCTGACCGCCACCGCCACTAGAGTTGGCGCCGCTACCGCTGCTGTTGGACCCTCCGGAGGGGCGACTAGTAATGTTGGTTCGGGAGGGACCTCCTAGAATAAAAAGACATATTAATCTTAATAATAAAGTAACAGGATCTCTGTCTGTTTGTGTGTACCGAAGAAACTTGCCAACCGCTGAACTGATATGGTTCTCCTTTACAGGGTAGCTTCTTATAGGACCTAGAAAGGTTTATACTTTTTTGGGGGGATGGTACCACCACCCTCCCAAGCGAAATCGCAAAAAATAACATAACTGACCCAATCTAGCGGCGAAAAAATATTTTTTTTGTAAATAGCTGATTTTAACATAGATTGAAAATAAAACATTTTACGCGCCCCTAGAGGCCTCTAGGGATGTAGCGGCTAGTTTTAAATAAATCAATTGTTTGTCCTGAGGTGGGTGGAGCTATACAGATATTTTACATGGACTATACCTGGATGTGACCTACTACGACCAGCTGAATATCAGATAGTATTCTGGTGGTTGTTTGTCCTGGGGTGGGTTAAGCTATACAGATATTATACATGTACTATACCTAGATGTGATCTACTAGGACCAGCTGAATATCCAGGTAGTATTCTAGTGGTTGTTTGACCGGACCCGGTGCTTTGTTCTAATTTAGGCTTCTTTTCTGCAGGCTCATCCTGTACAAGGAAAACAATCAATGTACATTATACACAACACAAGTTTCATTTTATAAACATTAGTAAAGTAACAGATCTATAGTATAGATGTATATACAAATAACTAGCTCCCTCCCTTTTTCAATGACCTTTTTCGTCTAGTATTAACTTGTTTTTTACTACTTGGCTGTGTTAATATTCCCAACACTATTGGTCAATTTTCAATAACATAATTGAGAGTCGGCACAAGGACATTGATGGAGAGATGCAGTTATTTAATCCTTTCCCTCTCTAGGTAGTATAGTAAAATATATTAAAAAGAGTTCTTTATTTCTTGTATAGGTTATAATAACAGGGTGAGTGCAATTTGGCCATTAAAAAGCGCGACTGATTACCATGATCAGGAATAAGTCATAAAAAAAGGATGCTCTCAAGAATGAAGTTCCTCAGGGAGTAAGGGAGGGGACAATGGGCAATTAATTCAATTTAAGAGTTATCGCTGAAAGACTATGAAATCCAGAATAATCCGGAAAATATGAAGGAAATTGTAAAGGGAGAGGCAGAAAACTTTTAAATTAGAAAAGAGTTCCAAGAAAAAAGCATTCATTAGAAAATTAGATTACAAGCACATCAGACTGACATAATCATTCTGTAATTAATATCTATAAAAATCTCCCTGGAACCCATTCAACCCATCGCCCAATAACCCAAAATTTAATTGGGTTCTTAGAATGGCTATTAAATAAATATCACAATAAAGTTTTTATCTGTGAAGTGATATTTTCTGGAGAGAAAAAAATTGTTAAAACCAGCCACATCATAACAAATTAAGTTTATTGATACTTTTCTGCTAGATATTCAAAACTAACACACGAGTTGCGGCATTGGCTGAACAAGTACCCAAAGTCAGCCAGA
The DNA here is from genome assembly GCF_053477335.1 of Acartia tonsa. Taxonomy (NCBI): domain Eukaryota; kingdom Metazoa; phylum Arthropoda; class Copepoda; order Calanoida; family Acartiidae; genus Acartia; species Acartia tonsa. The sequence goes on along the minus strand of NC_137260.1, from coordinate 58,955,623 downwards.
AACTGCTAAATTCTTGTACATTCCCTTTAAGCCGGTACCCAAAGTCTGAGACTCGAAAAAATTGAATATTCGATCCATTGTCCCCTCCCTTACTCCCTGGAAGTTTCTACCTGTGAACCAGATTCTCCTTGTCTTTTCTTCATAGCATTTGTTTTCTTATCCCATTGTTGGTGCAGGTATCTACATCATGTTAAACATATTCAACAGTTATGAGTTTTGATCTGTATGTATGAAGGAACATACTATGTAAATAACAAGGCTAGATCAATAAAATAAATACAGTATCATACAGCAGTCATCAAAAGCTTTTTTATAAGTCTTTGGACTAGGTTTCTAATTTTTTACAGGAAATTAATTTTATTTAAAATTTTCTTGCAACTTCTGTTTGAAAACGAATGGCTTCTATCATCAAATGCTTATGGAGTTAACATTAATTCATATTAAGATAGAATCAATGTACGAATCTAAAACTTATCTATTATAAAACAAGTTTTACCTCAGAAGCATGTTTTCTCTCTCTGTAACAATCTTTTGTTCTGGAGGAATATCTTTAGTTGTCAAATACGTTGACTTTCGATTGTTGTAAGATCTAAAAACAAATATGATTATGTCCAAAAGTAGCCATGGGTTTATGATATGGTTATAATATTTTTTTTTGTATGTACTATTTATGTTCAACATTTGTAACATGATTTTTATGTCTTCAAGGTGGTTACTGATGACGGGTTAAATCTCTCAACAAATTTCGTCATAACTGAAGACGTTAAAAATTGTACTTGCTGTTGACAGTCAGATACCCAAATTAGTATTTAAAGAAGGGAAATGCTTTGGCTCTAAAACTGGCGCAACTCATTTACATTTACAGTTGGAACTTCAATATAAGGTCATGAGATACATTTACCTAAAGAAAGTTACCATTAAAGAAAGAGTTTTCCGTCACAATCAGCAGAAATACAGATCTATAGTATAGATGTATATACAAACAACTACCTCCCTTTCTTTTTCAATGACCTTTTTCGTCTGCTAGCAAATTGTTTTCTGCTACTTGGCTGTGTTAATATAAGCGACACCATTGGTTGATTTTCAATGACCCAATAGAAAGGTTGCACAAGGTTGATGCGATTGGGAGATACAGTTATTTAACCCTTTCCCCCTCTAGTGTTTGTACTCTAATAGCTAAATTACAAGCAGATATGGTAAATTACAGAAAAGCATCGCTCCAGAAACAGTGAAATAATATAAAAAGATGTTATATACTACCTATTATGGGTTTCAATATTAAGCCTTGAAAAGTGTTCTTTATTTTTAGATGGTAAATCTTTCAGTGCATCCGCTATACTCATTTTTATTTCTGTAACCAGGTACTCAGTTAAGTATTTTTTATTAGAACAAGTTCTAATAAATCTTTAAAAAATACAATTGTGAAAACAAATAGGTATCTTTGAATAGAGAAAGGAATGTGTCACCTAGAGAAAATAAATCTTTACTCAAATATTTTCACAATTGGAAAACTTATTTTTTTTTTCGATAATAACAACGCCCTACTGGAAATTAAGATGCTTCAAGACAGAGGAATAGTACAATGTACTTTTCTTTTTGCCTTATGTAAAATGAAAATATAAGGAAAATTTAAGATTTAGATTTATTTTGTTGCAATGGTAGGTACTTTTTAAAAGAAAACTTTTTAATTTGATCATGATCTTTTTTTACTGGTAAAATATTTGAAGAAAATTTTTCTTTTCTTTAGATGCCATTCACCTTTCTTTAAAAGTTGATTCATTCTATCACAATGTTTTTTCAAAGAGATATAAAAAAAATAAGCATACAATACAATAAAAAATGTTGGAAACTATACAAGCTTTTCTCCTTGTCCCTCTCTGTACGTGGTCATCTTCATTAATTCTTTCTGTGACATGATGTGCTTGTCCGTCAACTCTCCGCAGGAGGCGATCTTCACCTTCTCTGTAGGCTTACCAGATTTAGTTCCGAATTTCTAAATAAAGAGATGAATTTATTCAGTTTCAGCATTTAGATTTATTTAAGAATTGAAATATTCGTGTTCTATTATACTACTAGCGGATACGACCCTAGAGGCCTCTAGGAACACGTAAAATTGTTTCTCTTCAATCACTTTTAAAATCAGCTATTCACAAAAAATATTTTTTTTTTTGCAGATAGATGGTGTTAGTTACGTTATTAGCTAATTACAATTTTTTTTTTTGTCGATTTCTCCGGAAAGGGTGGTGGTAACCTCCCCCAAAATAGTTATAAATCTTTCCAAGACCTATGAGAAGCTACCCTGTTAAGGAAAACCCGTTCGGTTCAGCGGTTAGCGAGATCCTTCGTTACAAACAAGCAAACAGACAGACAGACGGACATTGTTCACCTTTGTATTATAGACTAGCGGCTTTTAAAAAAAAAAATTGGGGGGGGGGATGGAATTTATTTTTTTTTAGGGGGGGGGGTAGTCAACCCCAATATTTTAGTTTTAGTTTTAAAAAGAAATTTTTTTTTTGGGGGGGGGGTGTCCCATCCCCTAAGAAAATAGTTATAAACCTTTCCAGGACCTATAAAAAGCTACCCTGTTAAGGAAACCCCGTTCGGTTCAGCGGTTAGCGAGATCCTTCGTTACAAACAAGCAAACAGACGGACATTGTTCTACTTTGTATTATAGATATGTCATTTTAAAAAACCATCGAGTGCAAAAAATTAGGCTCGTTATTTTTGTTGGTTTAATAATAAAAAAGCCTTAAACCAATCAAAAGACTTAAATATTTACATTAAGTAGCATAAAAAAAACCCCAGGACCTATGTGAAGCTAACCTAAAATGAATAACTAAATCGACTCCCAGTATTTCGAAATCTCAAGCTACATACAAAAAAAAACCTAATACTTTAAAGAGCAGCGACTACGCCTCTAGAATTAGAACATTCTTACCTTAGAAAACACTTTATGCTTTATTTCTTTTAAAAACTAAGTTATAATTTACCTCTATTTTTTCAACCACACTGTAGCCAGAAATGACCTGACCAAAGACCACGTGTTTTCTGTCCAACCAATCTGTTTTAGCTGTTGTTATGAAGAACTGGCTCCCATTGGTTCCTGGACCTGAGTTGGCCATACTTAAGGTTCCAGGTCCTAAAATTACAGTATTTTTTTTAGTAGGACAAAAATATTGCCCTACTTAACCCACTTACTATTGACACTGTATTTAATTTAGGAAATAATACATCAAAATACATTAGAAGTGAGGATTTATAGACGAATGAACAAGGTCTCAAGCAAATAAACTTTACATATTGGTGTATGGTAAAGGGGTCATCTGTGGACTATTTCTATATTAGAATTCTAGAAATGATTTTTATTGACGGAATAAATTCAACTAAGGTTGGTAGCTTCTACAATATTGCGTAACATTGTGAGCAAGCTTTCAGTCAAATGCGGGTATTAAGTCTAACTGTTCTTAAAACACATAGTATAATTAAACGCATATTTAAAAACAGTTTGAATCTTACTCACAACTTCACGCAATATTGCAAAAGCTACTATTCCCTTTATAAATGATGTACCTAATATAATAGTTAATCTATATATAAAAGGCAGGATATTATAAGGATTGTTAGTTTATCTAAATCTCAAGAACAGCTTGACGAGTAGACCAATGCTTTAGTTAAAGTCATTATATAATAATTCAACAAATAGAAAACAGTCACATCATTATAAAACACAAGAGGAAGAAATGTAGATTTTAAATAATCATTAGGTAGTTAGGTAATAGTTTTATGTACAAATCGATTTTTTGTTTCTTGTTTTCTACCTGTATGTTTTAAAGTGAAATTTTCATCCGCAAACTTGGCCCCATATATAGATCTACCTCCAGTACCGTTGTGATTTGTGAAATCTCCACCCTAAAAAATCATTAGGAATAAGGGCGCTTTCACATAAGCACTGAAAATCCCCTCCTTAATTTGAAATAAATTAAAAGGGAGTTTTTGTTTGTTTGTTTGTTTAATACTTTAGCTCAGTAAGGTTAGCTTATCTTGGGTACTTTGCTGGGTACCGCAGGGTTATAACCCCCATTGGGGTTCACCATAAGAAGAAAAATAAATTTATCTCCCCTTCCATTATTTTCAACTTATTTTAAATATAAGAGGGGGGGGGGGGGGGGGGGAGGATATCAGACTGGTGCTCGCTCAACTGACACTTTGTGAGAAAACAACTAGGTAAATAAGATTACTTTTATAAACTAAAACGATTCGTAAAAAATAGTCCTAACGGCTTTTAGTAAAACATATAATAATGGATTAATCTAAAAGTATATTAACAGATTTTTAAGACTTAGGATTGGAATTAAAAGGGGATTAACTAACTTGCTACCCAACTTATCAACTAAACTTAATAATCTCTTTTTTTACATATGCGTTGTTGAAATTATACCCAAATTACTTTCTTTGCTAAAAGATATTGACAATAACACCATGCTCCATTTAAATAAGATGCAGAAAATAAAATACATTATATTTTTTTACCTGAACCATGAAACCAGGAATAACTCTGTGGAAGAAAGAGCCCTGGTACCCAAAACCTTTCTCATTTGTGCACAGCGCTCTAAAATTCTCTGCTGTTTTGGGAACAACATCTGCTCGTAATAAGATAATAATTCTACCCATCATCTTATCTCCAATCTTGATATCAAAATAAACCTGAAAAGATAAAAGTGTTAAAAATAAGGATGACAACATCCATAAAAAAGAAGCACTGAAACGGTAGGACAAACGGACATTAACGCTTGTATAGTGTCAGAACTGGATAATCAGAATATAAATGTAAAAGAGTCGAAGCAAAATTATAAGTAAACTTGTTGAAAAAACGCTTCATACAGAATAATGTTTATAGACATACTTACATTTTTAGGACTTGATTATAGAGTTGCTTTGCTTATAATATTGTACGTTATTGTCCCAGGAATCATTATACCAAAAATCAGATTAATCGGATAATTAGATCACATACAAATTTATTGTTAAAAAAGTAAAAAAAATTAACATGTTTAAAATGAACGTACGGACTTTCTGGTAATGATTATAGAGTTGCTACGCTTTGTAAATCATATTTAACTACTACAGGAATCATCATGCAAAGTTTGAAATCGATAGGACACTTCTAACATGCCCAAATTAACGAAAAAAGCTATCCGTTACAGACGTACGGAAGGACCAACAATAATTATAGAAAAGCTTCGCTTTTAAAAATATCAAATATTCTAATTATAAATTTTTGTATTTTATACATATGTGTGAACCAGGGTTGTTAAAAACTCGGGCTTTTAAATTAAAACTTCGACCAAACTCGGTTTTTTTGTGGGTTAATCAGAAATGTCTATCGAAAGGCTTTAAAATATACCTACTATATAATGATGAAACCTGACTATTTTAGACATAATTATGATCAAAACGGAAGGTAATGAACCTATTTATCAATTTTTAAAAGTTTACTTTCTTTAAAATTTCCAATTTCCATCTTCTAGTTATATTATATAGAAAATTAGATACCTAGAAAATATTCAACTAAAAAAACTAATGTAAAAACAATTGCGGTTTTTTTATAACCTACCCAAAACCCACAAAAAATCGGGTTTGGGTTATGGCTTAACAACACTAGTGTGAACTGTCATATCTCCAAAACAGTCGGCCCTCTTATCCCATAATATTATATATTCATTTTCCTTTCAGAAAAAAATTTTACCTGTGGATTCCTCTTCTTTTTGGCTTCCGGTTCATCCTCCGCAGTATCAGCCGCGCGCTTGGCACCTTCCTTCGGCTCCAGCCCGGGTGCAGGCATGGAGCCACCCTCGGGGCCTCCACCAGTGGCCAGCGAGGCACCAGCATACTTTTGGAGCCATTCGTCGGTGGCCCAGACAGGTCTGGTGCTTCCCTCCTTGATTTTCATTGGTTTGGCCAGGTTACACCTAAGTGTCCGCCCATACAACTCGCCATCGTTCATATTATCAATTGCAGCCTAAAATTTATCATTTGTATTACAAAATACTTTGATTTAATGATTTCTATCTGGATTCTCAACTGTAAGCAACCGTTAATGAGTCAAGGCAAGTTTATAAATAAAGCGTTAGGACGTTTGGTATACAAAATTAGAGAGAACTATGTATATTTCCTAAGACATACCAACAGACAATGTTACTTATTTCGCCCCTAATAATAGTTTTAACCAATGATATAAAGGGATAAGACAATTGCCGATAAATTTATGTAAATCCCTATTGATGATACATGAAATTACCCCTCCTGTAAATTAAATTTAGCGGTTGAAACGTTTAAACACTTAACTTAACCAATTAAAATAATTGACTAAGTCCCCAAAGCTGTTAAGCCAACGAATAAGAAAACGTTATTATAAAACTTTGGGAACTAGTGTAATAAAACAGCCTATATCCCCTCTCTCTCTCTTAACACTTTAAATACCTGTGCGTCCTCTGGTAGTTCAAATTCAATGAATGCAAATCCTCTGTGTTTCTCTGTCTCATAATCCAAGGGTATATTCACCTAAAAAAATACAAGTTGTCTAATACAAAATTATTTTTATAATAATTTGGCACCTAAAAAACTGTTTTACAAGATAAATTAAAACAGCTTCTTCAAAGTGTATAGGTAAATAAGTAGGTATAAACTTAATTTTCACAAACAGACTCGCTTTCACTTAATTGAAAACTCTTTTCATTCATAGGTTATAAAATATCCATCCTTAAATATTTTAACCTTCTTTGACCATAAAAAGCGGCTAAGCCAGAATTTCATATAGGCCATCAAGCAATAGTTTAAGGATTACCTCGACAATGTCACCAAAAGGAATAAAGGCGGCCTGCAGGGTTTTCTCGTCCACCTCCTCCGCCAACCCTCCCACATACAACAACTTTTTCCCACCCCCTGATGCTCCTTCGTGATCCATTTTTTATTATTTTCTGCAAAAAAAAGTTTTAGGTACAAAAAATATCACAGATGTTATTAAAATTCAGTGGCTCCGAAAAAAATTTTAAATTGCGAAACAGGAAATTTTGTTTTGATTTTTATCAGTTCTGTTCTCAAATCCAGGGACGTCAAAGGGGGGGGGGGAGTAAATGTATATTTGTAAATTTACCCCCAACACTCCCCCAATTTAAAAAAGCTTGGACGTCCTTGCTAAAATCAACCATTTTTAAATCTTCATCTTTACCACTGATGACAATCTAGGCTCGGTTGGCATTTAAGATTCTTCATCTATTTTAAAGGAGTTTATAATTTCCATAGTTTGTTGGAGATCGCGATCCAATTCTCCGCATTCCTTGAGGATTCTCTGTTTCACTTGTTTTGCAGCCGTCTTTATTCCAAGTTTGGGGTTCAACTTCTTGTACATCAGTGTAGAACAACATTTTACAAACCTATTTATTTCAATTTAATTACCTATTCATTATCCTATTATATAAAGTAGTAAGCGTTTTTTGTCTGTCCCGAAGGATCTTGCTAACCGCTGAACCGATATTGTTCTCCTTTACAGTGAAGCTTCTTATAGGTCCTGGGAAGGTTTAGAACTATTTTTGGGGAGGGTGTCTTCACCCCCATCCCTCCCAAAAATAATTTTTAATCTTTTGAAACTGAATTTTAAATGGGATGATATCGACTTTCCCCCTCCTATGTAAGTGCCCCTAGAGGCTTCTAGGGGGCGTAGCCGCTAGTAGATTATAGAGTAGCTAAGCTTTCTTATTCGTTCCTAACGATAATTTGAACGATTATGCAAAATTTGAAATCAATAGGACAATTCTAACATGCCTAAATTAACGAAAAAAGCTAGCCGTTGCAGAAGGACCTACCTTTATTATATAAAAGCTTCGCTTAAAAAATAAACTTATTACAAAAATATAAGTGAACTAGAATAATAATAAATATATGATAGGTAATAATCTAAATTTTCCTATTAAAATATTTTGTTGCTCTTTCTGATATTTTTGTAATGTTGTTGTGGCTAAATTTTTGTAAATCCGGAAGGTCTGACCAGTCAATATACAGTATCATCCTGAAGTAATCTAAGGTTATTGCGGAAGGGTTACTATTGTATAGGGTTGGGCCGGATATCCTGTACGGCTTATATCCGGCCGGATACTGGATATTGAAACTATCCGGATATCGGATATCCGGTTAATTGCCGGATATCAGGCGTTGGCCAGATATCCGGCCGGATACCAGATATCCAGCATTAGAAATCAGCAGGATATCCGATATCCAGTCAAAAAAGTATCCGGCCCAACCCTACTATTGTATAGATCTCGTATTCAATGTATGAAATACAAATTGTAATATCAAAGAAAGCTTGATAATTTTGGTTTTAGTTTAGCTAATATATGTTATTTTTCGTATTTCGGCAGTTTTTTTTTCTGATTAACTTATGCTCTAATATTTCATGTGTTTTTCAACCCAGCCGAGGATTTATGAACTTAAGTATTTTTTTTTAGTATTATAAATTAAAAGTAACTTACATTTCCAAGTGTTTATTGATGAAAGCTGTTACTTTTCTGAAAAATAAAATTACAATTATAAATCTTACTGTGAGACTGTTCTCAGATTTATTTTGACTAAAAAAACAAGGATGACAACATCCATAAGTAGTAAAGCTCCAAAATTATGGATGGATATCCGGAAAAAATGAACTATAGAGCAGTTTCATAAAAAAAACATTAAACTAAAAAAATACGAAACCTTGTAAGATTAATAACGCGAAAATCTAGGAATAGATCTAGCAATTAAACCAATAAGCAAATCTTGATGAAACTTTGTGGAGATATGTAAATTGTGAACTTATTTAATCCCTAAAAATATCAGCCGTCTATCCTGAATACTAGTTAAGAAAATCATGAAAATTGAAAAATCTAGGAATCGAACTAGCACCCCAACCAATTGACGAATCTCAATAAAACTTGATAAAAGTATGCAGAATGTTAACATATTTGATCCCTAAAAATTTCAGCCTTCTATCTTTTATAGGAGCCGAGAAAATCACGTTTCGACCTTTCTGTCTCAGACGGGCATTTCGAATTATAGAGTAGCTTCGCTACTAAAAATAAGATCTTAATGGAGAAGTTGATGAGACTAATAATGAATCTTCAGTGAACAATAAGCTGCACGAGCTTTGATTAAAAAAGACTAGTTTCAGCAGCCAATACATAGAGATTCAGCAGCTGTCAAGTTATATACTATGATGTTGTCAGTTTAATTATTTTTCATTATGCATGGCTAGATCTAATTGCATGATTGTTTCAGAGTGATCAAGACTCTGTTATATCGAAAAGATGAGCCACTTCTTATGGGTAGTATTAATTTATATGATTTTTACCTATAATATTTCTATACTTAATTAATTTTCTTTTCAATGTAAAACTTATTGCCAGTAAATAAGAAGGACAAAAGTTAAATTTCACTTAGATTGCGAAAACCCAAGTGATGCATGTGTTCTTAATGTAGTTCCTCTATTAAGAAAAAATCCTTACTTGACGTTTGGAAAGTCAGGCAGTTCTTCTGAGATAATAATGTCCAAAGAAGTCTCCTCAAGCATATTCCTCTTAAATACATTCAGAAGCAGCTCATCGTAACTAGAACAAAGAAATAATATTTAACAAATAGTAATAGGATGTCTGTTTCACTATCTGACAAAGTCGTAACTTTATCAGAAGCAGTTTATTTTTGAGAAATAACCATTTTTCTCCAAAACTTAATAAATACAAATAAAATGAAGTTAAATCTTAATATATTTTCAAAGCGAACTTTTTCTACATTTAAGATTGTTTCTACCTGCACAGTGCTATGAATAAAAATGGTTGTGTTTTCAATTTCATAATTCATGACAATTCCTTACACAATAATGTATAACTATTGGGAAAAACAAAAGTTTGAAAGCATATATCCTAAAATATTTGTATTCCTCTATTTAATTGGGCAAGCTTCGCTTTTATGGATGTTGTGATGCTTGTAACTTTCATAATCGATGTTGATAAAACAAGAATGACAACATCCATAAAAGCGAAGCACTGAAACGGTACGACAAATTAACATTAACATTTGAGTAGAGTGTCAAAACTAAATAATATAAATGTATTTAAGTCGAACGAAACAAAATTGTAAGTAGATCTGTTGAAAAACTGCTTAAATACAGGATTTTGTTTCAGGATATACTTACATTTTAAGGACTTGATTATAGAGATGCTTCGCTTATGATAATGTACTTTTTTGTTTAGGAATCAGTATTCCAAAAATCAGACTTTTTGGATAATTTGTTGTTAAAATTTAAAAAGCAATATGTTAAAAACTTAAAAATAAAAATTTCTGGTAACGATTATAGAGTTGCTTCGCTTTCTAACTTGTACCTAACTACTATAGGAATCATCATGCAAAGTTTGAAATCGATAGTTTGAAAAGAGCTATCCGTTACGGACGTACGGAAGGACCAACCCTAATTATAGGTAGAAAAGCTTCGCTTTTACAAAATAATTATACTTACTTCATTAACATCTTCTCTAAACAAGATTCCTAAATTTAAAAAAAATTAAAGGGACTATTCACGAAAGAGAGCAAGTGATTCTAAGCACCTTCAAGCAGTATTTCTAAATATTTTTTGTGTGAATATAGTAGAGTTGTGTTTAATATAGTTATACCAACAAACAAAAAAGTTTAACCAAGGTTTTTTATGAATAAAACTTTTGAAATGTTAAGCATTTGTTTGGTTAAATATCATCAAATGTTTTGTTGAGTTTAGAAGTTCAAATAAAATAACACGCCAAAACAAAATTGAATTCTGTACACGTATAAAACTGTGTACAATATTATGGTATTACCAGTTATCGTCTCTTTTTCTTAATTAACATTTGACATTGAAAAAGTTTAATTTTGTGTCACAGCAGTTTGAACTGAACAAAATATTTGATGATATATAGCCAAAAAATGACTAACATTTAAAGCTTTTTTTTCATACAAAACCACGGTGAAACTTATTAATTTATAAAACCATTAATTGATTAAACATAACCCTAGTATATTGACAAAAAAAACCATTTAAAATCAACGTTGAAAGGTGCTAAGAATCACTTGCTCTCGTTCGTGCATACTCCTCTTTTGCAAAATAGAAGAGAAAAGGAACAATTATGTAAAAAAAAGTACAAGCATAGCAATGAAATAGAAATTAAGTAAAAGAGGTGGTTATATAAGAAGGTAAAAAAGAAAAAAAACACTGCAGACAAATAGACAGACCAACACACAAAAAAATGAATAGAGTAACTTTGCTAGGTACTATTAATTCAACAATAAACATCATATACAGTTTTAAAAATACTTTAAGTATAGATAACATAAACACCTACCTTATTGTCCTTGGACTCCTTCCATCTCTTTACCTTGCAGCTGTCTATATGATATTGCAAGAAATACTTGTTTTCACAATGTTTACCACAGAATTGACACGTATGATTCAAAGCAAGTAAAGATTCAGAAAGTTTGTAGCATATTTTCTCGTCTATATACTTCTTTAACAGTTCAAACTGTGTTGGTCTCTCCATATAAAGAAAATTTCTAAAAAAGAATAGTTTTGAATTTTGATGAATCGAAAAAAGAAATAGAAAAACTGTCAGTGTGTTAATTTACGTGCAATTCAGTTAAAAATACAAAAAATATATCACAATTCTAACCATAAAAACTTCCTGAAAATAAGTTATACCTATGAAATTAACAATATTTCATAGTTGTATCTTATCCCAATTAGTGAGAAAACTTTAGTTAATAAATAACAACAAATAAAGTTGCAAAGTTTTGTGGATTGTCCATTAAAATCTCATTATCACTGAACTTTTAGAGTTTTCTGTTTTAGAGATTCTTTACAGGATGGTTTTAGTCTATTTTTCTGCTCACTCCCAACCCTAGGATGCATCCCTTCATGACAATAAAAAAACCTAACCTAAAGTATATAGGCCTGTTGTTAACATATACTTGAGTGTGCAATTTCTCGTGTTGTTTCTTTACTTTCTTTTTTTCTTTAGGATCTTCTATATGATCTTTTGGCCTGTTAACATAAATTTGAGTGTGCAATTTCTCGTTTTGCTTCTTTACTTTCTTTTTTTCTTTAGGTACTTTATTTGGCACTTCCACCGGCACTTCTGACAGTTTTTCTTCAAGTTCCACGTACCAAGGAACTTTTTCAACACTGAAATTTAAGAAAGTTATCTAAAAATGTCACAACATGCTAAATAAAATAAAGTTGACTTTCCATGAACGACTGGTGACGAACAGCTGTGAATCTAAAGTGGATTGGGCTGAATTTTGAAAAATAATGACTTTTTTTTTAAAAACAATTCTTTTAGAGGCCCTTTGGGTTTTACAACAGTATTGGTAGAAAAAGTAAAACTATAGGTATACCTTTTTGTCATTCTTGTTAATGTATGTATTATCAAGACATTTGGAAGTTTATCGTATACAAATATTTATTTAAATATTTACCTCTGAGGAGCAATGTTTGGTTTACTTGTAAATTCTTCTTTGATAACTTCCTACAAAATAGAAAAGATTTAAATTACACCAGCTAGAGCAAATCTTATTTTGGGCACAAAGTTTTAATGCCAGTAACTGATTACATTTTTACAATAAAAAACACTCGTTTTCCAAGTTAAAAAGGGAATAATAGCTTAAGCAATGATCCGTAAAGTTATGAGTAAAAATCCAGTCAAATGCGTTTATTAGGTCCAACTGTTTTTAATTAGGCGTTTAATTTTACTATGCGTTTTGAGAACAGTTAGACTTGATAAGCGCATTTGACTGGAAGCTTGCTCACAATTTTACAGATTATTGCGCGTAAGCTACTATTCCCTTTCTATAAAAAATAAGTTGAACTTCAGACAAATATAATGAATCTAATTCAGAAATGATTTGAACTCTAGTTTACCTCCTTAATTTTATAATTATTGATGTCCTCGAGAATTGGCTTCGATTCATTGGCGGTCAGATTTTCAACCTAATCAAATAAATATCAATGCGAATCTTTTTTTTATTCAACACCGCCCGTACGCCCGTAACATATATCTAGTTGATTTAAGTATGTAAGATTCGTCCTTTCTATTTCAAAATTTGCATGGTGATAACTGTAAGAGTTGGGTAAAATTTTGTTAAGACTTAGCAACTCACGGTTGGTTTTTTATTAAATGAATAAGTTAGGGTACAATGTTTGGCACTTTCGATATAAGTAAATGATAATAAAAAACCCATAGAATGCGATAATAACTTCAGAAAAATCGAAGAAAATAGTTTTCATACTTAATTAACGTTTTTAAGTTTTTCTTCAAAAAGTTTAGATAAGATGCCTTTAAAAGTCGTCTATGATTTTGTCAGGGATAAAAATGTAACTTTAAAATAAGAAATACAACATTTTTTTTCAATTAGTACAAAGTAAAATTTTGAACATTTTATTGATCAGTATATTTTTTAAAATGTGAAGTAGAAACCTGAAAATTGTGTTATGATTTGATTGTCTGCTAGATTACAAGAAGAAAGATACTGACAGTACTTGTTGGTTCTTTAAAAAAAATTAGGTAGATTACTTTCAGAACCCCTCTTTTTGCAACGTTATTTCAATAGAACAGAGCCGTAGTCTTAGTGTACTCAATATCTAGACAGCCAACCATTGTTTTAGAATTGTTCAATTTTTTTAACTTCTGATAAAAACAGAATTAATGGTATTTTTGTAAATATTATACCTCCAAGAAATGGCTATACTTCCCAATCATATGTTGTGTGATATTTAAGAGGAATTATTTTGATATAATGTCATTAAAATATTCGTTGAAAAAAGTGCTATTCTAGCTTATACTTTACATTTTAATGTGTATGATAATTCAAATAAAAGATAATGAAGATTTATATTATATTTAATTGTTATAATTATAAAGAAAAACCTGGAAACAGTAAAAAACTGACTTTATTTTATTGACGTAGGGAAAATTTTGTCAAATATTTGAATAAAAAAACAATATAAAACAAAATAAATTATTTTTAATATAGTCACAAAAAGGCTTAATGAGTTTAGGAAATATTTCATTCACTAATCATGTCATTTAAACTCTATTACACAGAATACAGTGTAAAAAGATGTTCTCGTTTTAATTTTAAGTAATTTCAAATGCATTTTAATACCTTTTGATGATTTATTTTTTGAAACATCTTTTTATAAAATGTTATTGATTTTTGAAGTTATATGTTAAAATGTTTTTAAATTTTGTTAACATTTTGTTTTAAATGTAGAAAATTGGTAATTCTAAACATTCAAAAATAGTTATTTATCATATTTTCGTAATATTGAGAATGCGAGAAAGGATTTTAAAATTATTTTAACAATTTTGGTCATGTGATCAAAAATTTGAATTGTCCGTCTACTATTGCCCCCTTTGGGGGCGAAGTAGGTGGAAATTAAAATTTTTGTCACTTGACCTTAATATTGGTGAAATAATTTTGAATGACCTTTCTTGTATAAGCAATATTAATAAAATATGATACTTGGTTTTGTCTCACTCTTTATCTTTTTTTAAATTCAAAAAAGTAAGTGTATCAAAAAATTTACATCATCTAAGGGTTAACAATGAATATCTCTGTCTATTTTTCGATAGCCTGATATCTAGTTGCCGAAAGTGTACGCAGTTTCCTGAGTGTTTCCTCATCCTAGCTCAATATTTACTACTAGCTACAAATCTTCAAACTTCCCTTAAAAAAATCAAAATTTGAATGTGTAAACGATTTATACAATATACATTATAAATTTGAATTTTTTAAATTTTGATTTTTTTTTTTTGAAGTTTGAAGCTTTTTTAGCTAGTAGTAAATATTGAGCTAGGATGAGGAAACACTCAGGAAACTGCGTACACTTTCGGCAACTAGATATCAGGCTATCTATTTTTCTCTATATTTCTTCCCCCTCCCCCCTACCTCACTTCTCTGTCTATTTCCTTCTCTCTCTCATCCTCTTTTGTACGTCATTTATACAATAGATATAACCTAGAGACAGCACTAGGGCATTTTGTTTACATTATGAGTCAGCTATAGATTGTTGAATATCTTAGGTTAAAGCTTTCCTTGGGTGAAATATTTGAAGAAAATATTTCTTCCATCATATAATGTGAAGCATATGACACAACATATAAAAAGTTAGTTATAAATAATTTAATTTCTTAAAATAAAGTTAGATTTCTAAAAAATATATCATTGCAAAATTTCGTTGCAAATAATGTTGCCTATAGGGCTGTATTTCATATACAACAAAAAGTGAACAAAGGTTTCTTTTTAAGAAAAAAATGGGGTCAGATTGACCATATATGTCTAATGTCTAATACCCACATCAAATATTAAATTATAATAATGTACAGTAGGGTGGATCAATTTTGGACATTGAATTTGTAATCAACATTTACAGTTTAAACATCATATAAGAAACCTAAATATAAAAAATTTATTTTGTCCTTGAGAGGAAATGTGGGGGAAGGTGTGCCCATGCATTAAAAAATTTTAGAAGTTTAGTCTGGAGGTGCAACTTTTTTTCTTTCAAAGTATAGCTTTATGCATCTTTTTGAATTTGTCTTGTTGAGTAAAATAAGAATATCAAATTGGTTTTAAAAAATATTCATCCAAGCATGAAAAATCTTAAATTAAATGAAAATCTCTTGGTTTTGAAAGTTATTTATGGATTTTTCTTGCTAGGATCAATAGTTTTAAAAACAAATTTTTTATTCTTATTCTACTCTTCAAGACAAAGTTGGGAAGGTGCATAACGCTATACTTTGAAAGAAAAAATAATTGCCCCCCCCCCCAAAAAAAAATCTCCCCACAAGAGTCTTCTTAAAAGTTTACATGCATCAGCGAGCCTCCCCATTATTAAAAATATTTACTTTTCATTTTTTGGTCTTTTATATGATGTTCAGACAGAAAGTGTATGTAGCACATTTAAAATTAGAAAATCATTGAAAATCAAGCCACTCTAATGTACAGCATTTATTTCTTCTATTACACAGTACAAAATTATTCTTGTATTTAAATTTAACATATCATATTGGAAAAAATATTCTTGTATTTAAAATTTAAAGATCATGTTGGAATTTTTTTAAAAATTTTTAAATTTTTTAATAATGTACAGCAAATTATTTCCTTTTTATCTCATGTTTTGAAATATATAAGATAATTAGAATAAATTACAGAAATAATAAAAGTTATAAAAAAGAGAGCGTCAGGGGGGGGGGTTGAGGGGGGTTTCCCCCTTCAGGAGAGGGGGGGTTGAGGGGGGTCTCCCCCCTCAGAAAAAGCTTGGGCTTAAATCTTCAACAAATAAAGAAAACTAAATTATTTTAAAAATTTCTTTTTTATGTTACATATTATTATTTTTATGACACTTGATTTTGAATGACAAAAAAAATGTTGAAATAAATATTACCTACTGTATGAAATGTTAAATTAGAAATCAATAATAATGTTGGTAAATTTATTCTCATTTCATACTCTGAAATAAGGAATTGACAAAATATAATAATTTTTATTCCAAACTTTTATAATAGCATGCCTATTTCTTATTGGTTGACACTAAAATTGAAAAAAAAATAATATATATTATTTTATGATTAGAAATAAATTTGAAAAAAAATAATTTTCTTTCCCATATATTTATCATTCCAAAATCCCAAGAATCAATTTTGAAAAAAATAATTTTCTTTCCAATATTTCTATTCCTTTTTCTTATTGGACGTCATTTCATGTCCAATGAGAGACTAGTGTTTAAATATTTTAAAGCTTATTAAAGCATTTATTTTGAATGTGATAATAGCAACATTCTTTCACTAAGTGTGATAAATGATTTTATTAAATTTTCATCACTTAAATTGCATGTTTGATGAAATTTTCAACTGATAATTCAAGAAAAATCGTTTAAGTTTTATTATATTTTACTTTGAAATGTTAAAAAAATATATTATTGTCAAAAATGTGTAAGTTATACTTTCCTCAAAAAAAGACCTAAAACATGCAAATTAACACGTGTAATGAGATTTTTTTTTTTCAGGTTTAATTTTAAGTAATTATTGATATTTTTTGTAAAAAGGATTTTATATAAAAAGTTTTAAAACTCGAGTTATGTAGTGGTTCTAAAAAAGGTTGCGAATTTATGCAATTTTCTTGCAAAAAAAATTTTCTAGGATTTTAAAAATAGCAAAGGGTGTTATTAGACGTACTTAGAGATACAATTGCTAAGTCATTTTGGCCAAACACTAAAATAAAGTTTTTACATCTGAGGGTCCAACCGTGAACTGAATAATCACTTCTTTATCAAACTTCAGTTAACCAAATTTTATTAATATAATAATTTTATTAATATATGTATTAAAAAATGCTTCATAAGTAAACAAAATATATTTGTAAACACAATTTTCAACTTAACTGAAATTAACCAAAACAGATTTAAGTTTAAAACGTACCTCGTTTAAAATACCTTCTACACTAGCTGAAGAACTCTTCTTACTCATCAAACAATCCTTTATCTGTATGTTAAAGAAAAAATTTAATTATATTTTTACCATTGCAAACCAATAGGCCTCTAGGGGCGTTAACGCTAGTAGGTTTTAATATATACTAATACATAAAGTAGTAAGGTGTTTTTTTTATCTGTAGCGAAGGATCTCGCTAACCACTGACCCGATACGGTTCTCCTTTACAGTTTAGCTTCTCATAGGTCTCGGGAGAGATTTACGCTATTTGTCTGTCCTTTCCAAATCTTTTGTGTATAGAGCCCTTAGATGTTAAGGGCGCAGCGATATGATATTTCCATATTGTGACGCCATTTTCATCAACCGCTGGTCAAAGACAGAATTTACTAGTCAATGCCTAATGCATCTGTTTTAAATTAGCAAATTACCTGCTGAAAGTGAGTTGATTCTCCGACAGAAATCTTGATGAAAACAAGAATCTTTCCCAGGCACACGCTGGAAAATGAGGAGCATTCGTCCAGCAACTGGTCAAACCACCAGTCTGATCTATATAAGGGTAACGAGGTTTAATTAGGCAATGGTAAAAACATCTCCTTTAAGGCTTAAAAATAGTAGTAGAACGATAATATTCACTAAATATGTATGTGTATTTCTTATTAAAAAGAACTATAGACAAAGTTTTTTTTTTAAAGTTAAAATTTTTTTTTTATCGTTCTACTACTGTTTTTTACTTGTAACACATAACCTTTACAGATTTTTCCAGAAACCTACCCCTCTCTTTGTCTAACAAAAGTTTTCATATCCCATTACATAAAGTAGTAAGGTAAGTAAGATTTCGAAACCAACTTAACTGGTTGAGTTTTCCATTTAAATAAGATTCACATAGGTCCCATGTTAGTTATGGGCTAATTTCCTACCCATCCCGCGAAGCCGCTAGTTAGAAATAAAACAATAACTTTAAAGATCTTGTCCTATTGTACGTGTAAAATATCATCATTTGTGCATCCCTTTTCTATAAAATATCTATGTTAAAATATGAAGATTCCCTGCCTAACTTTTTGAGTACTTACTTTATCATTAGTTAAGAAAATAATCTTAATACCTGTCAATTAGCAGGTCTTTTAACATTTTCCTGCCATCCTTGATTCTTGACAGGATCAGAGTTGTGTTCACAAGGATACCCCAAGCTTTCTCATCTGACATGTTGCAACTAATAAGAAAACAAATTAACATGATGTTTGTCTATTGGTGTGTCTATGGTGAGTAAAACTCTGTTTAACAGTGAAATTTTGTATTATCTATCTATATGTAGGCAAAGGCATGCTCATTAATTTTTCGCTTCACAAGAAAACTATAGTCAGGAATAAGGTATAACCAACAAGAGATTTAATTCTAAAATATTATTTGGGGGGCAGATGGAGAGATCATCAATTTTACTATGTGTTGCCCCCCAAATGACAGCTGAAAAACACGTAAAGGTTTCGTGATTTTTCGTTTTTGTTATAAGCCGAGTTGAATTAAGGTAAGATTATTTTATAAGGTTCACCTGCAATCAAAATATTTGAAGAGTTTGTCAGCAACCTCCTTTAAATCCTCCAGATTTTCTCCATTATCATCTTCCTCCATTTCATCAAAATATTCATCTTTTTGAAAGATTCCCTGTAAACATTCATAATTAAAAACTCAAAGTTATAGGTTCCAAAAGATATAAAATTAAAAAATAAAATATGTCTATTAATCAGGGAGTAAGGGAGGGGACAATGGATCGAATATTCAATCTTTAGGAGTCTCAGACTTTGGGGATTGACTTGAAGGGAATGTGCAAGAATTTAGCAGTTTCTGACTGAGTTTGGGGACTTGCGCAAGAAATGCCGTTACTTGCTATGTTAGTTTTGAAAATATATAGTTTTGCAGACAGAGAGTAGTATATAAATATAAATACACGGCCCCCTCCCATACTATATTTCACTCCCTTCATCCTCACCTCCTTTTTAAAAGTAGACAACGAGAAAGGGAAATGGAGAAGGGAGGTGGGGGAAATTAACAGGATAAAAAGTGGCAGGAAGGCGTGCGGTTCATATACTTGCCCATCCAGCTACACGCCTGCCTGCCCCTTTTTTCCGTGTTCACATCACTTGCCCCCAAATCTCTTTTCTCTTTCCCTGTCATCTAAAGAGATCCAGGGAGATATTTCTAGTAATTAATTACAGAATGGTTATGTCAGTCTGTAATACTGGTAATCTTATTTTCAAATGATTGTTTTTTTTCTTGGAACTTTTTTCTTAGTTTATGGTTTTCTAGATTTAATCAACAATCTTCTTCAAAAACTCTTAAATTGAATTAATTGCCCATTGTCCCCTCCCTTACTCCCTGTCTATTAATACATGATAATTAAAGGGGGCCAACGGCCAACCTACCTCCCCCGACCTTTCCCTATGCTCTGCCCACCTTGCACTTGACTTCTCCTGGCACACCCTCACCACCCTCCGTTCTGACCACCTCCCCATCCTCCTCTCCCTCCCTGAAATCAACAGAAACCCCCGCCCTGTCAAAACCTTCCACAACTTCCGTAAAGCAGACTGGGACACCTTTACCCTTGAAACTGAAACCCTCTTTGAAGATCTTCCTGATCCTTCCTCCTGCTCCCAAGGTGAAGCCACTTTCCGCCAAATCCTCCAAACTGCCTCCAAACACACAGTCCCCGCTGGCTTCATCAAAAACTCCAATCCCTCCCTCCCCCAGTCTGCTAAGCCCCTTATCCAGCAAAGAGACTCCTTAAGAGAAATTAACCCCCATGATCCTCAAATCCAAATCCTCAATGAACAAATTTCCTCAATAGTTAATCAACACTCCAACAAAAAATGGCAAGAAACCCTTTCCAAATCCGACCATAGAACCAACCCTTCCAAATTCGGGTCCCTCCTCAAATCCCTTTCTGGCAAAAATAATTCCCCTCCCTCCAACCAACCCATTTCCTTCAACAACAAAGTTCACACCTCCCATGCCCACATTGCTGAATCCTTTACCAAACAATTCACCTCTGTCTCCCGCCACACCTCCAACCCTTTCTCCAGAAAAATTATCCGCAAAATTAGACACCACCACCGCCTCAACAGAGATTTCCAACCTTTCACCCCTGCCCTCGTCCTCGAAGCCATTAAAAATTCCTCAAACTCATCTGCACTTGGTCCTGATCACCTCAACATCCTCCACCTCAAACACCTTGGTCCAAATGGCATCTCCTACCTTACCAAACTCTTCAACCTCTCCATTTCCGCTGCTAATATCCCTGCCATTTGGAAGCTCTCCAAAATTATTGCCCTCCTCAAACCTGGTAAACCCCCTGACCTTTCCACCTCCTACCGCCCAATCTCCCTCCTCTGTCCTGCAGCTAAAGTCCTTGAACGCCTCCTTCTCCCATACCTTAAACAATCCCTCTCCACCCACCCCTCTCAACATGGCTTCAAACCCCTCCACTCCACCACATCCTCACTCCTTAATCTTTCCACCTCCATTGCTAACGGTTTCAACCAAAACCTCCCCCCCCCCCAGCCGCACAACCGTAGCATCAATTGACCTTTCCAAAGCCTTTGATTGCATCCCTATCCACCTCCTTCTCCAAAAAATCTCCTCCTCAAACCTCCATCCAAACATCATCAGATGGCTATCCTGCTACCTGCGTGGCAGGATGGCCTTCTGCTCCTACCAAAACACCAACTCCTCCCCCAGAATTGTCCACACTGGTGTCCCCCAAGGCTCTGTTATTTCCCCCGTCCTTTTCAACTTCTACATAGCAGATGCCCCCCACAACCCCCCCGCCACCACCTCCTCCTATGCCGACGACCTCAACTCCTTCCACTCATCTCCTGACATCCCCCAGTCAGTTGAATCCATCAACTCCCACCTCTCCTTAATCGCTGACTGGGCCTCCACCAATGGCCTCTCCATCGCCCCCAACAAATCCACTGTCACCCTTTTCACTCCTGACCGTAAACACCAATCCAACCTCCATCCTCAAGTCCAAATTAACGGCTCCACACTCCCCCTTGAGAAAACCCCTAAAATCCTTGGAGTTACCTTTGACACCTTTTTCAATTTCAGTTCCCATGTCTCCACCATTTCCTCTAAAATTTCCTCCCGCCTCAGAATCCTTAAATGTCTGGCTGGCACCAAATGGGGCCACCAGAAGGAGACCCTCCTCACCACCTACAACACCCTCCTCCGCCCCATCACCACCTATGCCTGTCCTGTCTGGTTTCCTAACACCTCCAAAAACAACATTGATAAACTCCAAGTCCTCCGCATCTGTACTGGTTCCACCAAAAAATCCCCCATTAGCCACCTCCACCAAGAAACTAAAATCCTACCAGTACGGAACCACCTTTCCCTTTTATGCTCCCAGTACTTGGCCTCCTCCCTCCGCCCTTCCCACCCATCCTTCCCCAATGTCACAACCCCTCCTGGTCCTAGATCCAAGAAATCCACCCTCCAATCCATGTTCCTCCCGACCCTCCAACCTTTTCTCACCCCTGAGAACACTCTCCTCCCTGCAAATTACAAATCCACCATCTCCCGACTCCACACCTCTGCAGTTACCCAAGCAATCAATTCCTATCCCCCTAATCCTGTCCTTAACCTCGCCCCTCCCAACATCAACCCCTCTGAGATCCAACTTCCTAGGCACTACAGAACCATCCTCTCCCAATTGAGATCCAATTATTGTCCTAAGCTCCAAAGTTACCTGCATTCCATCAACGCTTCTCTTTCACCCAACTGCCCATCCTGCCCCAACAATCCTACCCCTGAAACTGTCCAACACCTCTTTTCCTGCCCTAATAACCCCACCAACCTTAATCCCATTGACCTCTGGCATAATCCCGCCCTTGTAGCTGCCTTCCTATCATCACACCCAAGTTTCACCAGCCTCCCTCCTCTTCAACGCCCCCCTCCAGAGCCCCCCCCATAAGCCTCCCCTCCCCCACCTACTGATGACGACCCCGGACACGAAAATGGACTATGAGCAGCCAATACAACAACAACAAAGGGGGGATATTTAGAGGAAGCGTTTGAGCAGGGTCGGCATGATATGGTCTCTCGTAATCAGTGAGGTTTCAGCTTTTACAGAACCGAAGTTTTTGTGAACCAGAAACAGCCAATAAACTGACAGCGTCCGTAAAATGTAAATGACGGCTGTCAGCGGAAGCTGCCGCCGGTTTTTATGACAGGAATAGAATTAAATAATATGAGGAATATATTAGGTAAAAAGAAACCCTACTATTTCGACACTTTTTATTCTTTAAAGGCGGAAAAATTGTGGAGTTTAAATAAAATTAATCAAAAATTTCAAATTAAAACCAAATAAAATTTTAGTATACCTGACAATACTCTACAGCATAGTCTTGGTAAGGAAACTTTTTACTGAAATTAAAATATTTTTAACAAAGGAATAATAAATAAATTTAAAAATAGAAATATTTCCAGTTTGGCTCCGAAACAGCTTAATATCCAGAGGATTAAAGCCGGTTCTCAGCTATAAAAAACTTTGTACTAATAATAAAATAAAAATCATAAAATAAATTCAATTTTGTTAGCCCACCAGGCCTTCTCACTTTTACCATCAGCGGAAAACTGACTATCATAAGATACAATAAATAACAATTTTTAAATAAATAAAATTACCTTGCTTGCTTCAAAGCCTTCTGTGTTACTTTACTTTTGAAGTCTCTAATTTTCAAATAGTTTATCAAACTTCTATGCGTTTTCTCATCTTGTCTATTTTCATCTCTGAAAAAATGATAAGTTGTAATTAATTTGAATTAAAAGTCAGTAATCTTAAAATATTTAATTTTAATACTCGCGGAAAGCTGTCTAATACTACGTTGCGATAAATAACTATTACCTTATTTGTGACAATGCCTGTGCAGTTGTGTTGTGATGATAATTAATCTCCAAATACCAGGTCATCAGTGGCAGCATATTTGTGAACTCCTTGCCAGAGTCACACATCAATTTTATCAATTCCTAAACAAATTAGGTTACGTATAATTCCATTAGAGGGGGAAAGAGGTAAAATAACTGTATTTTTCAATCGCAATGACCTTGTGCCGACTCTCAATTGGATCTTTGTAAAACCAATGGAGTTGGGGATACCAACACAGCCATGTAGCAGAAAACAATTTGCTAGCAGACGAAAATATGGGTTAAAAACTTTATTTTCACGGGGTGGGGACCCAGACCCTGTGTCGATTTTCAATTGGGTCTTTGAATATTAGCCAATAGCGTTGCAAATATTAACACAGCCAATTCGCTACACAAGAGCAGTAAGCAATTTGCTAGACGACGATAAAGGTGCCCACCACTGAAACTAGGTAGTTGTCGGGGTTATGCATCTAAACTTGTACATTTATTAGACCAATATAGATGTAGAAAAATATAATAGTCTTTTAATTCCCAAGTATTTTGAAACAACGCTTGACTTTTCTCCAGGTATTGTTTTTTTTATAGATCAATTAGTTTCATTAGTTGGTAAGTTGTATTTTTAGGGTTGGGCAGGATACCTGGCCAATCCATTTTCAATATCCGGCCGAATACTGGATATTAAAATTATCCGGATACTGGATATTAAACTATCCGGATACTGGATTTTGAAACTATCCGGATACCGGATATACGGCGTTGGCCATATATCCGGCCGGGTATTGGATAACCGGCATAAGAACTCAGCCGGATATCCGGCCAAAAAAGTATCCGGTCCAACACTAATTTTAATACCTAATCAACTTCATTAATTTATTTCTTTAAGCTTTATTTCAACTAAAATTTCTTACTTGAGAGTAATAATCCAATTCAGTATTAGACCTGTTTTTCTCCTAAAAATTTATTAGTTAAATCAAGACTTAAAACAAAGACATTTTCAATATACAAAATGGAAACACAGAGTAATTTGAGGAGCTTTTAATCAATGAATCAAAAAGATAAGGAATAACATTAAAATCTTAGAGGATAGAGAGAAGGAATAATGAAAATTAAATTGAGAAGGAAGTGTTATGCAATCAAAAACAGAAAATCACTTAATCATAAAAGACATTACATAGACCGAACAACAAAATTTTAGAGCAGATTCGCTGCTTAATAAAAATTACCGATTGTTTGTTGATCAAATTAACAATCCTCGCCGCATACTTGAATACGAATAGTTGATTTCTGACATCAGCCAAATGATTTTGACTTATTATGACAGAGCGGTCTCCGATAAGCTGTAAGAGGATCATGTTACTAATAGGTTTAGCGCTAACCACATGTTACTTATAAGTTAAACAAACTCATACATGTTACTAATAGGTTAAGCACCATCCCCCCTCCATTCCCTATAGAGATACTAATTTTAATAAAAAAATTTTTAAAGAAAATGTGGGGAAATTTCTCAGAAAAGAGAAAAAAGAGTGGTAGGAGTTTTAGATGCATGGTTGGAATATAAGGTGTGGGGGGGTGGGGTTGTATATAAAGGTCTTTATATATGATAAAAAGCTCATTTTTAATATATAACTAACATTGTCTACCTATCACCTTTTTTATCTCCCTTTAACATTTTACCAATAGGTTAAACAAAGTTAAACATGTTACTATTAGGTTAAGCGCTTATTCTATTAGTAACATGATCCCTGTAAGAAATACTTGATGGCTCCCATGTTGAGCAGGTGATGGTTGATGCGTAGGAAGGAATATTTGAAATTGTACCATTTCTGCTCCACAATAAATTTACCCAGCTTAAAAGAATTAAAATATTATAAGGCAGTATTTAATACCTTAATAAAATCCACCCTCCCCCTAATTACAATTCATAAGAATATTATTTCTCGTATTCATTCGAATCCGGTAGATAGGAACCGTTTCTCATCCATACGAAAAAACTGTGTCTAGCATCGTATTATATACAGTTTTCTACGAATATAGAAATGTACAATCATAAGATTAAAACTAGTTTTTTTAGCCGAAGGCACCGGCTAAAAAAACTAGTTTTAATCTTATAATTGTACATTCTATATCCGCGGAAAGCCGTTTATAATACGATACAAGAAATAACTATTCTCGTATTCGTTCGAATCCGGTGGATAGGAACCGGTTCTCATCCATACGAAAAAACTATGTCTAGCATCGTATTATATCCAGTTTTCTACGAATATAGAAATGTACAATCACAAGATTAAAACTAGTTTTTTTAGCCGGTGCCTTCGGCACCACGGGGCTAAAAAAAACTAGTTTTAATCTTATAATTGTACATTCTATATCCGCGGAAAGCCGTTTATAATACGATACGAGAAATAACTATTCCAGTATGGCTTCGAAATCGATTATTATCAGGAGATTAGGAACCGTTTCTAAGCAGCGTGTCGGAGCCGTTTAATTTTGATGCGGCTCCGGCTCCGTGGAGCCGTATCTGGAAATACGGCTCCGGCTCCTACCTTAAAATTAATATATATCATTATTGACTTTGATAAAATAAAATAAATAATATAAAATATTTTGCTTTTATTTGATTAAAGCTATATAAAAGTAGAAGGATGTGTGTCTATTTGTTAAGTAACAATATTTTTTTCAGTTTATTATATGGAAACAGACCGTTGCCAAATTATATTACTTTAAAAAAAAAAATTTTTAGCTAATCTGAAGCCGGAGCCGTTTTTAACGAAAAATACGGCTCCAGCTCGGGCTCCACCAAAAATGTTGCTGCCCCCGGCTCCGGCACGCTGGTTCTAAGCCATACTGAAAAATCATGTATATCCTCAAATTACAGACAAATAAAAACCATAAAACTAATAAGTACCAGTTTTGTTATCCCGGGCCTTCTGCACCTCTGGTCTAACAAAACTGGTTTTAATATTATAATTTTTTATTTTAATATCCACGGAAAGATGTCTATAATACGAGGCGAGAAATAACAATTATTACCCTTCCTCTCTCCCCGAATTACAAAATGTAAGAATATTATTTCTCGTATTCATTCGAATCCGGTGGATAAGAACCGGTTCTCATCCATACGAAAAAACTATGTCTAGCATCGTATTATATCCAGCTTTCTACGAATATAAAAATGTACAATCATAAGATTAAAATCAGTTTTTTTAGCCGGTGCCTTCAGCACCTCGGGGCTAAAAAAACTAGTTTTAATCTTATAATTGTACATTCTATATCCGCGGAAAGCCGTTTATAATACGATGCAAGAAATAACTATTTTGGTTAATGTATTTTTCTGAACTTTCTTCTAAACAGTTCTAAGCTTCCAAAGCCACAAACTAGTTTATTTGCAGACCATTGTCACATTTTTGACTGTTTCACATTATAAATGAAAGGGGTAGGTGCACAAAGTGCATTAGAACTTGAATTAAGTGAACTGCATATTTTTTTCTGTCATATTTTCACAAAAAAAAGCATGATGACTATTTTAGTAGTTCAAAATTGTTTGATATCTATTGTAATAAAAAACTATGTTACGTATATGTTTAGATGGTATTCTTGAAACTTATGCTTGCAATAAAACTTTTTAAATGCACTTCATACAACTATCCCTTTTCTTTAAGAATTATCTATCTATTAACCTACCTTAAACAAATATGGAGCTGGACACTGTATATGTTGAACAATTAAATCTACAATCAAGAATCCGATATTGTCGTTTAAAAACGTCGTCCTATATAAAATATAGATATATTTAGATAGTATAATTGAACATCAATTAATGATTCACCTTTTCAAAGCTTTCATAAAGTAAAATAATTTGATCATTTCTGAACATAAACTAAGGTTTAAAGGTGTATTTTTGACATCATCAAAATGTTCGATTACAGTATAAGCAATGAATTGTTGTAGGTATCAAAATATACATGGAGTGGGGACAAAACATCTAATTTAAGAATACCTAATTTAAAAATGCCTAATTTTAAAAATGTCTAATGTGACAAAACACCTAATTTATAAATACCTAATTTAAAAATGTCTAATTTAAAAATACCTAATTTTAAAAATGCCTAATGTGACAAAACACCTAATTTTAAAAATGCCTAATTTTATAAACACCTAACTATAAATACCTAAGTTTAAAAATACCTAATTTAAAAATACCTAATTTTAATAAACCTAATTTTAAGTATATCTTAAAACTGTTGTTGAATATATTAAACTGGTGGCTACGCCCCCCAGAGTCCTCTATGAGCGATTGCAGTGCGGAGGGGAATTAAAAAAGTCTGGGGGGGGGGGGGTGAGAAAGTTACGACCCCCCTCAAAAATTTCAAAATATAGTTTGAAATAGAAAACTGGACGGACGTACAGACAGACAGACCCTAATAATAGAAAAGCTTCACTTTTTAAAATAAAATTAGTTTGTGGCACCTTACATGAGCAGGGTTTGCAAAACCCAGGTTTTTTTTAAATACCCCAGGGCCGTGGGTAATAGGGGTTTTACCCGGTTTTTGGGGGTATTTTGGGGGTTTGGGTTTTTTACTGTAAAAGCTAGAATAATATAAGATATTTTATTATCTATAATACAAAGTAGCTTGATTCTTGTTCCTTAAGATCCCAGTGACCACTGAACCAGTTGGATTCTACTCTTCAGGGAATATATATAATGGTCCTGTAGTGGTTTTAAGCTATTTTCTTGAGGGGTGGGACACCGACCCCCAACCTCCCCCCAAAAAACAAAAAAAAAAATCCCTCAACCTTGTTTAAGGCAGTTAATTGAAAAGGTTGCAAAAAATATTTTTTTTTCAATTGCCTATTGGGGTAAAGCCCATAGATGCGAGGGGCAAAGCTACTAGTATAATATATGATAGACGAGTCTTTCTATGGCGCAGTGAGTTTCATAGTATTTTCACAGTAGCTTTTCTCTTATTTCTACCCCTGCGGGGTAATCATTACCTCTTAACTAACCTAACCAAAAATAACCTATTAATAGCTGCTATAAAAATAAAAATAAAACCACTGTGCCATGATACCAATTAGGTCCATTCTTTAAATATTTAGAAACGGGCTAGGACATAATTGAGTAATTCCTTTGTTAAATACATGCAAGGGGTCAATTTTTGCTTTTTTTGAAAAAACCCAAAATCCTAAAACCCCTTGGTTTTTTTAGGTGGGTAAAGAAACCCACGTGGGTTTTGGGGTGGGTTTTTTGTCTGCCAACCCTGCACATGAGAAATAAATTAGTTAGTAAAATTAAAGGTTGAAGGACAAAGAAAATTAATTTTAATTTTTATTGGTTTCTTCCCTAACCTAAGTAGCCGTAGCATCGCTTTCTTGGGGGGTGATAGTTGACCTGACCACCCCCCATTATAGTTCTAGTTTTATAAAGAAAGATTAAAGAAATATAAAAAACAGGGGGAGGGGGGGGGGGGATTTTTTTGAAAGGGCGATTTCTCATTGGAAAGAGTTGGTAACCTCCCCAAAAGCGTTATAAACAATGAACTATGGGAAGCTTCATTGTAAAGATGAACCATATTGGTTCAATGACTAGCAAGATCCTTCAGTCAATTGGATTAATGTTATCAAAATTTTAAGTATTTTAGTGAAAAAAATAGATATTTTAGAATTAGGCATTGTTAAATTAGGCGTATAGATAGTTTAGAATTAGGTATTTTTAAATTAGGCGTTTTTAAAATTAGACATTTTTAAAATTAGGTATTTTTAGTTAGGCATTTTTAGTTAGGCGTTTTTAAATTAGGCATTTATAAATTAGGCATTTATAAATTAGGTGTTTTTAACGTAGGTGTTTTTAACATTAGGTATTTTTAAACTTAGGTGTTTTTAGTTAGGCATTTTTAGTTAGGCATTTTTAAATTAGGTGTTTTGTCCCCACTCCATATACATGACTAGCGGCTGCACCACTAGCATCTATGAGATCTGTGAGGTAAGAGTAAGGGGGCTGAAAAATGGCCTCAAACTATCTTAGATATAGAAATAAAATATCCTAAAGCCATCCAGAGACCTGTGAAGCTTCCCTAGAAAGAAGAACTCAATCAGTTCAGTATTTATTAAAATCTTAAGTTTCATACAAAAATCCTTACTACTTTATATAATAAGATATCTCATTAGTGTATAAAATAAAAAAAACCCATTCTGTTTTAAGCACATATACTTAGTTCTTTAAATGAAGATATTTTAAACACTTTTTTTTACCATTACCTCGTAAGGGCGGAATTCTCCTTCGATTTAAGTGATTATCTAGAGAATCCAGAGCATCATCTACGTGTGATGGGATGCGATACTCTAACACCCATGGATATGATAAGTAACATCCATCAAACAACCCTTTAATTGCACGACCTTTGTCTGAGAAGTCCTAACTGTGCATGGTAGTGAGTTGCATCAGTTTAAGGACCAAGGCATTCCCCCCTACTCGTTACTATTTATGTCGCACACCTGACAGAGCGTCTTTAGTTATGACCCGAGATCTTTTAACACTTACATGTTAACGCTTCTATCAGTGGTTAAAGTCAGGATGGAAGAACTCTTTGTACGTAGAACATCTTTCAGGAAGGCAAAGGTCTGTTGCGGACTGTGATTCGTGGTCAGGAACCGCATATCCGATACAAGTTGATTCATGTAGCTCGCCATAGATACTATAAATAATACATTATGTATTGTTAAAATAAGTTGCTTTGTAAATATAGTTGATTATGTATGTAGGTATTATAGGAATAATGATAGAATCGATTTAAAATGAGGAATATATTTTCCAGTATGGATTCAAAACAGATTATTTGCTGGATTAGAAACATGTATCGCATCGTATTATAGACAGTTTTCCACGAATAATAAAACTAGAACTTAATTCTATAATGAATAATTTTCCGTCCACGGAAAGCTGTCTAAATAACTATAACAGCCTTTATATCATTTGAAATTATCAATCTTAAACTTTAGTGACACAATATAGTAGCCAATCAAAAAATCATCGATTCGTTAGTTTGAAGCATAGGTAAAAAATACTCTTGTGTGTTATATAAAATAGCTTTGTTACGTAATATCAAAATTGTAAATAGAACTTACTTAAGGGTCTATATCTATCTCGTTCATCATTAATTTCTATCACATATTTTGCAGGTTCCAATCTTTTCAAAACGCTTGGCCTAAAAAAAATTTCAATAAATGTATTTATGTCGTTGCTTAGAATTATATTATACCTATTTTTATTCGTTTTAGGATATTTAATTCTTTTCTTAAACAATAACATTTACCTTAAGTTATTTTACACAAAGATACAAAAAAAAGTATAACTTATTTCAATAAAAGTCCAAGGGTTGGGGTAAAAGGGTGTTATTTACCTATCTCAAACTTTAAAACCCCTCGGCCTCAATTGTCCGCCCGAAATTAAAAAAATACATTCGAGTACCCCCACCAAAAAAAATCTTAAAACCCTCAAAATAGAAAAGCTTGGACGTCCCAGATAATAAGATAATAAGACGAAAATTTGTTTACATTTAATAGCCATAACTGAATAGATCTTTTCCAAAATCTATAGGTAATCAAAAAAACAAACATTTAAAGCTTTCTGTTTATGTAAGAATATTTTTTACCTTTTGACAACATTGGTGAAAAATTGTAAATGCTTCTTATTTTTAGAATCTTGTGGTGATTTAATGGAAAGAGGATCATCTTCCAGACTAATGGAAGGGTCATCAATAGATTCTTCCTGGATAAATACATAACAATCATTCATATATCCAAAAAAAACCGTTTCGTCTATGTATTAAAAGGCAGGGAGTAAGGGAGGGGACAATGGGCAATGAATTCAATTTAAGAGTTTTCACTGAAAAGCAATAAAACCAGATTTATCCAAAAAAATGACCAAAACTGTAAAGGGATTATGGTAATATAATTGAGAACAAAATTAGTTCTAAGAAAAAAATCATTTACTTAAAAATTAAATTACCATTACATTACAATGTAGTAAACATTCTGTAATTAATCACTAGAAAAATCACGCTTAGAAATTCGTCAACCCTTCTCAACTGCTACCCAAATTCAAGGGGTTCTTAGATCGTTTAATACATAAATATCACAGTAGAGTTTCTATACATGAAATGACATTTTCTTGTGAAAAATATTTGTTAAAACCAGTCATCTAAGGACAAATTTTTCTGTCTGCAATATTCAAAACTAACTCAGCTAGTTAACGGGGCATTAATGCGCTAGTACCCAAAGTCAGTTAGAAACTGCTGAATTCTTGCACATTCCCTTTAAGCCAGTACCCAAAGTCTGAGACTCTTAAAAAATTGAATATTCGATCTTTGTCCTCTCTTACTCCCTGATTAAAAGGAAATTTTTAAATAAAATCATTTCTTCTACTCTGTAAAAAAATGGTCCAATATTTTGAAAATTCAGTTGGGAACATAGGCTTGACATATAAAATAATTCATATCAAAATAAGTACATTTTATCAGATTATTGAAAATTGGAAGTGAGACGAAAAATTAATTCATCACTATTATTGTGTACCTAGCTGGAATTTAACCTTTAAGCAAAATAAATCAAACCTCTTCTTTATGATTTGTTTTCTGGTGTTTTCTCTTCTTCTTTGGTGGCTCTAAAGGTGATGTCTCCATGTTTTTTTAATGCTTTTGAAAATCTTGAAATTTTCTTAAACCATCATTTTTTTATTTTCTGAAAATGATATAAATATAAAATATCTTGAAAATTATATAAAGATTTAAATTACAAATATAATTTACTAAAAGTATTCTATTTAATTTTTACAGAATTTATTAATGTACTTATCACAGATGTAAAAATATATAAATGTATCAAAATTTTAAAAGTCCAAATTGCGAGTCAAAAACAGAGATTCTACGGAAATAATCACAAAAGTTTGGCACAAAAATAAATATTTTTAAGAAGATTTGGATTTCAAATAATATCTAGGTAATTTTCTAAATTGTTTAACTTATTTCATGATTATTACTTTATGAGCCACTGAGGCATGCGTCCAGATGTGTATTAATACTTTTGCTTGGGACAAGTTTGGTACAAGCAGGACATGCAAACTCCTCGTTGGAATACTGGTGTTGGTCAGACAGGGCAGCCATCATATCCATATCGTCCTGAATAATCATTTTATTAACTATCTATAAAGAAGCTCCGCTGCTATGCCGAGAGAGAGGGGACAATGCTGTTTATTACACTAGTCCCCCAAATTTTTATGATAACGTTTTCTTATTCGTTGGCTAAACTACTTTAAGGACTTCAGTGAATTTTGATTGGTTGAATGATTCATTAACTTAAGTGTTCAAACGTTTCAACAATTAATTTTAATATAGAGAAGGGGTAACTTTGTTTATCATCATTGGGGATGTACGTTAATTTATCGACCATAGTCGTATCCCTTTAGATCCCAGGCTACTATGAGCAATATTAAATTATCAAATATTTTAACAAATCAATGTTATAAAAATGTTAAAATTAACTGAATTTTAGCAAACCTGATTTAATGAGTCATTAATATCAATATGTCTCTTCTTGATCAGTGGTTCATTGTCATCATTTGCATCTTTTTTCATCACAAATGGCTCGTCATCACTTTCAAATTCGTCCCCAGAGGACTCGATACTTATAACGTTACTGGTAGTAGTGTTTGAGTTGGAAGAATTTTCTTTTCTTTTGGTAGATTTTTTGCCTAAAATATTTGAATATTTATCTATTCCACAGAGGAAGACATTACATGGGACTATAAATACTAGTCCCCAAAGTTTTAAATACCTACTGATACTTTCTCTAAATCGTTGGCTTGAAAACTTTGGGGACTTTTGTTAAATCTAAATAGGTTGTAAAACTAGTTGTTTAATCTACAGGGTTGGCACAATTCGGGTTTACAGTGTTTACAGGCATTTTGATAAAAAATAAGAAGTTTATTACGAAAAAGTAGTGATTTAGGTCCTTTTTGGAGGCGAAAATAGCATTTTTTTTCAAGGTGGACTTTTGTTAAGGATTT
Organism: Acartia tonsa; assembly: GCF_053477335.1. NCBI lineage: Eukaryota > Metazoa > Arthropoda > Copepoda > Calanoida > Acartiidae > Acartia > Acartia tonsa. Next base: position 58,922,110 of record NC_137260.1, on the reverse strand, counting down.
TTGTTGACTTTTATTGGTGGTTATAACCGGTCAAAACTATGAAGTTTTAACTGCCCTGGACTTTTCCTGCCAACCCAGAGCTGGAAAATTCACCGCTGTGATTGGCTGAAATTCTGCGCGGGTGATTTAGCGCACCATTGAAATGATTTAAAGATCCAGCTCTGGTAATCTACAAAACTTTTGTTTGATATGTAGTTTTCGATTACTTATATAATACCTAGGTAAAGTTACTAATTGTAAAAAGTTAATATTTAAATTGATAGAAATAAAATTATACCTTTCTTATGTTCTGGTGAATTAAGAAAATCATTAATGGAAGACTCGGCATCATCTAGGGCTTGAGACAGTAAATCATTATCAGAATCATTAAACTGGTCATCTAGGCCATCCACATCTATAACTTTATCACAATTAGCAGATTTATTTGGTGAATTGTTTGTTTTAGTATTGTCTTTTCTAGGACTGTTAGAATCAGCTGATGATGTCAAACAAATATCTAAATGTTCATTTATTTTTGAAATATCGATAAGCTTGCTACAAACAGGACAATTGCTTTTTTCAACATTTGTATCCTTTGTGGTATTTTCAACTATTGGAACTTTTGACTTGGTGACTTTATCATGTTTATCACTGTTAATTTGAATACTACTTTGACTAGAACTAGAAAAATTAGTGGATGCCCACTTTAATCTTGCTCTTTCTCTGGCGGACAACGTATCATTTTGGGTTGACCCCCCGCCTAGACTGACACCTTGACTGCTGCCAGCAATGGTTGGTATGGTGGCTGGCATCACCATAGGCATGTTGCTGGCAGGATCACGGGATTTATCACCAGGTCTGCCGATAAATGAACCCCCACTATTACCAGAAGGTTTTGTAGGAGAACTTGAACCTTAAATTACAGGGTTATAAGTTTGAAAATTGTAATTAGTTTTAGAACCGATTTTACCTACAAATGTACTAAAATAAGCAAAAAAAATAGAATAATACTAATAGCAGAAAGAACAAACGAACTGTGTATCTTTAAACACACTGGTCATCTTATTCCTTCCTTTGACTTTTATTTGATTTTTAAGAATGTCTCTTAAAATGCACAAATACCTGAACCACTAAAACTAGTTCCACCAAAACCAAAAATATTTCCGCGTCCCCCGCCCTTGCCTTTTACAGGACTCGAACCTCCAACTTTTCCTAAAACATGAACCGTGATTCATCAAACAGCTGCGAAGCTTTACGGTTTGATGATGTTTCAAGAAATCACTTATAAAGGAGTAAAGTAATTCAGTAAACTGTAGGTAAAATAGTTGCAATTTTTAAACGCGAAGCTTTTCTATAATTATGGTCGGTCCGTCTTTCCGTCCGCGACAGATAGCTTTTTTTAGGATTAATTATGTTTTTTTTTTATTCGAGTTGGTAAAATAATGGGTTTCAAAGTAAGAGTTAACACCCCTTGAACCACCTTCCTCCCCTCTTGGACGTATATTATTGCTGCGCTATCTTTAAAATATTATTGTTACTAACCTGAGCTACTAAAGCTAGTGCCTCCAAATCCAAAAATATTTCCTCTCCCACCACCTTTCCCCTTGACAGGACTCGAACCTCCAGTCTTGTTCACTTTATTTGTATTCAACATATTTCCAGATGTGTCATCCCGTTTTCTTTTAGCAGGACTTGTTTTTCCATGCCATTTGTTGGTGCCGGGTATTGCAGTTGGCGGTTTTCCTTTCCCGGATTTTGTCATGGTCCCCTGATTTGGATCTGATTTTCCCTTGTTGGTATTATTGTTTTGTGAGCTGCTGCCGCTTCCGGATTGGATAAAAGATCTGATGTCCTTGGACCCGGATGGCTTCACTTGATCCTAAAATGGATATAAAATATGTGGATATATAATATATATGGACGGGGGGAAATTTGTCGTCAATTTAGGTTGTTAATATGGACCTCATTTATTGGTCAGTTCGATGATACAGTAAGAGTAGATAGCAATGTGGTAAAGTGGATGGATAAGGGGGAGTTATTGTTATTTTAGCCAGTTGGGAGTAGCACTTTAATTGAGTACATGAAAATCTGGTACAACATCCAAGTAAAGGAGTGTGGGGGGGGGGGGGATTTTTAGCCACTTTTGCGTAAAAGGTGTGCAAAAGGTATTACTGTAAGACTATGCCTAGGTTATTTGGGATAAAAGTTTACTTTTGGGTAGTAGTATCTAATCATAAATGTTCCTACTGCTGCTTTGTCAGGTGCGCGCCATAAATAAGTAGCAAGAATGTCTTGGTCCACCTCATTACAATGCACAAATAATTAGCACTGCCAGACAAAGGTCATGCAATCAAATAGTTGGTTGTCTGAAGGGCACCTGACCATATTTATATTAAATCATGCACATTATTAATCAAGATACACCAAAATAAGAACTTAGTGGTTTATCCCATCTTTTACATATCCTAGGCAATTTTAAGTGAGAGAGAGAGAGGGGGGCAATGGGCTGTTTATTACACTAGTCCCAAAAGTCCTCTATTAACGATTTCTTATTCTTTGGCTTAACAACTTTGGGGACAACAGTGAATTTTTATTGGTTGGTAATTAAGGCGAGTGTTCAAACGTTTCAACCACTAATTTTGTGTATCATCATTGGGGATGTACATCAATTTATCAGCAACTGTCTTGTCCCTTTAGAGCCCTGGGCTATATAACTTACCTTCTTATTCTCCTTTCCCTTTTTCTTTCCATAGCCTTCAGGCTCTTTGATTTTATTGAAAGTTCCGCCACACGAATTTTCATGTTCTTTCCACCATCTGTCGCTAGGGCCTGGGGCACGGTTCATTGACCGCTTCACTATACCAAAGAACGGCGGTCTTCTAAAATGTTTACCACTTAGGCTTTGAAAGCTTTATTATATACAGAAAAATACAAATAGTATTCAAAATAGTGCTCATGCGATTATCTACAAGTATAAGTTTGATTTTAGTTATAATAATAGCATCTTGTTATAGATTTCTGTTGAAGGATATATTTACATTATAAAAACTTGATAGTAGATATTGTTGGCTACATAACACTTACAGGAAACATGCCCAAATGATAAAAGCTGTCTGTTACTTACGGACAGATGGAGGGCGTAATGGCCAACCCTAATTATGGAAGAGCTTCGCTACTAGAAAAAATATCTTACTTTGTACAGGATCCACTGCATCTCCACCAATGTTGTTTGTACAAAGCTACTTCATCGTGGAAGGTGTGATAAACAGAAATATTAGCGCCTAGATTGTAAAAGTATTATTTTGTCGTTTTCCAGGAACAAGGGACCAGGATTCTGACAAACAATACAAGTGAAAATTTTCCCACGACCCACTTCCTTCCCTTCCTACCCCTAGTGTGAATGCATTTGCCTATCAACAGGCGCAACTCATTACCATGCACAGTTAGGACGTCTCAGCCAAAGGTCTTGCAATCATAGGGTTGGTTGTCTGTTGGACAATAGTTGTTATGGTAAAGGGGAAATTGCTCTGAATTCTCTAGATGATCACTTAAAAATCGAATGAGAATTCCACCCTGAAGGTAAAATAATAATTTATTACCTGTAGCTTTATTAATCCTATACATATGTTTATGAAACTCTGGTCCATGACCGTCATGGTTATCATTGTTGTCAGTGACAAACAGGTACGCGTGGATCATCTCGTGTAGCAGGGTCTCAACTAGATCCTTGCGAGGACGTAGTTTTAACAGTGGTATGGATATACCTGAAAAATAAACTCTATAATCCTTAAGTAACAGGATGTCTGTCTAACTGTCTGTATCCGAAAGGCTCCTTAGGGCGTAGACGCTAGTGTAAAATACCAGTTACCAAAGGCAGAATATGAAATATAATTTTTTTAGAATCTTGTAATTATTATTTCTAAAATCTTATTTTTTAGTCGCCATAAAACTTTTAAATTATTTAGTGCGAATATTTTTGATATAGTAAGCCAAAACAAGTTTTGTTATACAAATTGCAAATGCTTACCTATAGTACAAAATCTTTCTCTGGGAAAATATCTGCAAATACCGGCGCACTGTGTCATGCGGGGAGACCATCGAACTTCACAACTAAATATTAATAGATAGATAGATAGATAAATAGATAGATAGATAGATAGATAGATAGATACATACATACATATGTAACATCCATAACTTGCTTCCTACGACTTTCTTCAATAAGCATTTGTATAACAAACAAATATGTATTAGCCTTTAGAGAAATAAGAATAAAAGCAGTGTTGCGGAGCCGGAGCAGCCATATTTTGCTGGAGCCGGAGTCGTAATTTTCATTAAAAAACGGCTCCGGACTAGATAAACAAAGAGATTTTAAATAAATTATAATTTGGTAACTCTGTTTTGTCATGTGCAAATGCCCCTTTTAAGCTTTTCAAGTCTATTTTTATCAAAAATTGAACTTTTATAACCATCAAAAGTTAAAAATAGACGTGGGAACAAAAAAATATGTCGAGTTTTTCTTGATTTTAGGTCGGAGCCGCCATAATCACAGGCGGCTCCGCGGAGCCGGAGCCGCACCAAAATCAAACGGCTCCGCAACGCTGAAAATAATGAAGTTCGGAAAAGTAAATTAACAACTTTTTTAATTTAAAAATTAGGGATGGGAATCTGTCGAATTTTTGGGCCGGATTCGGATTCCGGATTCTGAAGGAATCCGTCAAAAAAAGTGACGGATTCTTGCGGATTCCGAATTCTTATTTTTTGGCGGATTCCGGATTCGGATTCCGGATTCTAGCAGTATTTTAAAAGGCCGTCCGTCACAGAGGGATAGCTTTTTTCGTTAATTTATCACTATGTTACTTGGTTGAAGCCTTGATTTGTTTAAAGTGTTGACTTCCAGCATAACTAAAACATTTACATCACAGTAGTAATTATTAAAATTTGTTATGTAGAAATTTTTTTTTGATCTTTGCCTTCAAACAGAGGGAGTTGTAAGAAAAAACCCGGTAATTTTAGCCTACCAATTTAGAATCCGGAATCCGCTATAAAAAACGGATTCCGGATCCGGATTCGGATTCCAAAATTGGCCGAAAATTGGGCGGATTCCGGATTCGGATTCCGGATCCGGATTCCCATCACTATTAAAAATAAAATGATATAAACCTAACAAAAAAATTATCATTCCAATATTTTCAATAATATGATCCTAAAGAAATTTTCATTTTTGGTTTACACTATTTAATAGGCTTTGCTTCGAAAGGAAAAGGTAGAATCATAGATAGAATACAGGGTTTCGGATCCGCATTGATTTTTTGCGGATCCGGATCCGGATCCTCCAAATTGGGTCAGTGCGGATCCGGATCCGGATCCTTGAAAATAAAAATAAAATCTCCAAATTTTTCAAAAATATTTATTCTTTAATTCGAAGTCAAAATTACTTTTAATTTTCAAGTCTGACCCTAAACCTTAAAGATTGGCTCTCATCAAGAGAATGTCTGAGATTTTATATAAATTTAGGTAGATTTTTCCACTTTTTCCGCATTTTTTTGAGTCCGAGGATCCGGATCCGCATTTTTTTGCGGATCCGGATCCTTGGACCCAAAAATATGCGGATCCTTGTGGATCCGGATCCGGATCCAGATCCGGATCCGAAACCCTGATAGAATAGAAAACAAATTAAATGATTAGAGAAAACTAAGGGAAAAAATAAAAACCTTTTTCAAAAAAAACCGAAAAAATAACCGAAATTCCCCCCCCCCCCCCCTTACCCTATTACCAGGAAATCTGAAAAAATAGCCTAAACCATCAGTCTTCCTTATAGCACAAACTAAATAGACTTACCTTAGTAATTTACCCCAGAAGAAAGTTTGATTAAATTCTATGAACAAGGCGTGCAGATCTGGGGTGGGGTCTATAGTTTCCCATTCATCTGATACAACACTCAGTTTTCCAGCCTTTTTCTCAGGACTCCTAAACAAAGCACGCACAGGTATGAGACAAAATACGATAAATCCAGGAATCTAAAGGGATAAGACAACAGCCGATAAATTGATATACATTCCCAATGATGAAACCTTTAACCATCTCGTAATCAATGTGTAAATGGCACTTAGAATTCGAATTTTGATCTGAAATTTTGCCTGAGTAATCCTGGCCTTGGTAGGTCTATTTTCCCTAAATCGAACAAAAAGTTGAAAAGTAACGGCTAACAGCTGGCGGCTCAGCCGTTTAGCCATTTTTTTGCTATTTTTAGGTCCAGCCGTAACCTGCCCCCCCCCCTTAACTCCTTCTGTACATTAAAATTAGTGAAAGAAACGTTTAAACACTCAAGTTATTGAATCAACCAATCAAAATTCACTAAAATCCCCAAAGTTGTTTAGGCAACGAATAAGAAAACGTTACTAAAACTTTGGGGAATAGTGTAGTAAACAGCCCATTGTCTTATCTCTCTTAGATAAATATGTCTTTTCTTAAATTTTGATGCATGATTTTCATAACTATTAAGGGGATAAAGAGGAAGCACTAAAAATCATGGAATAAACAAACAGACAAAGTGAGCTATAAAAGAGAAGTTTAGTTGTCATGTCAGAAAAAAAATCATGAAACTTTTTAAACCAAGGTTTAGATCTATTGAAACATAACCGACAGACAGACAAAATATACGAATATGTCATAGGAATCTTCACTGAAAGTTTCACATGTCTTCAATAGTCGAGAAAATCACATTTTCCACATAGCGTTACGGACTGATGGACAGACGACGTGAATTATAGAGTAGCTTCGCACCTAAAAAGTATAATTATATGAACTCGAAGAAACCCACGATACCTATATTCTTCAGGAAGAAAAGATACAATCTCCGAATTGGCCTCCTGATCAAATTGATCCTGGAGCAACCTGGCGAGTGCCAGGTCAGATTCCGACATTTTCACCTGAAAATTTATTTAGATATAATGATTATTTAAAAACTCTCTAAAACAATATCTACAATGCAAACAAAAACATACAATAAAATGGTTTCTAAGCAGCAGTGTGTGAGTAATTATAATAATTCACACTTTCATTTTCTCCTTTGGTTTCCCTGATTTTCTTATTTTGTTTCTTCAGGTGTAAGTTTCTGAATGGCTGACTTTCTATTTGGTTGCTCTTCTGGATATCCTTCAGCTTTGCCAGTCAAGGCATGTTTAGCAGCTCTGCCTAATCTTGTCCACACCAAGGGGTGTTCATCATCTAAATATTTGATTATCGGTGGTTGCCCTCATAGTGTCTAGTCGAGCATAGAAAACCCTCCCCCTACATTAAATTAAAGGGGGTGGTAGGTTGTGCTAGTATTCCGTAAAGGTGTGAGTTTAAGACTTAAAAACAGTAGTAGAACACTAAATATTTTTGTCTATAGTTTTTTCAATAATGAATACACATATTTAGTGAATATTATCGTTCTACTGCTGTTTTTAAGCCTTAAAACTCACACCTTTACGGAATTTTAGCACAACCTACCTCCCCCTTGAAACAAGGTGGGTGTTGTATTTTTTCTTTTTCTTGTTTATTACTTTAGGTCAAGTTAGGTTAAGTTATATTGGGTACTGTGTAGACCTGCAGGGTTAGTTCCCCATCATGGGTTAAAAGAAATAAAGCAAATTTGAAAAGAAAGTTAGATAAAACAAACTTTAAACAGATAAGATTCTATATTTTACAAATAAGCTTTTCCAGAAATTAATGAAATTATCTCTTACCAACCCAGCCGAATGCATACTGGCAGTATATCCAGGCGCCCTGGGTTCCAACCAACAGAGCAGTCATTCCCCACATCATACGACTTTTCAAAGCAGTCTTCAGCAAAGACATTATCTTAAATCTGAAATTATACATATTTAATTTGGGTTTAAAGTAAAAATAAATCAAATAATGATCTAAAGTAAAATATGTTAGGTACATGCTTAAAAAACACAAAATGCTAAAACATTCAAAAAAAATTTATAAGCTGGTAGATTTTTATATACAAGAAATGTTTTCGAATATTAATTTTTAACAGTAACATTTATAAACTTTAAACACAATATCTTTTCTCAAATGCCCTATTTCTTCTATTGAATGATAATTTCAAAACTTATTTATGACCCACTTAATTTAATAAATATCTTTATGGCTTTTTTCAGACTTATTCCAGTCCTACCTAATACAAAATTTATACAGGGATTTTAATACAAATCCGTTTAGAAAATTGAACCAAAATATCCCAAATCATTCATCCAGAATTACAATTTAATTTGCATATAATTCCAAACTTAAATATAAATATGTATGGGGTTTCAATATCTGATTCTACTTAATATTGTTGACAACATGCTCATCCGCGACATGTAGCCAGGCCAGGTCTTTGTTGGTGAAGGTTTCAGGACACATGGAGCACTGGTGCTTTCTCTCCTGGGTTGGACGAAATTGTAGCAGTACATTCACAATGTCTAAATATAATATATTATAATGGATATAATATATGTGGATATTATTACAGGGAAAATTTTATCATTAATTAGAGTTGTTGCTTTAGTTCTCATTTTTTGGTCAGTAGAAGGGAAGGTAATGTGGTAAAAGGGGCGGATGGGGGGGTATTGTTACATTAGCCATCTGGAAGGACCATTTCATCAGAGTATGCGAAAATATGGTGCTAAATCCAGGTAATTTTATATCGATTAATGTTATAGATTGATTACTATCTCGAGGAGTGATTGATAAAATAAAATGCTATAATTTTTAAAAATTTCCAAAGGCTCCTTTATTTAAACAACCATTTAATTGGTAACATTTTTTTTTATATAAATCTTGGTTCTTGGTGAGTCATTACCTCTACTCTTGCAAGGTATAATATCGAAAACTGACAAAACATATAGTAGAACATCAAACGTCTTTAGTAATGACGAAAATGAGACCGAAATTAAAACACCATCTCCCCAGCAAAGCACATAGGCTACGGTCGTTGTTTAAATAAAAAAAGTTTACTTTAGTTTTGAGAAATTATAACACACTGAACAAACCATTACTTTTACGTGATTGAAAAACACTCTTATTGTAAGGATACTTTTCAACGTTGCTTTTGTTTTAATGTAAGCTTCCAATTATGAGACACAAGAGGGGGGGGGGGGGGGGGGGGTGGAGTTTGTAATCGTATTTTTGCACTTTCCTTCTGTGAGGCTAGTGTTTTAGGGGGTGTTTAATACCCCCCCCCCCCCACACATTTTTGTTTTGTTTTCAATATCATTAATAAAATATAAACTTACTTGCTATTCTTTGATTTTGTTTCAAAGTTTCATATTTTTCAATTTGTTCTTTGCTCATAATGGTATTTAGGTCAATTCTTGTACTTGGCACGTTGATTGTTTCAACTAGTGATCAATATGTACACTTTTATAAAGGGATGAATTTTTATAGAAGATTACCTAGTGTATATAAGAATATCTGTCGGTTAATTTGAATCTAAAGATCACGAAAACTTGTATATTATATAAACAACCCCTTTGGGGGACTATGCACGAACAAATGCGAGTGATATTTAGCCACTTCCAGCAGTAATCTTAAACATTTTTGGTGAATTCACTATATATTTGTGTCAAATATGGTTATATCAACGAAAAAAAGGAAATATAAGAACTTTTTTTTCCAAATAGTATCAAATGTTTTGTTGGGTTCAAAGTGTATTAAAATATCACAACAAAAATATGCTTGAATGCTGTAAAAGGCATAAGTACATTTATAACACTATTTAAAGATTACAAATTATCATCCCATTTGCTTAATATATGACATATGCCATAAAAGTTTGCTTTTGTGTTTAATCATTTGATGATTTATAATCATGATGCTTTATAAAACTCTTTTATCGTTCATTTAACTGAATTTATCAGAAAGTTTGTATAATTCGCCAAAAAAATGTCTAACATCGCTTCTGGAAGGTGATTAATTTCACTTGGTCTTAGTACCCTTTAATTATAAAAAAAACAGCTCAAATTAAATTGTACACATTCCTGTTAATCTATCTTTAGTTTTTGTAATTCCTTGACTCTTTGATCCTTCCACTGATCCACCAAGAGACGCTGGTCTTTTTTGTATCCTTCTTATTTGTTCTGTAATGTTTAGGGAAGATTTAACCTTAGTAGGCTTGCTAGATGTGCCTAGTTGAGCCACTTGTTTCAGACTAAATGATGTTTTCTTAACAGTCCTTTCTCGGACATTATCCTTCTCTATGTTTACATTTTCGTCATTTTCTTTTTCTACGTTTCTGGAGGCATTTGAGGTTTTTTCTTGCTGCGACTGTTTTGGCTCTTGAGATTTCCTCCCAGACTTTCTCAAAATTAGAGGTCTCACAGTTCTCTTTGGTGTTATCTTATTAGAGCTTCTTTTAGCTCGCTTTTCATTATTTGGTGGAGTTACTTCAACCTCTTTTTCTTTTTCTGGAGAATCTTCCATCTGAAGATTTAATGCATTATCATTATCATTATTAATCTCTTGGGCAAGGGCAGCGGAATATGCTTCCATGTTTCTTTTGGGTAATGATTTACTCCGTCTTCCCATTGGTTTTCTTGGTTGTCTCTTAGATGGAGTCACTTTTACTGACTTCTCGGGGGTTGGATCGGTTGGTTCTTGTAGAGTGCCAGGACTTGACTTTCTTTGTCTTTTTGTCCTGCTTGCTGTCTCAGGGTTATTGATACCAGACAAAGAATCTGATGTTTTGTTTTCTTTAGATTTGTTTCTTTGTCTTGTTGCTTTACCCTTAACTGTAATAATTAAAAAATGTTATACAAGCATTCAAATCAACGAACAATAAAAAACACAATTATTTATAATAAAATGCTTTTTAAATATTGCAGCTTTTCTGCATCAACAGATCTATAGTATAGATGTATAATATACAACAGATAACTCCCCCCCCCCCCCCCTACTCCCTATCCAATGACCTTTTTCGCCTGCTAATTGTTTTCTGCTAATTAGCTGTGTTAATATTTCTGACACCATTGGTTGATTTTCCAACGCCCAATTGAGAATGGACACAAGGTCATTGGAAAAAGAAATACAGCTAGTTATTTACCCCTCCCCCCCCCCCCTCCCTCTAGAGTTTTACTCTAATTCTGCATCAATGGTAAGTCCGTCCGTGTATTATCATTGGTATTATTATGCATGTAAAAGTGTCTATAGATTTTCTACAGGCTTTATTACCTATTGTTAAATTTTTTAGATTGTCTAGGTAGTTATCATTGCTGAGCTCCATAAGAACATATTTCAATTTCTTTACATAATGAGAGGGAAAAAATGATACCTGGACTGAGACGAATATTTTGTTCTTGTTCAACAATATCCTGTGAAATATTATCCACATCAAGTCTTGTCAGTCTTACAAATGGCTGGAAAGGAGATTCTCTTTCATATTCATCCATTTCAAGGGCAGAATTTGATCTTTTAATACCTCTCTCAATACTAAAACAGAAAATATTAAAATAAAAGGAAAATTATAGTCACAAAATAAGCAGTAAATCTTGTTGGAAATGAATAAGTTCCAAATATCTTGACTTCCTATATCTTAAATCAAATGCAAAACCTACAAAATAGTTTTTTCCACTATGTTAGGAGGGGTAGACTTTTTTTGGTAAAGTTCTCCTAAATTGACGGACGATTGGTCGTACAGATCTAACCTATTTTTAAAGTAAATTTAAATCTTACTCAATATTCAAGCAATCCAGAGGAATTTCAACCATATTTCTCTCCTTTTCAACATTTTCAGACGACACTTGGGCAGCCGCAGCAACTTCTTCATCAATTTCATCATCAGCATTAAGATTTGAAGAATCATTAAGCACAGCATCCGTAGATTCATGAGCGGATAAGGTTTCTTCTGAAGTATTCCCTGAATTTGTTCTTCCTGACCTAGATCTCTGTTGGTTAACCTGGCATGACTCATTCCTGCACTGTACAGGCCCCCCACCAGGAATGGCCAAGTAGTCGTGATCATTATGGCAACATTTAGCATTCAGACAAGAATCGGTATTAGAATCTTCTTCCAAAGTTTCTTTGTTCTTATTGCCTGCTTCTTCTTCTGTTGGTTCAGTCACGTCTTTCGCACTATTATCATTTTCTGTTTCATTTTCTTGCGTCTTGCCCTCTTTTTCCTAATCAAAAAGGTAATTTATAATTTGAAAAGGGGGAGTTAAACGAAATGCATTTAAACTTGCGTTTAGTGAGCTGAATATTCTTTCCTGTTCAATGATAAAAAAAAAAATTGGGAATACCTATATTAGAAAGAATTTCGATTTTTTACCATGTGGTTTAAAAAATATCAAGACTTGAAAACTGTCTTCTTTTGATATATAAAATTTATACCTATAGCTCAGCTGGCATTTTTGCACAAAAAACAGCATAACAACTAATCAAGTGTTTTACTTGAAATTATGCTTGAAATCATTTTTCTGAAATGCACATGATGCAACTAAGCTATCCCTTTAAACTTTTCACTGGAAAATGTTTACCAACGTACCTTTTGATTATTATCTTGAGCCACCGATTTTTCAACTTGTTTAGGAGGTACTTCAATATCTTTTACCCCGACATCATCATCCTTTTCTTTGGTAGGTGATTGTGTTGGAGTGTAGTCATTGACGAGACCCTTAATTTCCAGCTGCTTGGCAGCTAATATAAAATTATTGAGGCGAGCTTCTTCTATTATAACCTAAAATAGATACATGTAAATGTTTTTTATCCCTTTCTTAAGCGAAAAAGTTAATTAATAATCCCTTCTAATCAATTTTGTAAAAGTACAGAATAGTCGCATTCTATTAGTTTGTTATATTCATAATAAATAAAGTTAAGAAAAATTTAGACCATAACTTGTATGTCAGATGAAATAAGAACATTAGGTTTATTCAGGGAAAAGGAAATGATATTCTGACAAACAATTCTAAAGGAAAATTTCCCCACAACCCCCTTCCCCTTTTCCATACCTTCTTAACCAACCCTCTTCAGTCATGAAAAAACAAGATTCTTACTTACAAAGGTTTCGTGATTTTTTGTAGAATTGATTGTTAGAATAGCTAGGCCTGGGTTTATTATAGTTTCACCAAATGAGATTTGTGTATAAGTGAGTTAAATTCACTAATAAAACTTTTATTAACCCTCAAAAGCTTGCTTAAAAAAGGCTAAAAGCACTAGGAACAATTTTTTTGAAAAGGCATAAAAAGTAGGTTTACTAGGTAGGTATTAAAATAATTTCTTACCTCTCCTGTATACATAAAATCTAGGAAAGAGATGAGGTCATCATATCTGATTCCAAACAGATAAATATATTTCTTGGTGTTCATAGGCTCATTGTCCAAAATCTTGCGGAAAAACTCGCTGCCCGACGCCAGAATAAACCTGCAAAAGTATTAAATGTTATAGGTACATTTCATGAAAAATATTGAATCATTTTACTCATTTTAAAAGTTGATTCCTACGTAATTTATGACAGATTTGCCTTAAAAATAGCCAAAAAACGGCTGAGCCGTTACTTTTTCAACTTTTTGTTTGATTTAGGAAAATTAGAACTACCAAGGATTACTGATGCAAAATTTCAGATCAAAATTTGAATTCTAAGTGCCATTTATACATTGATTACGAGATGGTTGCATACCCCCCCCCCCCCCCTAAGAAGATTAATAAGAATGCTGGCTATGAAGTCAAATAGATCTATATTTCTGTGATGTTATCATGATGTCTATCAATGATATCAGATCATTTCACCTGTGAGTTTCTATTTGTTTATTCTCAGCAGCCAGAATAACATCTGTAAACCTGTTTCTGAACACCTCAGCAGACTGAAATATTAGTAACATTTATAAATTGCTTTTAACACCAAAGAATACCTATACTAAAAAACTATTTGTCAATAATAATAACAATCACCTTTTAGACAAATGTGTTATGCATTGAGATCGTAATCCGAATACGAAACTCCTAGAATCCGCAGATTAATCCGCTTTATTTTGGCGAATTTTTGTAAGCATCCGAATAAAAACTTGGTGGATTGCTATCCCTAGTTATCCATCCCAAAGTTCTGCAAAACAAGCTAGAACTAGGAAAGGAGATATGGCACATGAAGAAAATAATTTTTCTACAACTTTTTGTTAAGTCTAAAATCCATTGCCTTTCAAATATTCTATTCTTAATACCTAGCAATTTTAATAATATAACAAATGGTTTAGACCAGATGATTTTCTTCATTCATATCCGTTAAAAATCTACCTGCTACGCCATAATTTGTTTTATACCTGGCGTAAATTGGAAGAAAAATTATTCCATGACACTTTGACCGCTTGGCGCTCTGCTGCACCTGATCCATTATTATCCATTTTTATTCAATTCTCTAGAGATCTGAATAATGATAATCTGAAATATTATGCAATAATGTAATGAATCTATTAAATCATAATTTGATTAGGTTAAATGAAAAGTAGAAGATACATTTAAACATACAGGGTGCGGCACATAAATCCGGACATTTTTTAAACGGCCATAGCGTCAAAACTACTTGACCAATCAGGACGTTTGACCCCACTATAGAAAGCTTAGGTAATGACCTTTTAGCACAAAAAAATCTTTGGACGAAGATGGACGTGTACACCGAGCTGGCCGCGCATATGTTCAACAAGGCAGATTCCAAATGCGCCGGTGGTTTAATGCGCAAAATCACAAAACGTAGAGTTCGACAGGGAAGGAGTTGGAATCTTGACCCCAAATTTTGTGAGTGTCTTAGGCTTATTGAGACACACATTTTGCCGTGTTTAAATCAATTTTAGCTTAATACTAGCCGAAATGAGGTCGATTTTTCAAGATTTTGAGCTTTAAGAAATCACAAACAATAGGGCCCGACAGGGAAGGAGTTGGAAATTTGACCCAAATTTTTTTTGTGTGTCTTAAGCTCATTGAGACACGCATTTTGAGTACTTAAAGTCCACTGTAGCTAAATCCTAGCCCAAATGAGAGCAAAAACATGGATTTTGTCAATTTGGCGGTTACTCATGTTCCTAAGGAAATGTGGCCTCCAAGCAGCCCGATCTTAATTCAATGGACTTTTGGGCCTGGGGCTACTTTTGAAGCATACACCAATAGACGTGCCCATACCACAAAGACCTCCCTCATTGCCACTATCAATGAGAACTACGCCAGCTTGGACAGGTACATTTTGACCTGAACCTGCCGGCGGTTGAGGAGGCCGGTAGAGGCGGTGATTGAGGCTGGCGGCGATTTTGTTGAATAATCTACTAGTCATAAACCTATTTTGCTTCCCAGTTTTTAAAATTCAATAAAATCTTTAAAATTGACGATTTTATGTTCATTTGTTTAAAAATTAGAATTTTTCCGGATTTATGTGCCGCACCCTGTGTGTATAGAAGTAAGGTTTGGCCGGGTATCCGGCAATTTTAAATATATCCAGCCGGATACCAGATATTGAAACTATCCGGATACCGGATATCGGGATGATTTATATTGCCAGATAGCCGGTAGTTTGCCGGATATCGAGCCATTTTCAATATCCAGTCGGACACTGGATATCCGGCATAAGAAAACAGCCGGATATCCGGCCCAGCACTATATAGAAGTAAGGCGTCTGTATATAATATTAAAGTTTGTGGGAGGGGGGGGGGGGGGATGTGAGGGGGAGAAATATGTAAAATTTAGGAAACTTCTGTACAAGCAACAAAACTAACATAAGCCAGTAACTATAATGAGACGGCTATAATAACTTACAGTAGGTTAACATCTTTACAAGTTTACAACCATCAAATTTTTAAACAACAATACATAGAACTGTATCTTTTATAAGGATATCATATCATATTTAATATATATTAAACAGCTTAAAAACAAATAATCACAGAATAAATTTAATACAAAGTTTGTTTCACAAAATAATGCCTAATTAACAAAATTATCTTTTATTTTTTTAAATCAAATATTTAAAGTAAAATAAATTAAATATTTTTTAAATTAAATCTATTATGTGTACCTAGTGTATTTGAAAATAAGAGTTAATATTAAATAAATTAAATATTTCAATACAAATTTTGCAACTGAATATAATGATTTATATTCCATATAGAAGAGGGTTAAGAATGTCCATTCCCTCCAGATGATCTTTATTATACATGCTGATACATTCAGCTGACTTTATCTTCCCATCAGATCCATAATCCAGCATGTATCTTGTTACACCAGTGTTGGGTGATATTCTAAATACAAAATATTTACAATATATTTATTTTTACACCGCCTCTGCCGTTCGCCGCTGTTTTCCACCGCCAAATTAAAAAAAATCTATTTTATTAAAGTAAATCATAAATTCACATTTCTCACCGAATTAGGCGATTTGGAATTATTTGACACCATGTTATTTATCTAATTAACAAAGTATGTTTGTAAGTTTAGTAGTACAGCTACTCTACAAGAGGAGAGTGTAGGTATGTTCATGTCATGTACACTAATGTATGTACACTTTCAGGCCACCAGTCGGATCATATGAAGAAAATGAAGTCATTCCTAAAAAGGACAGAAATTCCCTTCCTTGGGTATAGGAAGGCTATTTACTTTCCTTTTTCTTACAAATTCTCTGTAAGGAAGGTGATTTCTGTCCACTATCTTACAAATTCTCACTAAAGGAAGGTGACCTCTGTCCACCATCTTACAAATTCTTCCTAATTCTTAGAAATTCTTCCTTTTCCTCACTATTACAACTATGCTTAATAAATCTACCTTATTTACCCAAATTCTTACTTATTCTCAGAAATTCTACCTTAATTAGACAAATTCTTCCTTATTCTAAGAAGACCTACCTTATTCAAGGAAATTCTTCCTTATTCTAAGAAAATCTACCTTATTCCCTCAAATTCTTCCTTATTCTAAGAAATACTTCCTAATTCCATGAAAATCTACCTTATTCTAAGACATTCTTCCTTATTCTAAGAAAATCTTCCTTATTCTAATAAGATCTACCTTATTCTAAGAAATACTTCCTAATTCTATGATAATCTACCTTATTCTAACAAATTCTCCCTTATTCTAAGAAGACCTACCTTATTCTAGGAAATTCTTCCTTATTCTAAGAAAATCTACCTTATTCCTTCAAATTCTTCCTCATTCTAAGAAATACTTCCTAATTCTATGAGAATCTACCTTATTCTAAGACATTCTTCCTTATTCTAAGAAAATCTACCTTATTCTAAGACATTCTTCCTTATTCTAAGAAATTCTTCCTTATTCTAATAAGATCTACCTTATTCTAAGAAATACTTCCTAATTCTATGAAAATCTACCTTATTATAAGACATTCTTCCTTATTCTAAGAAAATCTACCTTATTCTAAGACATTCTTCCTTATTCTAAGAAAATCTAGCTTATTCTAAGAACTTCTTCCTTTTCCTTACTAATTCTCTCTTATTTTCAGATAACCTAGCTTTTTCTAAGAAGTTCTTCCTTAATTCCCCTAATTCTTCCTTTTTCTCAGATAATTTTCCTAATTTATATTGGGATATCATAACTGAAATAGAGGTATAGAGAATATATAAATTCTGCCTTTTCCCCTTCCTTATTCTCTCAAAATCTTGGTTTTTCTCACATATATTTCCTTATGTTTATTGGGATATCAGAACAATATGTGTAGGATAAGTTTGAGTTGTATCTTTTGACCTGAAATGTCTGTTTGTACTTTAGAGGTGGAATGCTCATAAAGTACATTTTAATAGGAACCCCAGTCAGAAGTATGAAATTATCTTAAGAAATAATAGAAAATTCAGTATTTTTTTTGGTTGTATCTTTTGACATTTAGTGTTTATGTTTTTATTCATAAAATTATTAATAATATTAACATAATTTTGCAGAGAAATAAACCTAATAATAACAGGATAACAGAAAAAGACAAGTAGTCTTTACAATCTTTCTCTAGCCAACACATAAAATATTAGACCAAGACCAAAAAAGTAATAATTTCAAAACAAATTAAAATATTTTGGATATTTTACTGATAATTTTCTTCAATAACTATATGTAATTATCAATCCTTTTATAAAAGTAACAGGATGTTTGTCTGAGCTCCCAAGAAAAATTGCCTAAAGAAAAAAATTTCCCCCCTAACCATCAGAAAAAAATCTTTTCCTTTTCAAAAATAAAATCCCAGGCTTAGAGTCAGACATTTTTATTTGATTAATTACCCAAAGTGTCCATAGAAGCCTCTAGTGGCGTAGCTGCTAGTCTCAACCAATTTAATGTTTTTTTTCTTCACATTCCTATTTATGTGGTACAAACTCTATAGAAAGTTGGCAACTTATTCTTTTTGTCGGTAAATTCAAACAGCTGATAATTATGAAATCAATTCAAGGGCAATTAGAGTGGGTCAATTTTCAATTTTTTTTTTAAATTTTGAATTCACCACAATGGATTTATTATTACTTAGATCTTACACGAAACATTTCATGTTCTTTAATAGAGTGAACTCTCTTGCGGGCTAAAATAACGATCTTCCCCACCCAATTCTTTACCCTATTCCCTCCCCTCCTAATGGAAAAATGGTACACCAAATAAAATCGAAGGGAAATTGCAACCTAAACTAACTAAAAATTTTCTCCTGTGATAATATCCACGTGAATAAATATAGAATTAATTGGAAGTTGAACCATAATTTTGTATCCTCTTAAAATATCTTTGTTGTAGATGGTTAAAACATTATCTATCCCCACTCCCCTTTACCCTATCTCTTTTCCTTCTTTATGGTAAATAAACTGACCAATAAACAGGTTAGCAACTTAATTTGGCGACAACTTTTCTATGTAACTCTATGTCAATAAGATAGGGTACTTATAGCTTTAAAAATCGAACCATCCTTATAAATATTGACCCAACTCGACCCAATTTGTTGCTTTTAAAGACCAATACTAAAATCTAAATACAAAAAGTTTTGACATTAAGAAATATTTTATTTTTTGGTATTAAGTAATATGAATATTAAGAAAATTCATAATCCTTTATATCTTTTGAACATATATTTATAATTATAAAAATATCCGAAAATCAACAATTCTTTAGCTCTGATGTTGGTCATCACTCATCCCCTAACTAACCCATATGTTCTATTATTCATTCCGCAAATATACTATTAACAGGGATCTAAAGGGATAAGACAATTGCCGACAAGTTGATGTAAATCCTCAATGATTAAACATAAAATTATCCCTTCTGTAAGTTATAATTGGTGGTTAAATCGTTTACTATTAACAGGGATCCAAGGAATAAGACAATTGCCGATAAGTTGATGTAAATCCTCACTGATTAAACATAAAATTATCCCTTTTGTAAGTTATAATTAGTGGTTGAATTGAATCGTTAATGGACAGGACACTCATTTTAATGTACAAACCAATAAAATTCAATAAAAGTTTTAAGTCACTGAATAAGAAAACGTTATTATAAAACTTTGGGGACCAGTGCAGTGTAATAAACAGCTCAATATTCACTCCCTCCCTGGATTATTACACAGTACACTAAGTTTTATTTTAACAATTTCTTATTTATGGGCTCAACAACTTTAGAGACTTTTTATTTAATTAATTAAGTAAATTGATTTATCATCCATTGTCCTATCCCTCTTAATTCCTGATTATAGGTTGATTTCTCTGTTTCGGCATGGGACAAGGACAACATATCAAAGACAATTTATAAATATAGTG